>NC_034190.2:84644720-84833231 GCF_002021735.2 Oncorhynchus kisutch
CTTGGTTTTTGCTCTGACATGCATTGTCAACTGTGGGACCTTATATAGACAGGTGTGTGCTTTCCAAATCATGTCCAATCAATTGAATTTACCACAGGTGGACTCCAATCAAGTTATATAAATATCTCGAGGATGATCAATGGAAACAGGATGCACCTGAGCTCAATTTCGAGTCTCATAGCAAAGGGTCTGAATACTTATGTAAATAAGGTATTTCTGTTTTTAATTTTTAATACATATGCAAAAATGTTTTTTTTTTTATTGTTTCACTTTGTCTTTAGGGGGTATTGTGATGTCATTATGGGGTATTGTGATGTCCTTATGGGGTATTGTGATGTCATTATGGGGTATTGTGATGTCATTATGGGGTATTGGGATGTCATTATGGGGTATAGTGATGTCATTATGGGGTATTGTGATGTCATTATGGGGTATTGGGATGTCATTATGGGGTATTGTGATGTCATTATGGGGTATTGTGATGTCATTATGGGGTATTGTGATGTCATTATGGGGTATTGTGTATAGATATCTGAGGAAATTGTTTTATTTAATCCATTTTAGAATAAGGCTGTAATGTAACAAAATCTGGAAAAAGTCAAGGAACTCAGTCCAGCTTTCAACTTAATCTTTAAAGTTGTTATAGTAGAATATACAAGGTGACATTACTAAATCGGCTAGTGCATCATCAGTTCCTCTTGTCAGGTCCGTCATTACAGAGAGATGTTTATAACTTGTCAGAAATGTCCAGATCAACAGCTACCTTTTTTTATCAATTTTTTTGTTTGTTTTGCCCATTGATAATGTTGGAAATTATTTGTCACTCAAAAAAATCACATGAATACACATTAGACATGGCAAAATGTATAGAATTGCGCGCATAAAAATGTCTTCAAAACTGTTATTTGACATGACATGAATTTCAAACTTAAAAATTCTCCGTTTCTGTCATGAACGAGAGGGAAAAAGCTTAGGAATCCCCATAGACTGGAACTGGAGGTTCCACTTTCAAATCTACATGGACAAACTGTACACCGTATACAGTCGATCTCCCCAAAACCAGAACCAAAACGTTGAGTGCGCTGCCCCCCCCCAAAAAAATTTGCCCCCCCAAAAAAATTTGGGAATGTATTAGCAACACGCTGGGCAGCGAGCTCTTCTTTCTGACTTCAAAGCACTCTGCGCTCACTTTGAGCCGGCCAAATTGGACCTAACAAGAACCGAAAAGATCTACACGCATAGTCTCATCTGAGTGACATCAATCAAATCATTGGCATGCAGATGCAGTTTGGACATTTCACCAGTTGTCACGTTCTGACCTTTATTTCCTTTGTTTTGTCATTATTTAGTATGGTCAGGGCGTGAGTTGGGGTGGGCAGTCTATGTTTGTTTTTCTATGATTTGGGGATTTGTATGTTTCGGCCTAGTATGGTTCTCAATCAGAGGCAGGTGTCATTAGTTGTCTCTGATTGAGAATCATACTTAGGTAGCCTGGGTTGCACTGTTTGTTTGTGGGTGATTGTCTATGTTAGTTGCTTGTGTTCAGCACAGTCCTTATGATAGCTTCACGGTCTTTATTTGTTTATTGTTTTTGTATTCAGTGTTCAGTTCTTTCTTTAATTAAACATTCATCATGAACACATACCACGCCGCATTTTGGTCCTCTGATCCTTCTCGCCTCTCCTCTTCAGATGAAGAGGAGGAAGATCGTGACACCAGTAAAACATCAAGAATTATCATTTCACAATTGACAGTGACGATGATTGTGAAATGAGATATGCCTAACTTGATATTTGACGGTATTAAATCTTTTTTTAAACACAGGCACAGGCAGACGTTGTAGTTGGAGGATGCATTTTATGCATATAGGCTACATCTGTAGGTACAAACTTTGATTGAAGAAATTAAGACATAATTTATTTTTTAAAAAATTAAATAGCTCCTTCCGCTTAAACAATTGTACTACAACACGGAACAGTAAGTCTAAAGAACCTGACTGTTGTGTGTCTTCACTATGAAACCGTTTCAACAAGGACAGCCTTTTGGTTGAGATCAAATTCATCTGCAACACATTCTCAGAGATATTAATAAGCTGGAATACCATTTGACAGGTGAAATGCCTTGGATGCTTAGTCAAGAAGTTCTGAATTGGATCATTGTGATCTGGAGCAGATGAGAAACGACAGTACAGGCACCGGCATTTCTTTTAAAGAAATAGAGAGGGGGGGGGGTCAGGAGGGAGGAAGGAAGGGGGGAGACGGGGAGGTAGGGAGTGAGGCAAGAAGGCAGGCAGGGAGGGAGGCGGGGGGGGGGGGCAGGCTGGGAGGCAGGCAGTCAAGGGAGAAAGGCGGGGGGGGGGGGTATGCCGGCAGGGAGGCAGGTAGGGAGGTAGGCAGGCAAAGAATCAGAGAGGTAGAGAGGTAGGCAACAAGGTAGGCAGGCAGAGACTCAGGGAGGTAGGCATGCAGGGAAGGAGAGAGAGAATGACAGGGAAGTAGGTAGGGAGGGAGGCAGGGTGGGAGGGAGGGAGGCAGGGAAGGAGAGAGAGAATGACAGGGAAGTAGGGAAGGAGGCAGGGTGGGAGGGAGGGAGGGCGGTAGGGAGGCAGGTAATGAGGCAGACAGACAGGGTCGGCTGAGGCTCTGTATTGAAAGCCTTGCAGCAGCCCACACCAGCACAGATCATTAATTCAAGGTCACCCTCGAAAGACTATAATGCATAATGATCACTGCCAGCCATGTTAGCATTGATTCAGTACTGGTACTATGTGTATAGTACCATGTTATCATTGACTCAGTACTGGTACTCTGTGTATACAGCCATGTTATCATTGATTCAGCATTGGTACTCTGTGTATAGTACCATGTTATCATTGACTCAGTACTGGTACTCTGTGTATAGTACCATGTTGTCATTGACTCAGTACTGGTACTCTGTGTATACAGCCATGTTATCATTGATTCAGCATTGGTACTCTGTGTATAGTACCATGTTATCATTGACTCAGTACTGGTACTCTGTGTATACAGCCATGTTATCATTGACTCAGTACTGGTACTCTGTGTATACAGCCATGTTATCATTGACTCAGTACTGGTACTCTGTGTATACAGCCATGTTATCATTGATTCAGCATTGGTACTCTGTGTATAGTACCATGTTATCATTGACTCAGTACTGGTACTCTGTGTATACAGCCATGTTATCATTGATTCAGCATTGGTACTCTGTGTATAGTACCATGTTATCATTGACTCAGTACTGGTACTCTGTGTATACAGCCATGTTATCATTGATTCAGCATTGGTACTCTGTGTATAGTACCATGTTATCATTGACTCAGTACTGGTACTCTGTGTATAGTACCATGTTGTCATTGACTCAGTACTGGTACTCTGTGTATACAGCCATGTTATCATTGATTCAGCATTGGTACTCTGTGTATAGTACCATGTTATCATTGACTCAGTACTGGTACTCTGTGTATACAGCCATGTTATCATTGACTCAGTACTGGTACTCTGTGTATACAGCCATGTTATCATTGATTCAGCATTGGTACTCTGTGTATAGTACCATGTTATCATTGACTCAGTACTGGTACTCTGTGTATACAGCCATGTTATCATTGATTCAGCATTGGTACTCTGTGTATAGTACCATGTTATCATTGACTCAGTACTGGTACTCTGTGTATACAGCCATGTTATCATTGATTCAGCATTGGTACTCTGTGTATAGTACCATGTTATCATTGACTCAGTACTGGTACTCTGTGTATAGTACCATGTTATCATTGACTCAGTACTGGTACTCTGTGTATACAGCCATGTTATCATTGACTCAGTACTGGTACTCTGTGTATGCAGCCATGTTATCATTGACTCAGTACTGGTACTCTGTGTATAGTACCATGTTATCATTGACTCAGTACTGGTACTCTGTGTATACAGCCATGTTATCATTGACTCAGTACTGGTACTCTGTGTATGCAGCCATGTTATCATTGACTCAGTACTGGTACTCTGTGTATAGTACCATGTTATCATTGACTCAGTACTGGTACTCTGTGTATACAGCCATGTTATCATTGACTCAGTACTGGTACTCTGTGTATAGTACCATGTTATCATTGACTCAGTACTGGTACTCTGTGTATAGTACCATGTTGTCATTGACTCAGTACTGGTACTCTGTGTATGCAGCCATGTTATCATTGATTGTACAGGTACCATGTTGTTGTTACTCATTGTGTATTTATTATTACTTTTTTATGACATGTTTTGTTTTTCTATTATTTCTCTATTTTCTTTCTCTCTTCCTTGTTGGGAACGACCTGTAACTAAGCATTTCACTGTTTGTCTACTACACCTGTTGTTTACGAAACGTGATGAATAAAACTTTATTTTATTTGATAAAATTCTCAGATTCTTCTCTGCATTTCATCCTTTCAAGTTATGCCAGGTTGGATGTGGAGTGTTGCTGCTCAGCTATTTTCAGGTCTCTCCAGAGGTGTTTGATCAGGTTCAGGGCCATGATTGGTGGACTGAGAGACATGAAAAACAGCTTCTATTTTAACCTCTTTAGGCTAGGGTGCGGTATTTTCACGTCCGGATGAAAAGCGTGCCCAAAGTAAACTGCCTGTTACTCAGGCCCAGAAGCTAGGATATGCATATTATTAGTATATTTGGATAGAAAACAATCTGAAGTTTCTAAAACAGTTTGAATAATGTGAGAATAACAGAACGTATTTGGCAGGCGAATCCCCGAGGACAAACCATCCAGGAAAAAAAATGTTTGAGGTCACTCTCTTTTCATTGGGTTTCTATGTGGATCAAGATTTCTAAGGCACTTGCTTGCAGTTCCAATTGCTTCCACTAGATGTCAACAGTCTTTAGAAATTGGTTGATGTTTTTCCCTTGAGAGAAGAAGAAGTAGGGCTGTTCAGAACGAGGGTCGAGTCTAGTGCAGTGTTGTGGTTAGGGCGAACGACCTGAAAGCTCGCTCCACTTTGTTTTTTATCCAGTATTGAACACAGTTTATCCCGTCTTAAATTTGATTGATTATTTACGTTTAAAAATACCAAAAAGTTCGATTAGGAAAGTTGTTTGAAATGTTTGGATAAAGATTACAGGTAATTTATTAGATATTTTGTAGTCATGTTGCGCGAGTTGGAACCAGTGTTTTTCTGGATCAAATGTGCCAAATAAATGGACATTTTGGATATATAACGATGGAATTAATCGAACAAAAGGACCATTTGTGATGTTAATGGGACATATTGGAGTGCCAACAGAAGGAGCTCGTCAAAGGTAAGGCATGAATTATATCGTTATTTCTGAGTTTTGTGTCGCGCCTGGCGGGATGAAATATGATTGTCTGTGTTTGTTTGATGGGGTCCTGTCCTCAAATAATAGCATGGTTTGCTTTCGCTGTAAAGCGTTTTTGAAATCTGACACGGTGGCTGGATTAACTTCTCTAGGGTAGGGGGCAGCATTGGGAATTTTGGATGAAAAGCGTGCCCAAATTAAACTACTTGCTACTCAGCCATAAAAACATAGAATATGCATATAATAGATTTGGATAGTAGATTTGGATAGAAAACATTCTGAAGTTTCTAAAACTGTTTGAATGATGTCTCTGAGTATAACATAACTCATATGGCAGGCAAAAACCTGTGAAAGAATCCAACCAGGAAGTCGGAAATCTGAGGATGGTTGTTTTTCAACACATTCCCTATTGATGATACAGTGGGATATTGGTCATGTTGCACTTGCTAAGGAACTAGATCTAGCCACTAGATGTCAACAGTATTTAGAACCTTGTTTGAGGCTTCTACTGTGAAGTGGAAGCGAATGAGAGGGGAATGAGTCAGAGGTCTGCCAGGAGCCACGAGCTGACCATGCGCGGTCACATGAAAGTTAGCTTGCATTCCATTGCTTTTCTACAGACAAAGGAATTCTCCGGTTGGAACATTATTGAAGATTTATGTTAAAAACATCCTAAAGATTGATTCTATACATCGTTTGACATGTTTCTACGGACTGTAACGGAACTTTTGGACTTTTCGTCTGCTCGTGCGTCATGAAGTTGGATTTCCTTGCTGAACGCTGAACTAACAACAAGGAGGAATTTGGACATAAATGATGGACATTATCGAACAAAACAAACATTTATTGTGGAACTGTGATTCCTGGGAGTGCATTCTGATGAAGATCATCAAAGGTAAGTGAATATTTATCATGCTATTTCTGACTTCTGTTGACTCCAACATGGAGGATATCTGTCTGGCTTGATTTGTCTTCTGAGCGCCGTACTCAGATTATTGCATGGTTTGCTTGAAGTGTTTTTGAAATCTGACACAGCGGTTGCATTAAGGAGAAGTATATCTTTAATTCTGTGAATAACACTTGTATCGTTTATCAATGTTTATTATGAGTATTTCTGGAAATTGATGTGGCTCTCTGCAAAATTACCGGATATTTTGGAACTACTGAACATAACGCGCCAATGTAAACTCAGATTTTTGGACATAAATATGAACTTTACCAAACAAAACATAACATGTGTAACATGAAGTCCTATGAGTGTCATCTGATGAAGATCATCAAAGGTTAGTGATTAATATATCTATATTTCTGCTTTTTGTGACTCCTCTCTTTGGCTGGAAAAATGGCTGTGTTTTTCTGTGAGTCTGACCTAACATAATCGTTTGGTTTGCTTTCGTCGTAAAGCCTTTTTGACAAATACATGTATGTTTGAGGAATTTTAATTATGGGATTTCTGTTGTTTTGAATTTGGCGCCCTGCAGTTTCACTGGCTGTTGACAGGTGGGACATTACCGTTCCACGTACCCTAGAGAGGTTAACAAGAAGTAAAGCTTTATTTTGGTGTATTGCATTTGTATTATTTCTAATAATTTAATTTGAATTTGACAAATTGACAAATTGATCTTGTCAAATCGATCCCCTTAGTTCATTAGACTGTTACAGTCACCACAAGCCGTCCTCCGCCCAGTACCCTGCCCTGAACTTAGTCACTGTTACTAGCCTGCTACCAGCCGGTAGTCTACCCTGCACCGTAGAGACTGCTGCCTTCAGAAAGTATTCACATCCCTTTACCTTTTCCACATTTTGTTGTGTAACAGCCTGAATTTTAAAATGGATTTAATTTAGATTTTGTGGGGTGACTGGTCTACACACAATACCCCATAATGTCAAAGTGGAATTACTACATATGTCAAATTTTTGTACAAATCAATTCAAAATGAAAAGCTGAAATATCAATAAGTATTCAATCCCTTTATCGAATAAGTTCATGACTAAACATGGGCTTCAAAACATCACAAAAAGGTGTATGTATTTCTCCTGTTTTCAGGGGCGTATGGATATTTCCTTTAACCTGTCACATATGGCTCACTCTGTGTGCAATAATAGTGTTGAACATGATTTTTGAATGACTACCTCATCTCTGTACCCCACACATACAATTATCTGTAAGGTCTCTCAGTTGAGCAGTGAATTTCAAACACAGATTCAACCACAAAAAGACCAGGGAGGTTTTCCAATGCCCCTCAAAGAAGGGCAGGCATTGAATTGAGCATGGTGCAGTTATTAATTACACTTTTGAGGGTGTATCAACACACCCAGTCACTACAAAGATACGGGTGTCCTGCGGAAGGTTTCATTCTACTCCGGCAACTGAGTTAGTAAGGAGTCCTTCTTAACTCAGTTGCCGGAGAGGAAGGAAACCGCTCAGAGGTCAATGGTGGCCTTAAAACAGTCACAGGGTTTAATGTCTGTGACAGGAGAAAACTGAGGATGGATCAACAACATGTAGTTACTCCACAATACTAACCTAAATGAAAAGAAGGAAGCCTGTACAAAATATTTCGCCCCAAAAATGTGGAAAAGCAATTCACTTTTTGACATGAAAAGGAAGTGTTACGTTTGGGACAAATCCAATACAACACTTTACTGAGTACCACCCTCCATATTTTTAAGCATAGTGGTGGCTGCATCATGTTATGGGTATGCTTGTAATCGTTAAGGACTGGGGAGTTTTTCAGGATAAAATGAAACATAATGAAACATAATGGAGCTAATGGAGGCTCTCTAATGTAGACCAGATTAATCAACTAGTTAGTTATATCAGCAGATCATCTCTAATGTAGGCTAGATGAATCAACTAGTTAGTTATATCAACAGATCATCTCTAATGTAGGCTAGATGAGTCAACTAGTTAGTTATATCATCTCTAATGTAGGCTAGATGAATCAACTAGTTAGATATATCATCTCTAATGTAGACTAGATGAATCAACTAGTTAGTTCTATCAGTTGACCATCTCTAATGTAGGCTAGATGAATCAACTAGTTAGATATATCATCTGATCACCTCATAGGAGGGCAAAGGGTCAGGTGCTCCAGCACTCCTAGGGCTCCATCTGTGTGCCTGCTGGAATCTCTTCATGAGTTCACCCTCTCATTTGGCTCACATACACTCACACACTGTCTCTAATAGATTCATTATTTTACTATATGATTATAAACAATATCTTAACCTCCATATGTCAGAGACATTGGAACACTTTCATCATGTAATGTGTTTTTGGTCCAGCACATTCTGTACCTACACACCACCGGACAACTGTACAATAACATTGAATGTGTGAAAGCTGTCAGTTTGAGTGGATTACATCATTACCCCTCCCAACTGCCAATGGTTATCCAAATGGAGAGAGAGAGAGAGAGAGAGAGAGAGAGAGAGAGAGAGAGAGAGAGAGAAGGGGGGAGAGAGAGAGCGAGAGAGAGAGAGAGAGAGAGAGAGAGAGAGAGAGAGAGAAGGGGGGAGAGAGAGAGAGAGAGAGAGAGAGAGAGAAGGGGGGAGAGAGAGAGAGAGAGAGAGAGAGAGAGTGAAAGGGGGGAGAGAGAGAGAGAGAGAGAGAGAGAGAGAGAGAGAGAGAGAGAGAGAGAGAGGGAAAGCGAGAGAGAGAGAGAGAGAGTATAATCCAGTCACAAACTATATAGTCTGCTCTGCTCTACTGCAGCCTACTGTAGAAAGGGGTCGAAATTCGAGCCAGCACATCCTACAGGAGATCAAAAACAAATCCCTTTTGTATTGCAGCCCACCACACCATATTGACCAACTGGTTGTCACCAAAGACAAATTCAATATTGTCCTTTATGTTATGCTATTATTTTTATTTATCACACCCATATGTGTTTTTGGAAAATAAAATATGTTCAATGTCATGGAATGTAATAATTGTTTTATTTCTTGCTAATATTGCCGCATGATCTTTGACTAAACAGCGTTCTATAATACAACTAAAAAAGCGCCCTTACCAGTATATCAGCTTGTTATTATGAAGAATGGCAGGGGTCTTGTCCGAAGCGCAATTGATGCACCACATTGTTGGTAACTAACTCACGTCTCGTCCGGGTGCATAAAAACCGTTATTCCGTTTTGTAGTTAATTTGGCTCGAACACGGACAGCCGCTCTTAGAGAGACGCACGCCAATGATTCGCCTCTGATAGCATACTTCTGTTATTTCAGGTAGAGAAACATCGACAGTCCTCGGCTCAATCCCCTCAAACCTCTTAATTCCCCATCGTCCTCTCTTCCTCCCTCTAATTTCTTTGAATCTCTAACGCGGCATTTTCTATTGCTATCTCTGGGCGCGTAGGGTTGCTGTCTGCCTGAGCAGAGCAGCGTGACACAGCAGTCACGGCAACAACACAACTGCTGCTAGTCTGATTTCAGGCTCCAGTCAACACTCTCATCAAGGGGGGGGGGGGGGGCTATTTTAATCTCTCTATGCTCTCCCAAATGTTTTTTTTTATCTTTTCAATTGGAATACATCCTCAGATGAAAGACACAGACACATATTATAGTCCACGGACGAATATCAGTATATGGTTAATTCATTTGAAACTAAGTTTAACGTAGCATCTATTTAGTTATTGCAGCCCAAAACGCACATTTTATTTTCTGGGGCCCACACTGCCATACTGCATGTAACATATAGCATTAGGCCTAGTCGACCTGTCCCTTCGTCTCAAAGACACTTTGCAGAGTTGCAGTGAAACATGAACCTGAACTGAAAGGCCTTGTCCCCTGCATGGCTCCTACTGACCACAGCAGAGGGTCATCATCCCAGGCTCTGTGGTGTGTGACAATGTACAGTGACAATAGCCGAGACTAGAAACTAGCAGCTTGTTTTTCCCATGCATCACCTCTCTCTCTCTCTCTCTTTCTGACACACACAGACTCACACGCAGGCACGCACGCACACGCACACACACACACACACACACACACAGAGATGTATTGCCTTGAAGACAACACTCTATAATTCATTATAAGCAGCAGTCTCTCACACTATATCTCTCTCCCTTTCTTTGTCTCTGACAATCTTTCCCTTCCCCCCCTCTCTCTCTCAATTCAATTCAATCAAGGCTTTATTGGCATGGGAAACATATGTAAACATTGCCAAAGCAAGTGAAGTAGATAGTTAACAAAAGAAAGTTAACAAAAGTGAAATAAACAATAAAAATGAACAATAAACATTACACTCACAAACGTTCCAAAAGAATAAAGACATTTCAAATGTCATATTATGTGCAAATAGTTAAAATAAATAAACATAAATATAGGTTGTATTTACAATGGTGTTTGTTCTTCACTGGTTGCCCTTTTCTTGTGGCAACAGGTCACAAATATTGCTGCTGTGATGGCACACTGTGGAATTTCACCCAGTAGATATGAGAGTTTATCCAAATTGGGTTTGTTATCAAATTCTTTGTGGGTCTGTGTAATCTGAGGGAAATATGTGTCTCTAATTTGGTCATACATTTGGCAGGAGGTTAGGAAGTGCAGCTCAGTTTCCACCTCATTTTGTGGGCAGTGAGCAAATAGCCTGTCTTCTCTTGAGAGCCAGGTCTGCCTACGGCGGCCTTTCTCAATAGCAAGGCTATGCTCACTGAGCCTGTACATAGTCAAAGATTTCCTTAAGTTAGGGTCAGTCACAGTGGTCAGGTATTCTGCTGCTGTGTACTCTCTGTTTATGTCCCACCCCGATCTGTTTCACCTGTCTTTGTGCTTGTCTTCACCCCTCTCCAGGTGTCGCCCATCTCCCCCATTATCCCCTGTGTATTTATACCTGTGTTCTCTGTTTGTCTGTTGCCAGTTCGTTTTGTTTCATCTACCAGTGTTTTTCCTGTGCTCCTGTCTGTCTCTAGTCCCCGTTCTCTAGCTTTCATGGTTTTGACCATTCTGCCTGCGCTGACCCTGACCTTGCCTACCGTTCTGTACCTTGTCACACCGCCCTGGATTACTGACCTCTGCCTGCCCTGACCTTGACCTCTGCCTGACCCCCTGTTTTTGTAATAAATGTTTGTTACTTCGAAACGGTCTGCATCTGGACCTTCTCCTGAGCCAGTTTAGGGCTAAATAGCAATTTAGTTTGAAAAACATGTTTTCTGCTCTCCAATATGTAAAGTACTTATCTTTTAGTTTTCTCATGATTTGGTCTGCATTTCTCTCTCTCTCTCTCTCTCTCTCTCTCTCTCTCTCTCTCTCTCTCTCTGTCTCTCTTCTCTCTGTCTCTCTCTCTCTGTCTCTCTCTCTCTGTCTCTCTCTGTCTCTCTCTCTCTGTCTCTCTCTCTCTCTCTCTCTCTCTGTCTCTCTCTGTCTCTCTCTCTCTGTCTCTGTCTCTGTCTCTCTCTCTCTCTCTCTCTCTCTCTCTCTCTCTCTCTCTCTCTCTCTCTCTCTCTCTCTCTCTCTCTCTCTCTCTCTCTCTCTCTCTCTATATGTATATATATCCCTCCCACTATCTTTCATCTGTCTCTTGTTTTCTCTTTAAAGGGATTTAAAACATGATTTGCTGAGATCCTCAATTCCCATTTTCTCAGCTCATGTTATTAACAGTAAACATTACATTATTATTAATTGTTACATTATCCCTTCTCATCTTATTTTCAACCCAGAGGACAATCTGGTGAATATTCCATATATCCAAAGCAAATTATCTCATTCTATGTCACTCTGATAATGATTCCAAAATACAATCACCAACTCCATATGTTGTAGCCTGAAGTGTGTGTGTGTGTCCTCCATGTGTCCTGGGTCCATCCCTAGGCCTAAAGGCATGTGTTACCATTATTACAGGCCAACTTGATAGATCTCTCTACTCTGGATCTCCAGAGACTCAATGAAAACCATTTAAGTACTAACCTAAAATTCAATTAGCTAATATTATGTAGGTTTCTGAACGGTATTACTCCTAAACAGTGCCTCTATTGGTAGAGTACTGTAGGTACAGATGCTGTAGCTTAATTTGATCATCCTGTTGTTGCAGGAAATACACTTGTAGTGTATTCAAGGTTTTTAAAAAGGCTTCAAAAGTTTGTAATTTCCACTTATTAAAAGTTTCAGACTTGATTTGCCCTAACAAAAAAATGTATCAACCCCTACAAAAAAATATATTTTCAGTTGTTGCAGGATAATTTTCCTGCTGTGAGAAACTGGGTCAAATTAAGATAGGGCATCTGTAGGTGGTAGGTATGCTGGGGATTTAGAACAGCTTCAGGTACTGTTATAATTTCAATCAGGTTAAATAAATAAAAACATTGTGAGGTGTTTTTTCCCTCTCAAAATATTGATTTTGGTTGTTCCCAGACCCAGCATTCTAACCTCTTAATGGACAGCTGATTTGACGAAAATGAGTCATTTTCAATGTTTGTTGAGAGCCTGCATTTGTTAACAGATGCTATATCATCAACACATTCATCTAGACCTCAGTGCAGTGGCTCAAGTGTCATAACACAATAAATACTGTTGTGCCATCTGTACGCACAAGATACATGTAGAAATCACCCCCCAATGAGAGAGAAGTAGAGGGGACTGAGGGAAGAGAGAAGCAAGGAGACTGAGGAAAGAGATAAGTAGAGGGACTGAGGGAAGAGAGAAGTAGAGGGACTGAGGGAAGAGAGAAGTAGAGGGACTGAGGGAAGAGAGAAGTAGGGGGATTGAGTAAAGAGAGAAGTAGAGGGACTGAGGAAAGAGAGAAGCAAGGAGACTGAGGAAAGAGAGAAGCAGAGGGACTGAGGAAAGAGAGAAGTAGAGGGACTGAGGAAAGAGAGAAGCAAGAAGACTGAGGAAGAGAGAAGTAGAGGGACTGAGGGAAGAGAAAAGTAGAGGGACTGAGGAAAGTGAGAAGTAGAGGGACTGAGGGAAGACCAGTGGAACCCATGATGAATAAAATAACAGTTTCCTATGCCCCTCTTCTTTACTCCTCCATTTACATCCATCATTTATTCTCCCTCCCCGTTTTCCTATTCTCCTTTCATCTTCGATTCCTTCCCATTTTCCTGCCTATCTGTCCCTTGCACTAATCCACTCCACCTCCCTCTCCCTCCTCTCGACCATCCTGATTTTCTTTCTATCATTCTGTCGTTCCTACCCTTTTTCTCAGCCTTTCTATTTCTCCTTCCTCTCCTCTCCTTCCTCTCCTCTGCTCTCTCCTCTCCTCTGCTCCCCCCTCTCCTCCCCCCTCCTTCCTCTCTTCTCCTCTCTTTCCACTCATCTCCTCTCTTTCCTCTCCTTCATCTCCTTCCCTACCCTTCCTCTCCTCTGCTCCCCTCCTCTCCTTCCTCTCCTTCATCTCCTCTCCTCCCCTCTTCTTCCTTTCCTCTGCTCCTCTCCTCTCCTTCATCTCCTCCACTCTCCTTCCTCTCCCCAGCTCCTTTGTCATTCTATAATCAAGTTTAGCTGCAGGAAGAGTCATACACAGAAGAGAGAGAGAGAGGGAGAGGGAGAGAGAGCGAGCAAGCGAGAGAGAGAGAGGGATTAGAGAGAGTTAGAGACGGAGAAGGGAGGAGGAAGAGGTTGCTAAGAAACAGTTGCTATGAAACTAAGGGGAGCGGTGCTGGAATCAGCAGTGTTGCCTTGGCGACTGAGGTTTTCACACTATCCTGCTGGATTTAGCTGCAATATGGGAGGGCCTCCGACTGGACGCATTACACGTATGAGACGTATAATTCATCATATGACAGGTATAATTCATCACATGACAGGTATAATACATCATATGACAGGTATATGACAGGTATAATACATCATATGACAGGTATAATACATCATATGACAGGAATAATACATCATATGACAGGTATATGACAGGTATAATACATCATATGACAGGTATAATACATCATATGACAGGTATAATACATCATATGACAGGAATAATACATCATATGACAGGTATAATTCATCATATGACAGGTATAATACCTTATATGACAGGTATAATACATCATATGACAGGTATAATACATCATATGACAGGTATAATACCTTATATGACAGGTATAATACATCATATGACAGGTATAATACCTTATATGACAGGTATAATACATCATATGACAGGTATAATACATCATATGACAGGTATAATACATCATATGACAGGTTTAATTCATCATATGACAGGTATAATTCATCATATGACAGGTATAATACATCATATGACAGGTATAATACATCATATGACAGGTTTAATTCATCATATGACAGGTATAATACATCACATGACAGGTATAATACATCATATGACAGGTATAATACATCATATGACAGGTTTAATTCATCATATGACAGGTATAATACATCATATGACAGGTAGATGACAGGTATAATACGTGATATGACAGTGTTACTGTGTTAACATCAATTGCTCCAAAACAGCACAACTGTTTTTCCTGTCTTTTGTATTGTCTCCACCCTCCTCTAGGTGCCCATTTCCCCCATTATCCCCTGTGTATTTATACCTGTGTTCTCTGTTTGTCTGTTGTTTTTCCTGTTTCTCTTTTCTAGTCCTCCTGGTTTTTGACCCTTGCCAGTCCTTACCCTGTACCCACCTGCCTGATCACTCTGCCTGCCTCTGACCCTGAGCCTGCCTGATCACTCTGCCTGCCTCTGACCCTGAGCCTGCCTGATCACTCTGCCTGCCTCTGACCCTGAGCCTGCCTGATCACTCTGCCTGCCTCTGACCCTGAGCCTACCTGATCACTCTGCCTGCCTCTGACCCTGAGCCTGCCTGATCACTCTGTCTGCCTCTGACCCTGAGCCTGCCTGGTCACTCTGTCTGCCTCTGACCCTGAGCCTGCCTGGTCACTCTGTCTGCCTCTGACTCTGAGCCTGCCTGATCACTCTGCCTGCCTCTGACCCTGAGCCTGCCTGGTCACTCTGTCTGCCTCTGACCCTGAGCCTGCCTGATCACTCTGCCTGCCTCTGACCCTGAGCCCCTACTCTGGATTACCTACCTGTTGTTGTAATAAACATTGTTACCTCAACACAGTCTGCACTTGTGTCTTACCTTAAATGTGACAACTACTGTAAAAACAATTATTCAGTGTCTGGATTTTGTATCTGTTTACCCCTCCCAACATTCAATTCAAAAGTCCTCTTCATGCAAAATCCCTCTTTATGCAAATTAATGTTTATTTCACTAATAATTCACTGCAGTTATGCTTATTCACAGAGTTTTATGAAGCTAAAATAGAAGCATCTGCTCATTTCCATAAAGATAAACACAGTAAGCAACAGCCAAAATATACACACACAGACAAACGAACACACACACACACACACACACACAAGCTCACACACGTAAATCAAATCAGACTGCATTTGTGAAATGCTTATTTACCAAATAAACTAAAGTAAAGAATTATAAAAAATTAAAACAATGACAATAACAAGGCTATATACAGGAT
This sequence comes from Oncorhynchus kisutch, assembly GCF_002021735.2. Classification (NCBI taxonomy): domain Eukaryota; kingdom Metazoa; phylum Chordata; class Actinopteri; order Salmoniformes; family Salmonidae; genus Oncorhynchus; species Oncorhynchus kisutch. The sequence goes on from NC_034190.2 coordinate 84,660,506, forward strand.
ATATATATATAGATAGATATACCAGTACAGAGTTAATGTGCGGAGGTACAGGTTAGAGGTCATTTGTACATTTAGGTAGGGGTGAAGTGACTATGCACACACACACATGTACACACATGTACACATACATGCACGCACGCACCCACAAACACACACACACACACACACACACACACACACACACACACACACACACACACACACACACACACACACACACACACACACACACACACATAAGCACATGTACACACACACACACACACACACACACACACACACACACACACACACACACAAGCACACACACAAGCACACACACACACAGATATATGCACACACACACACATGCACACACAAATGCACACAAACACACACACACATACATACACATACATACACACACATGCACACACGCAGGCACCAACACACAGCAACACACACACACACACAGCCAAAATTAGATTTGCCTGTCTAATACAGTGCACTGTTATCCTTGTATATTAGCTACCATACTGAAGTCCTGACTCAGTAGAATATATGGAGAGAAGGTTCAGAAAACTCCTTTTCGATTGGTAGATAAAAAAATACTCTGCTCTTGTATATTATTTAGGATTAGTAAAGTATTTATGAATAAAAAATGTAAAAAACATGTTTGGAGAACCTTTACATACAAAATATATTTATTTTAAAAAATTACAGTTTTTTATAATTCATCCTGAGTTACCATATTCAGTTGATCAATCCATGAAATATGGGAAGGTGAGAAAAGTGTACAATAGGGGTTGAACAGTAGTCCTATAAATCTACCCATCCTCATGAATCATGGGACTGTAATAGGGGTTGAACAGTAGTCCTATAAATCTACCAATCCTCATGAATCATGGGACTGTAATAGGGGTTGAACAGTAGTCCTATAAATCTACCAATCCTCATGAATCATGGGACTGTAATAGGGGTTGAACAGTAGTCCTATAAATCTACCAATCCTCATGAATCATGGACTGTAATAGGGGTTGAACAGTAGTCCTATAAATCTACCAATCCTCATGAATCATGGGACTGTAATAGGGGTTGAACAGTAGTCCTATAAATCTACCAATCCTCATGAATCATGGGACTGTAATAGGGGTTGAACAGTAGTCCTATAGATCTACCAATCCTCATGAATCATGGGACTGTAATAGGGGTTGAACAGTAGTCCTATAAATCTACCAATCCTCATGAATCATGGGACTGTAATGACAACGGTCCTGTCGTAGTGCGCCAGGCTCCAGGTTTAAACTGCTACATATGATCTGTGTTCCATAATGATTCCTATAGGTTACATGTCCTAAATTATTGCACAACTTGTAATACGTTAGCCTCATATGACCCACTATAGCTAGCAATCCTCCGGAACAACCACACCAACAGGACAGAGGGAATAAAGGTAAACTAACGATGTAATGGAACGATACAAAATGTAAGGAAACACTAAAGTGACAGTTATAAATGTGAGGAAACTAACACTAAAGTGACAGTTATAAATGTAAAGAAACTAACACTAAAGTGACAGTTATGAATGTGAGGAAACACTAAAGTGACAGTTATAAATGTGAGGAAACTAACACTAAAGTGACAGTTATAAATGTAAGGAAACACTAAAGTGACAGTTATAAATGTAAGGAAACACTAAAGTGACAGTTATAAATGTGAGGAAACTAACACTAAAGTGACAGTTATAAATGTAAGGAAACACTAAAGTGACAGTTATAAATGTAAGGAAACTAACACTAAAGTGACAGTTATAAATGTAAGGAAACACTAAAGTGACAGTTATAAATGTGAGGAAACACTAAAGTGACAGTTATAAATGTAAGGAAACTAACACTGAAGTGACAGTTATAAATGTGAGGAAACACTAAAGTGACAGTTATAAATGTGAGGAAACACTAAAGTGACAGTTATAAATGTGAGGAAACTAAAGTGACAGTTATAAATGTGAGGAAACACTAAAGTGACAGTTATAAATGTAAGGAAACTAACACTAAAGTGACAGTTATAAATGTAAGGAAACTAACACTAAAGTGACAGTTATAAATGTAAGGAAACTAACACTAAAGTGACAGTTATAAATGTGAGGAAACTAACACTAATGTGACATTTATAAATGTCAGGAAACTAACACTAAAGTGACAGTTATAAATGTGAGGAAACTAACACTAAAGTGACAGTTATAAATGTAAGGAAACACTAAAGTGACAGTTATAAATGTAAGGAAACACTAAAGTGACAGTTATAAATGTAAGGAAACTAACACTAAAGTGACAGTTATAAATGTAAGGAAACTAACACTAAAGTGACAGTTATAAATGTAAGGAAACTAACACTAAAGTGACAGTTATAAATGTGAAGAAACTAACACTAATGTGACAGTTATAAATGTAAGGAAACTAACACTAAAGTGACAGTTATGAATGTGAGGAAACACTAAAGTGACAGTTATGAATGTGAGGAAACTAACACTAAAGTGACAGTTATAAATGTAAGGAAACACTAAAGTGACAGTTATAAATGTAAGGAAACACTAAAGTGACAGTTATAAATGTGAGGAAACTAACACTAAAGTGACAGTTATAAATGTAAGGAAACACTAAAGTGACAGTTATAAATGTAAGGAAACTAACACTAAAGTGACAGTTATAAATGTAAGGAACACTAAAGTGACAGTTATAAATGTGAGGAAACACTAAAGTGACAGTTATAAATGTAAGGAAACTAACACTGAAGTGACAGTTATAAATGTGAGGAAACACTAAAGTGACAGTTATAAATGTGAGGAAACACTAAAGTGACAGTTATAAATGTGAGGAAACTAAAGTGACAGTTATAAATGTGAGGAAACACTAAAGTGACAGTTATAAATGTAAGGAAACTAACACTAAAGTGACAGTTATAAATGTAAGGAAACTAACACTAAAGTGACAGTTATAAATGTAAGGAAACTAACACTAAAGTGACAGTTATAAATGTGAGGAAACTAACACTAATGTGACATTTATAAATGTCAGGAAACTAACACTAAAGTGACAGTTATAAATGTGAGGAAACTAACACTAAAGTGACAGTTATAAATGTAAGGAAACACTAAAGTGACAGTTATAAATGTAAGGAAACACTAAAGTGACAGTTATAAATGTAAGGAAACTAACACTAAAGTGACAGTTATAAATGTAAGGAAACTAACACTAAAGTGACAGTTATAAATGTAAGGAAACTAACACTAAAGTGACAGTTATAAATGTGAAGAAACTAACACTAATGTGACAGTTATAAATGTAAGGAAACTAACACTAAAGTGACAGTTATAAATGTAAGGAAACTAACACTAAAGTGACAGTTATAAATGTAAGGAAACTAACACTAAAGTGACAGTTATAAATGTGAGGAAACTAACACTAATGTGACATTTATAAATGTCAGGAAACTAACACTCAAGTGACAGTTATAAATGTGAGGAAACTAACACTAAAGTGACAGTTATAAATGTAAGGAAACACTAAAGTGACAGTTATAAATGTAAGGAAACACTAAAGTGACAGTTATAAATGTAAGGAAACTAACACTAAAGTGACAGTTATAAATGTAAGGAAACTAACACTAAGTGACAGTTATAAATGTGAAGAAACTAACACTAATGTGACAGTTATAAATGTAAGGAAACTAACACTAAAGTGACAGTTATGAATGTGAGAAACACTAAAGTGACAGTTATAAATGTGAGGAAACTAACACTAAAGTGACAGTTATAAATGTAAGGAAACACTAAAGTGACAGTTATAAATGTAAGGAAACACTAAAGTGACAGTTATAAATGTGAGGAAACTAACACTAAAGTGACAGTTATAAATGTAAGGAAACACTAAAGTGACAGTTATAAATGTAAGGAAACTAACACTAAAGTGACAATTATAAATGTAAGGAAACACTAAAGTGACAGTTATAAATGTGAGGAAACACTAAAGTGACAGTTATAAATGTAAGGAAACTAACACTGAAGTGACAGTTATAAATGTGAAGGAAACACTAAAGTGACAGTTATAAATGTGAGGGAAACACTAAAGGACAGTTATAAATGTGAGGAAACACTAAAGTGACAGTTATAAATGTGAGGAAACACTAAAGTGACAGTTATAAATGTGAGGAAACTCAAGTGACAGTTATAAATGTGGAACACTAGTGACAGTAATGTAAGGAAACACTAAAGTGACAGTTATAAATGTAAGGAAACTAACACTAAAGTGACAGTTATAAATGTAAGGAAACTAACACTAAAGTGACAGTTATAAATGTAAGGAAACTAACACTAAAGTGACAGTTATAAATGTAAGGAAACTACACTAAAGTGACAGTTATAAATGTAAGGAAACTAACACTAAAGTGACAGTTATAAATGTGAAGAAACTAACACTAATGTGACAGTTATAAATGTAAGGAAACTAACACTAAAGTGACAGTTATAAATGTAAGGAAACTAACACTAAAGTGACAGTTATAAATGTAAGGAAACTAACACTAAAGTGACAGTTATAAATGTGAGGAAACTAACACTAATGTGACATTTATACATGTCAGGAAACGAACACTAAAGTGACAGTTATAAATGTGAGGAAACTAACACTAAAGTGACAGTTATAAATGTAAGGAAACACTAAAGTGACAGTTATAAATGTAAGGAAACACTAAAGTGACAGTTATAAATGTAAGGAAACTAACACTAAAGTGACAGTTATAAATGTAAGGAAACTAACACTAAAGTGACAGTTATAAATGTGAAGAAACTAACACTAATGTGACAGTTATAAAAGTAAGGAAACTAACACTAACGTGACAGTTATGAATGTGAGGAAACACTAAAGTGACAGTTATAAATGTAAGGAAACTAACACTGAAGTGACAGTTATAAATGTGAGGAAACACTAAAGTGACAGTTATAAATGTGAGGAAACACTAAAGTGACAGTTATAAATGTGAGGAAACACTAAAGTGACAGTTATAAATGTGAGGAAACTAAAGTGGACAGTTATAAATGTGAGGAAACACTAAAGTGACAGTTATAAATGTAGGAAACTAACACTAAAGTGACAGTTATAAATGTAAGGAAACTAACACTAAAGTGACAGTTATAAATGTAAGGAAACTAACACTAAAGTGACAGTTATAAATGTAAGGAAACTAACACTAAAGTGACAGTTATAAATGTAAGGAAACTAACACTAAAGTGACAGTTATAAATGTGAAGAAGAAACTAACACTAATGTGACAGTTATAAATGTAAGGAAACTAACACTAAAGTGACAGTTATAAATGTAAGGAACTAACACGAAAGTGACAGTTATAAATGTAAGGAAACAACACTAAAGTGACAGTTATAATGTGAGGAAACTAACACTAATGTGACATTTATAAATGTCAGGAAACTAACACTAAAGTGACAGTTATAAATGTCAGGGAAACTAACACTAAAGTGACAGTTATAAAAGTAAGGAAACACTAAAGTGACAGTTATAAATGGTAAGGAAACACTAAAGTGACAGTTATAAATGTAAGGAAACTAACACTAAAGTGACAGTTATAAATGTAAGTAAACTAACACTAAAGTGACAGTTATAAATGTGAAGAAACTAACACTAATGTGACAGTTATAAATGTAAGGAAACTAACACTAAAGTGACAGTTATGAATGTGAGGAAACACTAAAGTGACAGTTATAAATGTGAGGAAACTAACACTAAAGTGACAGTTATAAATGTAAGGAAACACTAAAGTGACAGTTATAAATGTAAGGAAACACTAAAGTGACAGTTATAAATGTGAGGAAACTAACACTAAAGTGACAGTTATAAATGTAAGGAAACACTAATGTGACAGTTATAAATGTGAGGAAACTAACACTAAAGTGACAGTTATAAATGTAAGGAAACTAACACAAAGTGACAGTTATAAATGTAAGGAAACTAACACTAAAGTGACAGTTATAAATGTGAGGAAACTAACACTAATGTGACATTTATAAATGTCAGGAAACTAACACTAAAGTGACAGTTATAAATGTAAGGAAACTAACACTAAAGTGACAGTTATAAATGTAAGGAAACTAACACTAAAGTGACAGTTATAAATGTGAAGAAACTAACACTAAATGTGACAGTTATAAATGTAAGGAAACTAACACTAAAGTGACAGTTATAAATGTAAGGAAACTAACACTAAAGTGACAGTTATAAATGTAAGGAAAAACACTAAAGTGACAGTTATAAATGTGAGGGAAACTAACACTAAGTGACAGTTATAAATGTCAGGAACTAACACTCAAGTGACAGTTATAAATGTGAGGAAACTAACACTAAAGTGACAGTTATAAATGTAAGGAAACACTAAAGTGACAGTTATAAATGTAAGGAAACACTAAAGTGACAGTTATAAATGTAAGGAAACTAACACTAAAGTGACAGTTATAAATGTAAGGAAAACTAACACTAAGTGACAGTTATAAATGTGAAGAAACTAACACTAATGTGACAGTTATAAATGTAAGGAAACTAAAACTAAAGTGACAGTTATGAATGTGAGGAAACACTAAAGTGACAGTTATAAATGTGAGGAAACTAACACTAAAGTGACAGTTATAAATGTAAGGAAACACTAAAGTGACAGTTATAAATGTAAGGAAACACTAAAGTGACAGTTATAAAATGTGAGGAAACTAACACTAAAGTGACAGTTATAAATGTAAGGAAACACTAAAGTGGACAGTTATAAATGTAAGGAAACTAACACTAAAGTGACAATTATAAATGTAAGGAAACACTAAAGTGACAGTTATAAATGTGAGGAAAACACTAAAGTGACAGTTATAAATGTGAGGAAACTAACACTAAAGTGACAGTTATAATGTGAGGACTAACACTAAAGTGACAGTTATAAATGTGAGGAAACACTAAAGTGACAGTTATAAATGTGGGAAACACTAAAGTGACAGTTATAAATGTGAGGAACACTAAAGTGACAGTTATAAATGTGAGGAAACACTAAAGTGACAGTTATAAATGTGAGGAAACTAACACTAAAGTGACAGTTATAAATGTGAGGAAACTAACACTAAGTGACAGTTATAAATGTGAGGAAACTAACACTAAAGTGACAGTTATAAATGTGAGGAAACTAACACTAAAGTGACAGTTATAAATGTAAGGAAACTAACACTAAAGTGACAGTTATAAATGTGAGGAAACTAACACTAAAGTGACAGTTATAAATGTAAGGAAACTACACTAAAGTGACAGTTATAAATGTAAGGAAACTAACACTAAAGTGACAGTTATAAATGTAAGGAAACTAACACTAAAGTGACAGTTATAAATGTGAGGAAACTAACACTAAAGTGACAGTTATAAATGTGAGGAAAACTAACACTAAAGTGACATTTATAAATGTGAGGAAACTAACACTAAAGTGACAGTTATAAATGTAGGAAACTAACACTAAAGTGACAGTTNAGGAAACACTAAAGTGACAGTTATAAATGTGAGGAAACACTAAAGTGACAGTTATAAATGTGAGGAAACACTAAAGTGACAGTTATAAATGTGAGGAAAACAAAACTAAAGTGACAGTTATAAATGTGAGGAAAACACTAAAGTGACAGTTATAATGTGAGGGAAACTAACACTAAAGTGACAGTTATAAATGTAAGGAAACTAACACTAAAGTGACAGTTATAAATGTAAGGAAAAACACTAAGTGACAGTTATAAATGTAGGAAACTAACATAAAGTGACAGTTATAAATGTGAGGAAACTAACACTAAAGTGACAGTTAAATGTGAGAAACTAACACTATGTGACAGTTATAAATGTAAGGAAACTAACACTAAAGTGACAGTTATAAATGTGAGGAAACTAACCACACACTAAAGTGACAGTTATAAATGTAAGGAAACTAACACTAAAGTGACAGTTATAAATGTGAGGAAACTAACACTAATGTGACATTTATAAATGTCAGGAAACTAACACTAAAGTGACAGTTATAAATGTGAGGAAATAACACTAAAGTGACAGTTATAAATGTAAGGAAACACTAAAGTGACAGTTATAAATGTAAGGAAACACTAAAGTGACAGTTATAAATGTAAGGAAACTAACACTAAAGTGACAGTTATAAATGTGAAGGAAACTAACACTAAAGTGACAGTTATAAATGAAGAAACTAACACTAAGTGACAGTTATAAATGTAAGGAAACTAACACTAAAGTGACAGTTATGAATGTGAGGAAACACTAAAGTGACAGTTATAAATGTGAGGAAACTAACACTAAAGTGACAGTTATAAATGTAAGGAAACACTAAAGTGACAGTTATAAATGTAAGGAAAAACTAAAGTGACAGTTATAAATGTGAGAAACTAACACTAAAGTGACAGTTATAAATGTAAGGAAACACTAAGTGACAGTTATAAATGTGAGGAAACTAACACTAAAGTGACAGTTATAAATGTAAGGAAACTAACACTAAAGTGACAGTTATAAATGTAAGGAACTAACACTAAAGTGACAGTTATAAATGTGAGGAAACTAACACTAATGTGACATTATAAATGTCAAGGAAACTAACACTAAAGTGACAGTTATAAATGTGAGGAAACTAACACTAAAGTGACAGTTATAAATGTAAGGAAACACTAAAGTGACAGTTATAAATGTAAGGAAACACTAAAGTGACAGTTATAAATGTAAGGAAACTAACACTAAAGTGACAGTTATAAATGTAAGTAAAACTAACACTAAAGTGACAGTTATAAATGTGAAGAAACTAAAACACTAATGTGACAGTTATAAATGTAAGGAAACTAACACTAAAGTGACAGTTATAAATGTGAGGAAACACTAAAGTGACAGTTATAAATGTGAGGAAACTAACACTAAAGTGACAGTTATAAATGTAAGGAACACTAAAGTGACAGTTATAAATGTAAGGAAACACTAAAGTGACAGTTATAAATGTGAGGAAAATAACACTAAAGTGACAGTTATAAATGTAAGAAACACTAAAGTGACAGTTATAAATGTAAGGAAACTAACACTAAAGTGACAGTTATAAATGTAAGGAAACACTAAAGTGACAGTTATAAATGTGAGGAAACACTAAAGTGACAGTTATAAATGTAAGGAAACTAACACTGAAGTGACAGTTATAAATGTGAGGAAACACTAAAGTGACAGTTATAAATGTAAGAAAACTAACACTAAAGTGACAGTTATAAATGTAAGGAAACTAACACTAAAGTGACAGTTATAAATGTGAGGAAACTAACACTAAAGTGACAGTTATAAATGTCAGGAAACTAACACTAAAGTGACAGTTATAAATGTGAGGAAACTAACACTAAAGTGACAGTTATAAATGTAAGGAAACACTAAAGTGACAGTTATAAATGTAAGGAAACACTAAAGTGACAGTTATAAATGTGAGGAAACTAACACTAAAGTGACAGTTATAAATGTAAGGAACTAACACTAAAGTGACAGTTATAAATGTGAGGAAACACTAAAGTGACAGTTATAAATGTGAAGAAACTAACACTAAAGTGACAGTTATAAATGTAAGGAAACTAACACTAAAGTGACAGTTATAAATGTAGGAGGAAACACTAAAGTGACAGTTATAAATGTAAGGAAACTAACACTAAAGTGACAGTTATAAATGTGAGGAAACTAACACTAAAGTGACAGTTATAAATGTGAGGAAACTAACACTAAAGTGACAGTTATAAATGTGAGGAAACACTAAAGTGACAGTTATAAATGTAAGGAAACACTAAAAGTGACAGTTATAAATGTAAGGAAACTAACACTGAAGTGACAGTTATAAATGTGAGGAACACTAAAGTGACAGTATAAATGTGAGGAAACTAACACTAAAGTGACATTATAAATGTGAGGAAACTAACACTAAAGTGACAGTTATAAATGTGAGGAAACTAACACTAAAGTGACAGTTATAAATGTAAGGAAACTAACACTAAAGTGACAGTTATAAATGTAAGGAAACTAACACTAAAGTGACAGTTATAAATGTAAGGAAACTAACACTAAAGTGACAGTTATAAATGTGAAGAAACTAACACTAATGTGACAGTTATAAATGTGAGGAAACTAACACCTAAAGTGACAGTTTATAAATGTAAGGAAACTAACACTGAGGAGAGGACAGGTATAAATGTGAGGAAAACACTAAAGTGACAGTTATAAATGTGAGGAAACTAACACTAAAGTGACAGTTATAAATGTGAGGAAACTAACACTAAAGTGACAGTTAAAATGTGAGGAAACTAACACTAAAGTGACAGTTATAAATGTGAGGAAACTAACACTAACAGTGACAGTTATAAATGTAAGGAAACTAACACTAAAGTGACAGTTATTAAATGTGAGGAAACTAAACACTAAAGTGACAGTTATAAATGTGAGGAAACTAACACTAAAGTGACAGTTATAAATGTAAGGAAACACTAAAGTGACCAGTTATAAATGTGAGGAAGACACTAAAGTGACAGTTATAAAGTGAGGAAAACACTAAAGTGACAGTTATAATGTAAGGAAACACTAAAGTGACAATTATAATGTAAGGAAACACTAAAGTGACAGTTATAAATGTAAAGAAACGAACACTAAAGTGACAGTTATAAATGTGAGGAAACACTAAGTGACAGTTATAAATGTGAGGAAACACTAAAGTGACAGTTATAAATGTGAGGAAACACTAAAGTGACAGTTATAAATGTAAGGAAACACTAAAAGTGACAGTTATAAATGTAAGGAAGCCTAACACTGAATGTGACAGTTATAAATGTGAGGAAACACTAAAGTGACAGTTATAAATGTGAGGAAACACTAAAGTGACAGTTATAAATGTAAGGAAACTAAACACTAAAGTGACAGTTATAAATGTGAGAAACACTAAAGTGACAGTTATAAATGTAAGGAAAACACTTAAAGTGACAGTTATAAATGTAAGGAAACACTAAAGTGACAGTTATTAAATGTAAGGAAACCTAACACTGAAGTGACAGTTTATAAATGTGAGGAAACCACTAAAGTGACAGTTAATAAATGTGAGGAAACTAACACTAAAGTGACATTTTAAATGTGAGGAAACTTAACACTAAATGACAGTTATAAAGTTGAGGAAACTAACACTAAAGTGACAGTTATAATGTAAGGAAACTAACACTAAAGTGACAGTTATAAATGTAAGGAAACTAACACTAAAGTGACAGTTATAAATGTAAGGAAACTAACACTAAAGTGACAGTTATAAATGTGAAGAAACTAACACTATGTGACAGTTATAAATGTGAGGAAACTAACACTAAAGTTGACAGTTATAAATGTAAGGAAACTAACACTGAAGTGACAGTTATAAATGTGAGGAAACACTAAAGTGACAGTTATAAATGTGAGGAAACTAACACTAAAGTGACAGTTATAAATGTGAGGAAACTAACACTTAAAGTGGACAGTTATAAATGTGAGGAAACTAACACTAAAGTGACAGTTATTAAATGTGAGGAAACTAACACTAAAGTGACAGTTATAAATGTAAGGAAACTAACACTAAAGTGACAGTTATGCAATGTGAAGGAAACTAACACTAAAGTGACAGTTATAAATGTGAGGAAAACTAACACTAAAGTGACAGTTATAAATGTAAGGAAACACTAAAGTGACAGTTATAAATGTGAGGAAACACTAAAGTGACAGTTATAAATGTGAGGAAACACTAAAGTGACAGTTATAAATGTAAGGAAACACTAAAGTGACAATTATAAATGTAAGGAAACACTAAAGTGACAGTTATAAATGTAAAGAAACGAACACTAAAGTGACAGTTATAAATGTGAGGAAACACTAAAGTGACAGTTATAAATGTGAGGAAACACTAAAGTGACAGTTATAAATGTGAGGAAACACTAAAGTGACAGTTTATAAATGTAAGAAAACTAACACTAAAGTGACAGTTATAAATGTAAGGAAACTAACACTAAAGTGACAGTTATAAATGTGAGGAAACTAACACTAATGTGACATTTATAAATGTCAGGAAACTAACACTAAAGTGACAGTTATAAATGTGAGGAAACTAACACTAAAGTGACAGTTATAAATGTAAGGAAACACTAAAGTGACAGTTATAAATGTAAGGAAACACTAAAGTGACAGTTATAAATGTAAGGAAACTAACACTAAAGTGACAGTTATAAATGTAAGGAAAACTAACACTAAAGTGACAGTTATAAATGTGAGGAAACACTAAAGTGACAGTTATAAATGTGAAGAAACTAACACTAATGTGACAGTTATAAATGTAAGGGAAACTAACACTAAAGTGACAGTTATAAATGTAAGGAAACACTAAAGTGACAGTTTATAAATGTAAGGAAACTAACACTAAAGTGACAGTTATAAATGTAAGGAAACTAACACTAAAGTGACAGTTATAAATGTGAGGAAACTAACACTAAAGTGACAGTTATAAATGTGAGGAAACACTAAAGTGACAGTTATAAATGTAAGGAAACACTAAAGTGACAGTTATAAATGTAAGGAAACTAACACTGAAGTGACAGTTATAAATGTGAGGAAACACTAAAGTGACAGTTATAAATGTGAGGAAACTAACACTAAAGTGACATTTATAAATGTGAGGAAACTAACACTAAAGTGACAGTTATAAATGTGAGGAAACTAACACTAAAGTGACAGTTATAAATGTAAGGAAACTAACACTAAAGTGACAGTTATAAATGTAAGGAAACTAACACTAAAGTGACAGTTATAAATGTAAGGAAACTAACACTAAAGTGACAGTTATAAATGTGAAGAAACTAACACTAATGTGACAGTTATAAATGTGAGGAAAACTAACACTAAAGTGACAGTTATAAATGTAAGGAAACTAACACTGAAGTGACAGTTATAAATGTGAGGAAACACTAAAGTGACAGTTATAAATGTGAGGAAACTAACACTAAAGTGACAGTATAAATTGTGAGGAAACTAACACTAAAGTGTACAGTTATAAATGTGAGGAAAACTAACACTAAAGTGACAGTTATAAATGTGAGGAAACTAACACTAAAGGGGACAGTTATAAATGTAAGGAAACTAACACTAAAGTGACAGTTATAAATGTGAGGAAACTAACACTAAAGTGACAGTTATAATGTGAGGAAACTAACACTAAGTGACAGTTATAAATGTAAGGGAAACACTAAAGTGACAGTTATAAATGTGAGGAAACACTAAAGTGACAGTTATAAATGTGAGGAAACACTAAAGTGACAGTTATAAATGTAAGGAAACACTAAAGTGACAATTATAAATGTAAGGAAACACTAAAGTGACAGTTATAAATGTAAAGAAACGAACACTAAAGTGACAGTTATAAATGTGAGGAAACACTAAAGTGGACAGTTATAAATGTGAGGAAACACTAAAGTGACAGTTATAAATGTGAGGAAACACTAAAGTGACAGTTAAAATGTAAGGAAACACTAAAGTGACAATTATAAATGTAAGAAACACTAAAGTGACAGTTATAAATGTAAGGAAGCTAACACTGAAGTGACAGTTATAAATGTGAGGAAACACTAAAGTGACAGTTATAAATGTGAGGAAACACTAAAGTGACAGTTATAAATGTAAGGAAACTAACACTAAAGTGACAGTTATAAATGTGAGGAAACACTAAAGTGACAGTTATAAATGTAAGGAAACACTAAAGTGACAGTTATAAATGTAAGGAAACACTAAAGTGACAGTTATAAATGTAGGAAACACTAGAAGTGACAGTTATAAATGTGAGGAAACACTAAAGTGACAGTTATAAATGTGAGGAAACTAACACTAAAGTGACATTTATAAATGTGAGGAAACTAACACTAAAGTGACAGTTATAAATGTGAGGAAACTAACACTAAAGTGACAGTTATAAATGTAGGAAACTAACACTAAAGTGACAGTTATAAATGTAAGGAAACTAACACTAAAGTGACAGTTATAAATGTAAGGAAACTAACACTAAAGTGACAGTTATAAATGTGAAGGAAACTAACACTAATGTGACAGTTATAAATGTGAGGAAACTAACACTAAAGTGACAGTTATAAATGTAAGGAAACTAACACTGAAGTGACAGTTATAAATGTGAGGAACTACACTAAAGTGACAGTTATAAATGTGAGGAAACTAACACTAAAGTGACAGTTATAAATGTGAGGAAACTAACACTAAAGTGACAGTTATAAATGTGAGGAAACTAACACTAAAGTGACAGTTATAAATGTGAGGAAACTAACACTAAAGTGACAGTTATAAATGTAAGGAAACTAACACTAAAGTGACAGTTATAAATGTGAGGAAACTAACACTAAAGTGACAGTTATAAATGTGAGGAAACTAACACTAAAGTGACAGTTATAAATGTAAGGAAACACTAAAGTGACAGTTATAAATGTGAGGAAACACTAAAGTGACAGTTATAAATGTGAGGAAACACTAAAGTGACAGTTATAAATGTAAGGAAACACTAAAGTGACAATTATAAATGTAAGGAAACACTAAAGTGACAGTTATAAATGTAAAGAAACGAACACTAAAGTGACAGTTATAAATGTGAGGAAACACTAAAGTGACAGTTATAAATGTGAGGAAACACTAAAGTGACAGTTATAAATGTGAGGAAACACTAAAGTGACAGTTATAAATGTAAGGAAACACTAAAGTGACAATTATAAATGTAAGGAAACACTAAAGTGACAGTTATAAATGTAAGGAAGCTAACACTGAAGTGACAGTTATAAATGTGAGGAAACACTAAAGTGACAGTTATAAATGTGAGGAAACACTAAAGTGACAGTTATAAATGTAAGGAAACTAACACTAAAGTGACAGTTATAAATGTGAGGAAACACTAAAGTGACAGTTATAAATGTAAGGAAACACTAAAGTGACAGTTATAAATGTGAGGAAACACTAAAGTGACAATTATAAATGTAAGGAAACACTAAAGTGACAATTATAAATGTAAGGAAACACTAAAGTGACAGTTATAAATGTAAGGAAACTAACACTAAAGTGACAGTTATAAATGTAAGGAAACTAACACTAAAGTGACAGTTATAAATGTAAGGAAACTAACACTAAAGTGACAGTTATAAATGTGAAGAAACTAACACTAATGTGACAGTTATAAATGTGAGGAAACTAACACTAAAGTGACAGTTATAAATGTAAGGAAACTAACACTGAAGTGACAGTTATAAATGTGAGGAAACACTAAAGTGACAGTTATAAATGTGAGGAAACTAACACTAAAGTGACAGTTATAAATGTGAGGAAACTAACACTAAAGTGACAGTTATAAATGTGAGGAAACTAACACTAAAGTGACAGTTATAAATGTGAGGAAACTAACACTAAAGTTACAGTTATAAATGTAAGGAAACTAACACTAAAGTGACAGTTATAAATGTGAGGAAACTAACACTAAAGTGACAGTTATAAATGTGAGGAAACTAACACTAAAGTGACAGTTATAAATGTAAGGAAACACTAAAGTGACAGTTATAAATGTGAGGAAACACTAAAGTGACAGTTATAAATGTGAGGAAACACTAAAGTGACAGTTATAAATGTAAGGAAACACTAAAGTGACAATTATAAATGTAAGGAAACACTAAAGTGACAGTTATAAATGTAAAGAAACGAACACTAAAGTGACAGTTATAAATGTGAGGAAACACTAAAGTGACAGTTATAAATGTGAGGAAACACTAAAGTGACAGTTATAAATGTGAGGAAACACTAAAGTGACAGTTATAAATGTAAGGAAACACTAAAGTGACAATTATAAATGTAAGGAAACACTAAAGTGACAGTTATAAATGTAAGGAAGCTAACACTGAAGTGACAGTTATAAATGTGAGGAAACACTAAAGTGACAGTTATAAATGTGAGGAAACACTAAAGTGACAGTTATAAATGTAAGGAAACTAACACTAAAGTGACAGTTATAAATGTGAGGAAACACTAAAGTGACAGTTATAAATGTAAGGAAACACTAAAGTGACAGTTATAAATGTGAGGAAACACTAAAGTGACAATTATAAATGTAAGGAAACACTAAAAGTGACAATTATAAATGTAAGGAAACACTAAAGTGACAGTTATAAATGTGAGGAAACACTAAAGTGACAGTTATAAATGTAAGGAAACACTAAAGTGACAATTATAAATGTAAGGAAACACTAAAGTGACAGTTATAAATGTAAAGAAACTAACACTCAAGTGACAGTTATAAATGTAAGGAAACACTAAAGTGACAGTTATAAATGTAAGGAAAACTAACACTAAAGTGACAGTTATAAATGTGAGGAAACACTAAAGTGACAGTTATAAATGTAAGGAAACTAACACTAAAGTGACAGTTATAAATGTAAGGAAACTAACACTAAAGTGACAGTTATAAATGTAAGGAAACTAACACTAAAGTGACATAAATGTAAGGAAACTAACACTAAAGTGACAGTTATAAATGTAAGGAAACTAACACTAAAGTGACAGTTATAAATGTAAGGAAACTAACACTAAAGTGACAGTTATAAATGTGAGGAAACACTAAAGTGACAGTTATAAATGTAAGGAAACTAACACTAAAGTGACAGTTATAAATGTAAGGAACTAACACTAAAGTGACAGTTATAAATGTAAGGAAACTAACACTAAAGTGACAGTTATAAATGTAAGGAAACTAACACTAAAGTGACAGTTATAAATGTAAGGAAACTAACACTAAAGTGACAGTTATAAATGTGAGGAAACTAACACTAAAGTGACAGTTATAAATGTGAGGAAACACTAAAGTGACAGTTATAAATGTAAGGAAACACTAAAGTGACAGTTATAAATGTAAGGAAACTAACACTGAAGTGACAGTTATAAATGTGAGGAAACACTAAAGTGACAGTTATAAATGTGAGGAAACTAACACTAATGTGACATTTATAAATGTAAGGAAACTAACACTAAAGTGACAGTTATAAATGTGAGGAAACTAACACTAAAGTGACAGTTATAAATGTAAGGAAACTAACACTAAAGTGACAGTTATAAATGTAAGGAAACTAACACTAAAGTGACAGTTATAAATGTAAGGAAACTAACACTAATGTGACATTTATAAATGTAAGGAAACTAACACTAAAGTGGACAGTTATAAATGTAAGGAAACTAACACTAAAGTGACAGTTATAAATGTAAGGAAACTAACACTAAAGTGACAGTTATAAATGTAAGGAAACTAACACTAATGTGACATTTATAAATGTAAGGAAACTAACACTAAAGTGACAGTTATAAATGTAAGGAAACACTAAAGTGACAGTTATAAATGTAAGGAAACACTAAAGTGACAGTTATAAATGTGAGGAAACACCAAAGTGACAGTTATAAATGTGAGGAAACTATCATCAAAGTGACAGTTATGTGGGTATAACTGACAGTGGCTACCGATAGTGGCTAATATTTACAAATGATAACAAATAATATATTTTCTAATTTTCTAAATAGTTATTCAATGTTCTGGCAAACTCAGACAAAAGTGCTCTAAAAATCGGAATAAATAGCCAGAGTGAATTTGCGAATGAAGAGGTATGCTAACTGGATAACAGTTGTTCAAGTTCAGTATATCTGGCTAGCTAGCAAAGTGATATACATTTCTTCGATAAAAATTTTAACAGATTTTTTTTATCTGATATTATCATTGTTTGTTTTGTTTCATTTCTGCAAAATAGTTACAGATGAAGCCAATTATTAAGGTGACGAAACAATGTCATTAAATATAATGATACGAAAATGTAGGTTAGATCATCTAAATGTATAACAGTAAATTGTCAGTTAAATATATGTGGCTATTAAAAGTTTGTGATCTCCACCCCCAAAACGAATAGCTGGCTGAGACATGTTATTTCATGCTCAGTTCAAGGTCAGAAAACGTGGAGATAGAAGTGCATAAAGGGGAGTTTTAAGTTCCATTTACGTGCGCATAACTTAGGTCTGAATCGGCACAATAAAAATTACGTGCAGGTCTTTTGTTAGTTCTTCCAATTCCATACTCATTAGTCCTCCTTTCTCCTATCTCCTACGTCCTATCTCCTTTCTTGATCTCCTGTCTGTAGCTTTCACTCTCTTTCTTTCACCCCTTTCTCTCTTTCACCCCTCTCTCTCTCTTTCTTTCACCTCTCTCTCTCTCTCTCTCTCTCTCTCTCTCTCTCTCTCTCTTTCTTTCACCTCTCTCTCTCTCTCTCTCTCTCTTTCTTTCACCTCTCTCTCTCTCTCTCTCTCTATCCCTCTCTCTCTCTCTCTCTCTCTCTATCCCTCTCTCTCTCTCTCTCTCTCTTTCACCTCTCTCTCTTTCTCTCTCTCTCTCTCACCTCTCTGTAATGCACTGCGCAAGCAGACACACGTGTGCAGGCAAATCCATGTAGACACATACATCACACTTCATACATTCACACGGAGGAAATCGCTTGAAGTAGCCAACTGTTTATTCAACATAGTGAATTAACAATTCAACAGAACCACCCCACTCTACCTCTTGTCTCGTGTTCTTTCTCTCCCTCGTCCCTTCCTACTTCCTCATCCTTCCCTTCCTCCCCCACTCCTCCCTCCCTCCCCTACTTCCCCCTCTCCCTTCCCTACTTCCCCCTCTCCCTTCCCTACTTCCCTCCCGCTCCCTCCCTCCTCCCGCTCCTGCCTCCCTCCCTCCCTCCCTTCCTTCCTTCCTTCCTTCCTTCCTTCCTTCCTTCCTTCCTTCCTTCCTTCCTTCCTTCCTTCCTTCCTTCCTTCCTTCCTTCCTTCCTTCCTTCCTTCCTTCCTTCCTTCCTTCCTTCCTTCCTTCCTTCCTTCCTTCCTTCCTTCCTTCCTTCCCTTCCCTTCCCTTCCCTTCCCTTCCCTTCCCTTCCCTCCCTCCCTCCCTCCCTCCCTCACCCTAATGAGATAGAAGTGTATGTCTGTCTGTTTACATTCACTCCTCTTTTCTCCCAGTCTGTTCATCTCTCTGTCACTGTATTACTGCATTCTGTCACTCCATCCGTCTCTTTCCCCTCCTGCTTCATGAAAAACCCCCAATCTATTGTCAGTCTAGCTCATGGAAAGATATATTTTAGCTGTTTTGCCAACTCATAAAGGTCATTCATTGTACAGCGACATCACCTGGCCTGGTCCCAGATCTATTTTTGCTGTTTTGCCAACTCATAAGGTCATTGTACCGAGACATACTGGTAGCCTGGTCCCAGATCTGGATTGACATTGACCATAGGAGTGGGCAAGACAGCACAAACAGGTCTGGGACCAGGCTAGGGACATGTTGGTTAGCACACAGTGCCTCTCTGGCACACCAACAGTAGATTCAGAGTAACTTCTTCTCTTCTCTCTGCGCTGTAGTTGCTGTGTGTGCTCACCACCACAACTGCTACCATACATAACACTACATAAAGCTACATCAAGACTACATTAAGCTTGATAAAGACACAGTGCTTTTCTGGGGAAAGCAACAGTACTATTCAGAGTAATTTCTCTCTGTGTGCTACAGCTGCTGTGAGCTCCCACAATATCTGCTGCCCTGCTTCCCAACATGCTAAATCATTGATTTGTTTGAGCATCTTCACTTCCCCCCTTCCCCCAATGGACCCAAGTGCACATTTGGATTCTGTACATCTACATAACCCTACATAAGGCTACATAAGGCTACATAAGTATACTATACATCTGCATAATGCTATATAAGGCTACATAAAGACTACTTTATATCTACATAATTCTACATAAGGCTACATAAAGACTACTATACATCTACATAACACTACATAATGCTACATAGCAACTACTCTCATCTGCATAACACTACATAATGCTACATAACGCTACATACGGATACATAAAGACTACTATACATCTACATAACACTACATAATGCTACATAGCAACTACTCTCATCTGCATAACACTACATAATGCTACATAAGGTTACATAAAGACTACTATTAATCTACGTAACACTGCATAACGCTACATACGGATACATAAAGACTACCGTACATCTACATAATGCTACATAACACAGTATAAGGCTACATAAAGACTACTATACATCTACATAACACTACATAATGCTACATAGCAACTACTCTCATCTACATAACACTACATAATGCTACATAACACAGTATAAGGCTACATAAAGACCATCTAAAATATAAAATATACCAAAGTCAGATATTTTGTTTATTTACACAACAATTTATTGTGTTATTACTTTGCTTCATCTAATAGCACAACCAAATGACCTGGATTACAGTCAATTGAGATTACGGTAAAGTACATGATATTAGTGATCAATGCCGTTTTCAGATTCTGTGCAGATTATTGTGAAGATTTCCACCGACCCTGCACTCTTTCTATGTTATTTATTTGACCTTTATTTAACTAGGCAAGTCAGTTAAGAACAAATTCTTATTTTCAATGACGGCCCTAGGAACAGTGGGTTAACTGCCTGTTCAGGGGCAGAATGACAGAGTTGTACCTTGTCGGCTCGGGGATTTGAACTTGCAACCTTTCGGTTACTAGTCCAACACTCTAACCACTAGGATACCCTGCCGCCCCAAAAACACAGGTACTGTACTCTCATTTTAAGGTTGAATGTTACATTAGTTTGTAAGATAGCCTTAATATTAGGCTATTTACAGTCTTATAAAAGTAATGTTGAATTGGTTGACAACGCAACCAAATATCAATATCTTAATGAGCTGTATCTACTGCTTCGGATGCTCCATCTGTGCCACTGAGCCTGGCTTTAATTCCATGTTGTCTACACATTTAATAATTGGTATTTTCAACCAAAAATCTAAGTTTAAGAATAGGGTCTAAATCAAATTAAATTAAACTGTATTTAATCCTATTCTATCCCCTTTTATTTTTGGACTAAATGGAGATGTGAATCCAACATATTTATTATTTAAACCCTAAGCCTATATGTATTGTCTATTTTTAGTTGAACTCTGGGTTGAATTGAAACAATAGTTGTTGGTTGACTTTGCAAATGCTTTCTCGGCCTTAATAGTATCATTAATGATATATGACCTATAGAGATTATGGTTACATTTAATTTGCTCTGTTGAACCTACACTAAGGAATGAATTCGAAAATAACAGCGAATCTATTATTAACTAGAGATATCTCAATAATCATTTTCACAATAGCACATTGGTAGTAGTCAGTGACAAAATTCATAGCTAAGCTAGGATTGGTTAAAACCCTGGATGGGAGACCAAAGAGATAGCTGTAGATACATCAACTCTCCAGTAGGAGGTGCTGTAGATACATCAACTCTCCAGTAGGAGGAGCTGGAGATAGATCAACTCTCCAGTAGGAGGTGCTGTAGATACATCATCTCTCCAGTAGGAGGAGCTGGACATAGATCAACTCTCCAGTAGGAGGTGCTGTAGATACATCAACTCTCCAGTAGGAGGTGCTGTAGGTAGATCATCTCTCCAGTAGGAGGTGCTGTAGGTAGATCAACTCTCCAGTAGGAGGTGCTGTAGAGAGACCAACTCTCCAGTAGCTTACTTTGTTTCAGAGGTTCAAATTGAACATATACAAGGTTTGTCTATGTTGAAATTTGGTTACCATGACGACACAATCCCGTGGCTGAAATTTCACACTCAAAACAAGTTTCTGACTCTTTTCCAAATCCATTGTATTTTCCACGTAGATCCTACATCACATCACAATACATTAACAACTTACGTTGAAACAACATTGATTTAACCAGTTTGTCCCCAGTTGGCAGTTTGGTTATAAACCAGAGCATATAATGATTATAGAGAACAGTAAATGCACGTGCATTATTAGTATTGAGGTTTCACAGAATAGCAGCGTACAGTACAGTACAAGATGATGCAATGAGGATCTTACCGTCGTGCAGACAAGGAGGAGTCCCATACAGAGTGCTGGAGAGGGTGCAGGGTAAATTACACACCCTGAAACAACCAACCCCCTTCTCTCTCTACCTCCGCCTCAGCCTCTCTCCCTCTCTCTAACTGTCACTCCCTCTTCTCTCCGCTCCCTCCTCTTCCCTCTCACTCCCTCCTCTCCCCTCTCACTCCCTCCTCTCCCCTCTCACTCCCTCCTCTTCCCTCTCACTCCCTCCTCTCCCCTCTCACTCCCTCCTCTTTCCTCTCACTCCCTCCTCTCCCCTCTCACTCCCTCCTCTTTCCTCTCACTCCCTCCTCTCTCTCTCTCTCCTCTCTCTCCTCTCTCTCCCTCCTCCTACCTCCTTTCCCCTCTCTCTCCCTCCTCTTACATCTCTTTCCCTCTTCTTCCCTCTCTCTCCCTCCCTCCTCTTATATCTCCCCCCTCCTCTTACATCTCTTTCCCTCTTCTTCCCTCTCTCTCCCTCCGTCCTCGTACATCTCTCTCTTTCTGTCCCTCCTTCTCTCTCTCTGTCCCTCCTTCTCTTTCTCTCCCTCTTCTACCCTCTCTCTCCCTCTTCTCTTCTACCCTTTCTCTCCCTCCCTCTCTCTCTCTCTCTCTCTCCTCTTCCCTCTTTCTCCCTCTTCTTCCCCCTCTCTCCCTAACTCTCTCTCTCTCCCTCTCTCTAAGTGAGGTCTCGAAGGAGCTGCATGACTGCATTCTTGACAAACCCTCTACACATGTGTGCGTGTGTGTGTGTGTGTGTATACGTGCAAGCATACGTGCAAGTGTGTGTTTGCATGTGAGTGAGTGAAAGTATTTCTGTGTGCTTCTTCACTATCCAGTGCGCACACACACACGCACACAAATACACACACACACACACACACACACACACACACACACACACACACACACACACACACACACACACACACACACACACACACACACACACACACACACACACACACACACACACACACACACACACACACACACACACACGTGGAGAGGGTTTGTTAAAAATGCAGTCATGCAGTCTCCTTGCAGATGTGTATTTGCTGCCTTGAAGACCCATAAGGTCTGTCGCAGCAGCCTGTCTGTACTGCAGATGCTTCCGGATCGTTCATAAAGAAACCACCCAGTTATCCTCCTCTCAGGGCACAAACCTTTTATGGATTAATAAACACATTATTTACAGATAGAGTTGCAAAATTCAGGTAACTTTGGCCAGGTTTTCTAGAAATCCCAGTTCGAGTATTCTGAAACGTTATGCTTATTCCCTCTTGACTCGAGGAACATTCTAACCGGGATATCTGGAAAACCTGGTAATATCGGGAATCTTAACGGAATTGTGCAATCCTGTCTGTCACTAGAGGTTTGAAGGGTTGATATGGATTTATACAGAAAGGTATATTCTAGAAAATGATCATGTAGGCTAATTCGTCGTCATGAATCCAGAAGGAACTGAACTGTATTAACGAGCTCAAAGCGATGTAATATATATATATATATATACTGTATATACAGTGGGGCAAAAAAGTATTTAGTCAGCCACCAATTGTGCAAGTTCTCCCACTTAAAAAGATGAGAGAGGCCTGTAATTTTCATCATAGGTACACTTCAACTATGACAGACAAAATGAGAAGAAAAAAATCCAGAAAATCACATTGTAGGATTCTTAATGAATTTATTTGCAAATTATGGTGGAAAATAAGTATTTGGTCACCTACAAACAAGACCACTAGGACCACTAGGACCAACAGGGCCACTAGGACTAACAGGACCACTAGGATCAACAGGACCACTAGGACCAACAGGACCACTAGGACCAACAGGAACACTAGAACCAACAGTACCACTAGGTCCAGTAGGACCACTAGGACCCCTAGGACCAACAGGACCAACAGGACAACTAGGACCAACAGGACCACTAGGACAGCTAGGACCAACAGGACCACTAGGACCAGCAGGACCACTAGGACCAACAGGACCACTAGGACCAACAGGACCAACAGGAACACTAGGACCACTAGGACCATCAGGACCAAAAGGACCACTAGGACCACTAGGACAACCAGGACCACTAGGACCAACAGGACCACTAGGACCAACAGGACCACTAGGACTAACAGGACCACTTGGACCACTAGGATGAACAGGACCACTAGGACCTCTAGGACCAACAGGACCACTAGGTCCGCTCGGTCCCCTAGGACCAACAGGACCACTAGGACCAACAGGACCACTAGGAAAGCTAGGACCAACAGGACCACTAGGAACATCAGGACCACTAGGACCAATAGGACCACTAGGACTGACAGGACCAGCAGGACTACTAGGACTAACAGGACCACTAGGACCACTAGGACCAACTAGTACCAACAGGACCACCAGGACCAACAGGACCACCAGGACCACCCGGACCACCAGGACCACTAGGAACACTAGGACCAACAGGACCACTTGGACTACTGGGACCACTAGGACCACCAGGACCACTAGGACCAC
Organism: Oncorhynchus kisutch; assembly: GCF_002021735.2. Classification (NCBI taxonomy): domain Eukaryota; kingdom Metazoa; phylum Chordata; class Actinopteri; order Salmoniformes; family Salmonidae; genus Oncorhynchus; species Oncorhynchus kisutch. The sequence goes on from NC_034190.2 coordinate 84,685,096, forward strand.
CAGGACCACTAGGACCAACCAGACCACCAGGACCCACCAGGACCCTGTCTTTTATTACCAGGCAAATACGAGACCATAAAGAAGCATAACCAATGAGCTATGCGTGTGTCACTCTGCTTTTAGTATGTGTCATATGTAACTCTGCCCTTGGTGTAACTCTGCCCTTGGTATGTGTAATATGTAATATGTAGCTCTGTGTAATATGTAACTCTGTGTAATATGTAATATGTAACTCTGTGTAATATGTAACTCTGTGTAATATGTAGCTCTGTGTAATATGTAGCTCTGTGTAATATTGTAGCTCTGTGTAATATGTAACTCTGTGTAATATGTAGCTCTGTGTAATATGTAACTCTGTGTAATATGTAGCTCTGTGTAATATGTAGCTCTGTGTAATATGTAGCTCTGTGTAATATGTAGCTCTGTGTAATATGTAACTCTGTGTAATATGTAACTCTGTGTAATATGTAATATGTAACTCTGTGTAATATGTAGCTCTGTGTAATATGTAGCTCTGTGTAATATGTAGCTCTGTGTAATATGTAATATGTAACTCTGTGTAATATGTAACTCTGTGTAATATGTAACTCTGTGTAATATGTAACTCTGTGTAATATGTAATATGTAACTCTGTGTAATATGTAACTCTGTGTAATATGTAGCTCTGTGTAATATGTAACTCTGTGTAATATGTAATATGTAACTCTGTGTAATATGTAACTCTGTGTAATATGTAGCTCTGTGTAATATGTAGCTCTGTGTAATATGTAGCTCTGTGTAATATGTAACTCTGTGTAATATGTAACTCTGTGTAATATGTAATATGTAGCTCTGTGTAATATGTAACTCTGTGTAATATGTAACTCTGTGTAATATGTAACTCTGTGTAATATGTAGCTCTGTGTAATATGTAACTCTGTGTAATATGTAACTCTGTGTAATATGTAGCTCTGTGTAATATGTAACTCTGTGTAATATGTAGCTCTGTGTAATATGTAACTCTGTGTAATATTTAACAGTTCTAAATCATGAATTGACAGATTTGAAAAATGCTAGTAAAGGAGCAGATTCTGTCTCTCTGTCTCTCTCTGTTTCTCACCATCTCTTTCTGTCTCTCTCTCTCTCTCTGTCTCTGTCCATCTCTCTCTGTCTCTCCATTTCTCTCTCTCTCCATCTCTCTCTGTCTCTCCATCTCTGTAGCTAGATGGGTAATGGGACTCAATGGGTCAGGGTTTAGGATCTGTAGCTAGCTGTGTAATGGGACTCAATGGGTCAGGGTTTAGGATCTGTAGCTAGCTGTGTAATGGGACTCAATGGGTCAGGGTTTCAGCAGTAGGCTAAACACACCTCAGCCCTGGCAGTCCAGGTTGGCAAGATTACAGTGCAGTGTCATCATGACTGGCAAACAGGAAGAGAGCCTTCACTTTGCTACTTTGAACTTAAAAACAGTTACATTTGTAAAACACAGCTTTGGTGGGACTAAGATAAGTGAGACTGGGTTAACCTATAAGACTGGGTTAACCTATTAGACTTGGTAACCTATTAGACTGGGGTAATCTATTAGACTGGGGTAATCTATTAGACTGGGGTAATCTATAAGACTGGGTTAACCTATTAGACTGGGTTAACCTATTAGACTGGGTTAACCTACTAGTCTGGGGTAACATATTAGACTGGGGTAACCTACTAGACTGGGGGTAACATATAAGACTAGGGTAACCTATTAGACTGGGTTAACATATTAGATTGGGGTAACCTATTAGACTGGGGTACCCTATTAGACTGGGGTAACCTATTAGACTGGGGTAACCTACTAGTCTGGGGTAACATATTAGACTGGGGTAACCTACTAGACTGGGGTAACATATAAGACTGGGGTAACCTATTAGACTGGGTTAACATATTAGATTGGGGTAACCTATTAGACTGGGGTAACCTATTAGACTGGGTTAACATATTAGATTGGGGTAACCTATTAGACTGGGTAATCTATTAGACTGGGGTGACCTATTATACTGGGGTAACCTATTATACTGGGTAACCTATTAGACTGGGGTAATCTATTAGACTGGGTAATCTATTAGACTGGGTAACATATTAGACTGGGTTAACCTATTAGACTGGGGTAACATATTAGACTGGGGTAACCTACTAGAAAGGGGGTTAACATATTAGACTGGGGTGACCTATTAGAATGGGTAACATATTAGACTGGGTTAACCTATTAGACTGGGTAACATATTAGACTGGGGTAATCTATTAGACTGGGTAACATATTAGACTGGGGTAACCTATTAGACTGGGTAACATATTATACTGGGGTAACCTATTAGACTGGGTTAACATATTAGACTGGAGTAACATATTAGACTGGGTTAGCATATTAGACTGGGGTAACCTATTAGACTGGGTAACATATTAGACTGGGGTAACCCATTGGACTGGGTAACATATTATACTGGGGTAACATATTGGACTGGGTAACATATTATACTGGTAACCTATTAGACTGGGGTAATCTATTAGACTGGGGTAACCTATTGGACTGGGTAACATATTATACTGGTAACCTATTAGACTGGGGTAACCTACTAGAAAGGGGGGTAACATATTAGACTGGGGTAACCTACCAGAAAGGGGGTTAACATATTAGACTGGGGTGACCTATTAGAATGGGTAACATATTAGACTGGGTTAACCTATTAGACTGGGTAACATATTAGACTGGGGTAATCTATTAGACTGGGTAACATATTAGACTGGGGTAACCTATTAGACTGGGTAACATATTAGACTGGGGTAACCTATTAGACTGGGTTAACATATTAGACTGGAGTAACATATTAGACTGGGTTAGCATATTAGACTGGGGTAACCTATTAGACTGGGTAACATATTAGACTGGGGTAACCTATTGGACTGGGTAACATATTATACTGGTAACCTATTAGACTGGGGTAACCTACTAGAAAGGGGGTTAACATATTAGACTGGGTTAACTATTGGACTGGGTAACATATTAGACTGGGGTAATCTATTAGACTGGGTAACATATTAGACTGGGGTAATCTATTAGACTGGGTAACATATTAGACTGGGGTGACCTATTAGACTGGGTTAACATATTAGACTGGAGTAACATATTAGACTGGGGTAACCTATTAGACTGGGTTAACATATTAGACTGGGGTACCCTATTAGACTGGGGTAACCTATTAGACTGGGGTAACCTACTAGTCTGGGGTAACATATTAGACTGGGGTAACCTACTAGACTGGGGTAACATATAAGACTGGGGTAACCTATTAGACTGGGTTAACATATTAGATTGGGGTAACCTATTAGACTGGGGTAACCTATTAGACTGGGTTAACATATTAGATTGGGGTAACCTATTAGACTGGGTAATCTATTAGACTGGGGTGACCTATTATACTGGGGTAACCTATTATACTGGGTAACCTATTAGACTGGGGTAATCTATTAGACTGGGTAATCTATTAGACTGGGTAACATATTAGACTGGGTTAACCTATTAGACTGGGGTAACATATTAGACTGGGGTAACCTACTAGAAAGGGGGTTAACATATTAGACTGGGGTGACCTATTAGAATGGGTAACATATTAGACTGGGTTAACCTATTAGACTGGGTAACATATTAGACTGGGGTAATCTATTAGACTGGGTAACATATTAGACTGGGGTAACCTATTAGACTGGGTAACATATTATACTGGGGTAACCTATTAGACTGGGTTAACATATTAGACTGGAGTAACATATTAGACTGGGTTAGCATATTAGACTGGGGTAACCTATTAGACTGGGTAACATATTAGACTGGGGTAACCCATTGGACTGGGTAACATATTATACTGGGGTAACATATTGGACTGGGTAACATATTATACTGGTAACCTATTAGACTGGGGTAATCTATTAGACTGGGGTAACCTATTGGACTGGGTAACATATTATACTGGTAACCTATTAGACTGGGGTAACCTACTAGAAAGGGGGGTAACATATTAGACTGGGGTAACCTACCAGAAAGGGGGTTAACATATTAGACTGGGGTGACCTATTAGAATGGGTAACATATTAGACTGGGTTAACCTATTAGACTGGGTAACATATTAGACTGGGGTAATCTATTAGACTGGGTAACATATTAGACTGGGGTAACCTATTAGACTGGGTAACATATTAGACTGGGGTAACCTATTAGACTGGGTTAACATATTAGACTGGAGTAACATATTAGACTGGGTTAGCATATTAGACTGGGGTAACCTATTAGACTGGGTAACATATTAGACTGGGGTAACCTATTGGACTGGGTAACATATTATACTGGTAACCTATTAGACTGGGGTAACCTACTAGAAAGGGGGTTAACATATTAGACTGGGTTAACTATTGGACTGGGTAACATATTAGACTGGGGTAATCTATTAGACTGGGTAACATATTAGACTGGGGTAATCTATTAGACTGGGTAACATATTAGACTGGGGTGACCTATTAGACTGGGTTAACATATTAGACTGGAGTAACATATTAGACTGGGGTAACCTATTAGACTGGGTTAACATATTAGACTGGGTTAACCTATTAGACTGGGTTAATCTATTAGACTGGGTAACATATTAGACTGGGGTGATCTATTAGACTGGGTAACATATTAGACTGGAGTAACATATTAGACTGGGTAATCTATTAGACTGGGTAACATATTAGACTGGGTTAACCTATTAGACTGGGTAATCTATTAGACTGGGTAACCTATTAGACTGGAGTAATATATTAGACTGGGGTAACCTACTAGACTGGAGTAACCTATTAGACTGGGCAATCTATTAGACTGGGTTAACCTATTAGACTGGGTAATCTATTAGACTGGGTAACCTACTAGACTGGGGTAACATATTAGACTGGAGTAATCTATTAGACTGGGTAACCTATTAGACTGGGTAATCTATTAGACTGGTTAATCTATAAGACTGGAGTAACCTACTAGACCGGGGTAACATATTAGACTGGGGTAACCTACTAGACTGGGGTAACATATTAGACTGGGGTAACCTACTAGACTGGGGTAACCTATTAGACTGGGGTAATCTATTAGACTGGGGTAACCTATTAGACTGGGGTAACCTATTAGACTGGGGTAACCTATTAGACTGGGTAACCTATTAGACTGGGGTAACCTACTAGAAAGGGAGTTATCATAATAGACTGGGGTAATCTATTAGACTGGATAATCTATTAGACTGGGTAACATATTAGAATGGGGTAATATATTAGACTGGGTAATCTATTAGACTGGGTAACATATTAGACTGGGTTAACCTATTAGACTGGGTAACATATTAGACTGGGGTAATCTATTAGACTGGGTAACATATTAGACTGGGGTGACCTATTAGACTGGGTTAACATATTAGACTGGAGTAACATATTAGACTGGAGTAACCTATTCGACTGGGGTAACCTATTAGACTGGGTAACATATTAGACTAGGTTAACCTATTAGACTGGGTAATCTATTAGACTGGGTAACCTATTAGACTGGAGTAACCTCTTTGACTGGGTAACCTATTAGACTGGGGTAATCTATTAGACTGGGGTAACCTATTAGACTGGGTAATATATTAGACTGGGGTAACCTACACATATGCCCTCCTATCATAACTATGGTCTAGACCACAACTGGTGGCAACAGTTACATAACTATGGTCTAGACCACAACGTGCCCAGTGCTATGGAGGATAGGAAGCTAGGCCTCTACTCTCGAAGCAGCCTTGAAAATACATATGCCTTCCTATCATAACTACGGTCTAGACCACAACGTGCCCAGTGCTGTCGAAGATAGGAAGCTAGGCCTAGTAAACAAATATGTCTTCCAAACAGGAATAAAATCATTCCCATTGAGTTAGATTTACCTGTACGAAGACACAATGCACTCTGTGATAGATCAAATCAAATCAAATCTGATCAAATTCTAGATAGCTGTAGACATAACTGATTTATATAGAACTGATTCAGAAACGGTTTTGTTCAGAGGAGACTTACCTAGCTAGTCAGCCAGGTCCAGCTACAGTATAACTCAACCTGTGCTTGTAGCAGGGCTGGGAGACCAGAGCAGGAAGTCAGGGGTTCAATCCATTTTTGTCTGTAGTCACTCAGTCGTTTCTTCACCGTATAGAATCCCATGTCCTTCTGTTGAAATGAGTGGCTGTATTTTCTCTGTCACCCCCCCCCCCCCCCTCTTCTCTCTCTCCCCACTCTCACTCTCTCTTCTGACACTCCCGCCTGCCATCTTCTCTCGCTCTCTTTCACTAAGACTTTAATCAAATTATCCCTCCCTTCCCTTGACCTTGTCTTCAGCAGGAGCAGCTTGGAGTTATTCACACGCACAGACTGTGCACACACACACACACACACGCACACACACACACACGCACGCACACACGCAACAAGCACACACACACACACACACACTCACTCACACAGCCACCTAGACAAAAATCTATATCAGCACACACACACACACACACAAAAACACAGTCGTTGTTGACCAAGGATATTCAAATTCAGTTATACAGCTATGAGAAACATACAATCATACTTCATTAGAATCATAGGAGTTTTAATCTTCATCAACATCACCAACATCATCTTCATCATCAGCGATATCAATCATAGTCATAATCATTGTTACATTCTCATCTTTTCACTTGATTAAATACGTCATTTTATTTCATAGCTTAAATACTTATAATATAATATGTCTCCATTTCACTCTTTTTTTACATAAGAATAAAGTTAGCAAAAGATTGAAGAATGACAAATTATTTACAGCATGAAAGAGAGAAAGAGAGAGGGAGAGAAAGAGAGAGAGGGAGCTAGAGAGAGAGAGGGGGGGGACCGAGAGACAGAGGGAGCTAGAGACAGAGTGAGAGAGAGAGAGAGAGAGAGAGAGAGAGAGAGAGAGAGAGAGAGAGAGAGGGAGCTAGAGAGAGAGAGAGAGAGAGGGAGCTAGAGAGAGAGAGAGAGAGAGAGAGAGAGAGAGAGAGAGAGAGAGAGAGAGAGGGGAGAGAGAGAGAGGGAGCTAGAGAGAGAGAGAGAGAGAGAGAGGGAGCTAGAAGAGAGAGAGAGAGAGAGAGAGGGTAGCTAGAGAGAGAGAGAGAGAGAGAGAGAGAGAGAGAGAGAGAGAGAGAGAGAGAGAGAGAGAGGAGAGAGAGAGAGAGAGAGAGGAGAGGGAGAGAGAGGAGGGAGCTAGAGAGAGAGAGAGAGAGAGAGAGAGAGAGAGAGAGAGAGAGAGAGAGAGAGGGAGCTAGAGAGAGAGAGAGAGAGAGAGGGGAGCTAGAGAGAGAGAGAGAGAGAGAGAGAGAGAGAGAGAGAGAGAGAGAGAGAGAGAGAGAGAGAGGGAGCTAGAGAGAGAGAGAGAGAGAGAGAAGGCTGTTGACTGCATTCATTCCTCTCTATCAGGATATGTACTGTATTGAGTGCAGAGAGACAGACATGATGGCAGCCTTGAGAATAACAACACTTAAACACCCTCTGCATCTGAAGAATTCACAATTCATCTTGAATCACCATGTTGTTTAAAAGTCAATTTTTTTAATCTCACAGTTTGGATCTGGTACTTGGAGCTAATAGGGATTTGAATTAGATTCCCGGCAAGCTACACGGCGCTGGGCTATGTGGGGGCCCAGAATCAGTTGGCTGCAACAATCAGGACCAACAGACAGTCTGTAGCCTGACCTCATCACACTGACACAGGTCCCATTACACTGCCAACCCGAGTACAGAACTTATGCTTCTACATTGCTTGCTGTTTGGGGTTCTAGGCTGGGATTCTGTACAGCACTTTGGCTGATGGGAGGGGTCCAATATTGAACCTTTATAATCATATATTTTAGAGGAACATGAGATAATTGGAGGCATGGCTTTGTGATAGTTATTTTTTGGAGGGCACTGTTAGAGTACATTTGATTCCTGTTTATCAAGTTACGTTCGTAGATGTCAACGTTCCTTCAATATCCATTACATACACATTCCAACATAATATTAACATTGTTGTATAGTATTAAAGTGGTAACTATTCCAACTTTTCACAGGCTCTTGAGGAACTTGTACAACTCTGTTATCCTTGTTGAAGCAACAAAACTGTCAGTGTTAACATGTGTTGACAATACAACAAAACAGATGAACAGGAATGACATTTACTGTAACGGGTGGCCCAAAAAAGAAAATCTATCTTATAGCCACACCCTTACTTAAGCCACGCCTCCACTCCAGGGTTCCTTCAGGAACATTGAAAAAATACTCACAATAATATAGAAGAGACAAATATTTGAACCATTGCCTAGCAATGGTTTCCTTGAGGACCTCCAGGGGTTGCTTCAAGATTTACAGGGTTCCACGGGTTCCACTAATTCTAAGAGTGTAGGGTTGCAAAATGCTGGTATCTTTCCCAAAACTTTCCCAAAAGTCCTGTGTGGAAGATTCCTGGAATAACGAGGAAATATGAGAATCCTGGAATTTTGCAACTTTAGTAACTAATAATGAAAGAACGTCAATAGTCTTGAAATGTGAGTGAATCTCTAATAACATTTGAATTCATTAATAAACAAGTCTAAAATCATGCGGCATTCTAGAGGCATTCTTCTTCTGGTTCATTTATTCATTTAAAATCATTTGTTTTTTTAAATAAAAATTTTAAATAAATACTTGAAGGTACTGTCTTTAACCACACCAGTGGGGGCCTTCAGCCTCTGAGTTGTACACATTAATTACTTTCTTAACTCAGCAAAAAAAGAATCGTCCTCTCAATGTCAACTGCGTTTATTTTCAGCAAACTTAACATGTGTAAATATTTGTATGAACATAAGATTCAACAACTGAGACATAAACTGAACAAGTTCCACAGACATGTGTCTAACAGAAATGGAATAATGTGTGCCTGAACAAAAGGGGGTCAAAATCTAAAGTAACAGTCAATATCTGGTGTGGCCACCAGCTGCATTAAGTACTGCAGTGTGTCTCCTCCTCATGGACTGCACCAGATTTGCCAGTTCGTGCTTTGAGATGTTAACCCACTCTTCCACCAGGCACCTGCAAATGCCCTCCCAGATGTGCTCAATGGGATTGAGATCCGGGCTCTTCTCTGGCCATGGCAGAACACTGACATTCCTGTCTTGCAGGAAATCACACACAGAAAGAGCAGTATGGCTGGTGGCATTGTCATGCTGGAGGGTCATGTCAGGATGAGCCTACAGCAAGGACAATCAGCTGTCCATCCTGTCTCCCTGTAGCGCTGACTTAGGCGTCTCACAGTACGGACATTGCAATTCATTGCACAGGCCACATCTGCAGTCCTCATGCCTCCTTGTAGCATGCCTAAGGCACATTCATGCAGATGAGCAGGGACCCTGGGCCCTTTAGTGTCCTAAGTTTTCATAACTGTGACATTAATTGCCTACCGTCTGTCAGCAATTAGTGTCTTAACGACCGTTCCACAGGTGCATGTTCATTAATTGTTTATGGTTCATTGAACAAGCATGGGAAACAGTGTTTAAACCCTTTACAATGAAGATCTGTGAATTTATTTGGATTTTTACGAATTATCTTTGAAATACAGTGAGGAAGTGAAGGACGTTTCTTTTTTTTACTGAGATTAACTTTCTACAATGCAGAAGGTTGACATGACATGATCACTATTGTTATCTATATATGGTACCACTATGGTGACAAACGACATCTCTCTCTCTCTCTCTCTTCTCTCTCCTCTCTCTCCTCTCTCTTCTCTCTCTCTCCTCTCTCTCTCTCTCTCTCTCTCTCTCTCTCCTCTCTCTTCTCTCTTCTCTCTCTTCTCTCTCTCTCTCTCTCTCTCTCTCTCTCTTCTCTCTCTCCTCTCTCTTCTCTCTCTCTTCTCTCTCTCCTCTCTCTTCTCTCTCTTCTCTCTCCCCCCCCCCCCCCCCTCTCTCTCTCTCTCTCTCTCTCTCTCCTCTCTCTCTCTCTCTCCTCTCTCTCTCTCTCTTCTCTCTCTCTCTCTCTCTCTCCTCTCTCTCTCTCTCTCTTCTCTCTCTCAGACAACACTTCACTTCACAAATCACCTTCCATTTCTACAATCAGCGATAATTATCCAAGTCATGAATATGATCAAAAATAATCCCTGCTGGTTTGACAAATAGCACAGTGATCACAATGCAGAGCATTGTTTTCAGTCAGAAAGAGCGACGATTCTACCTGCACTGTCGGTTGAGGGACAAGTGTCGTGTAGGAGTGACGACTCCTGATGTAAGACAGACAATTAAATGCAGTCTGGTTTACTGGACGTATGTGCGTTACAGTGGGGTTAGAGGTCGGGTTGCACAATTCCGTTAACTTTCCCACATCCTGGTTGGAGGTTCCATATGGAATTGTTTTACGAAGGTCCAAGGATCATTTATCAATTTGATTTTGAATGTTAAGACACTTTGAAGAATCCCCCAAAATATATATAAAAAATATTTGCAGATTTTTTTTGGGGGGGGGCCTTACTGCTATTAGCCAATACAAACTATGGTTGAATGGCGGGAACCCGGTTAAGGAGATTTACTGAGATTTACCTGGATTTACTGCCCAAAACCACTCCTTTTTCCTGGAATAAATAACTGCGAGCATCCGGTAAATTATAATAATTAATTCATATGAACAGCATGGTGTGAAATGGAACTGTTAAATGATGTGCGATGTCTAAATCTGTCTTCTCTACGGCCTCTGATGAATCATCAACGCTCAGGGTGGGGACAGACAGCCCATCTCAGACAGACAGCCCATCTCAGACTGACAGTCCATCTCAGACTGACAGTCCATCTCAGACAGACAGCCCATCTCAGACAGACAGCCCATCTCAGACAGACAGCCCATCTCAGACAGACAGCCCATCTCAGACAGACAGCCCATCTCAGACAGACAGCCCATCTCAGACTGACAGCCCATCTCAGACACTAAAATAACACATCCTAGATCTGAATGAATGAAATATTCCTATTAAATACTTTTTTCTTTACATAGTTGAATGTGCTGACAACAAAATCACACAACACTTATCAATGGAAATCAAATGTATCAACCCATGGAGGTCTGGATTTGGAGTCACACTCAAAATTAAAGTGGAAAACCACACTACAGGCTGATCCAACTTTGATGTAATGTCCTTAAAACAAGTCAAAATGAGGCTCAGTAGTGTGTGTGGCCTCCACGTGCCTGTATGACCTCCCAACAATGCCTGGGCATGCTCCTGATGAGGTGGTAGATGGTCTCCTGAGGGATCTCCTCCCAGACCTGGACTAAAGCATCCGCCAACTCCTGGACAGTCTGTGGTGCAATGGAGCGAGACATGATGTCCCAGATGTGCTCAATTGGATTCAGGTCTGGGGAACGGGTGGGCCAGTCCATAGCATCAATGCCTTCCTCTTGCAGGAACTGCTGCTGACACACTCCAGCCACATGAGGTCTAGCATTGTCTTGCATTAGGAGGAACCCAGGGCCAACCGCACCAGCATATGGTCTCACAAGGGGTCTGAGGATCTCATCTCGGTACGTAATGGCAGTCAGGCTACGTCTGGCGAGCACATGGAGGATGTGCGGCCCCCCAAAGAAATGCCACGCCACACCATGACTGACCCACCGCCAAACCGGTCATGCTGGAGGATGTTGCAGGCAGCAGAACGTTCTCCACGGCGTCTCCAGACTCTGTCACGTCTGTCACATGTGCTCAGTGTGAACCTGCTTTCATCTGTGAAGAGCACAGGGCTCCAGTCGCAAATTTACCAATCGTAGTGTTTTCTGGCAAATGCCAAACGTCCTGCACGGTGTTGGGCTGTAAGCACAACCCCCACCTGTGGACGTCGGGCCCTCATACCACCCTCATGGAGTCTGTTTCTGACCGTTTGAGCAGACACATGCACATTTGTGGCCTGCTGGAGGTCATTTTGCAGGGCTCTGGCAGTGCTCCTCCTTGCACAAAGGTGGAGGTAGCGGTCCTGCTGATGGGTTGTTGCCCTCCTTCGGCCTCCTCCACGTCTCCTGATGTACTGGCCTGTATCCTGGTAGCGCCTCCATGCTCTGGACACTACGCTGACAGACACAGCAAACCTTCTTGCCACAGCTTGCATTGATGTGCCATCCTGGATGAGCTGCACTACCTGAGCCACTTGTGTGGGTTGTAGACTACGTCTCATGCTACCACTAGAGTGAAACCACCACCAGCATTCAAAAGTGACTAAAACATCAGCCAGGAAGCATAGGAACTGAGAAGTGGTCTGTGGTCCCCACCTGCAGAACCACTCCTTTATTGGGGGAGTCTTGCTAATTGCCTATAATTTCCACCTGTTGTCTATTCCATTTGCACAACAGCATGTGAAATGTATTGTCAATCAGTGTTGCTTCCTAAGTGGACAGTTTGATTTCACAGAAGTGTGATTGACTTGGAGTTATAATTGTGTTGTTTAAAGTGTTCCCTTTATTTTTTTGAGCAGTGTATATAAAAATATTTAATGAACATTTTTATTTGGCCTTAGTGCTATTAGCCCATTTAAACACATTGAAAAACAGATTCACTACATGGAACAACAGAAAGTCCTCCCACCACAAAAAAATATCTAAAAGAAGTTTGTTCTGAAGCGCCTGTCCTATAAGAATCATAATTCTATTTTTGTATTTAACACATTCTTTTTTAGCAAAAGATAGTGTCCATACTGTATATACTTCTATTCATTTTTTAAAACTGGTACCGGGAGACTTTTCAGATAAATCTTGTGAGGCCTGTGGGCATCCTAGAGCAAAACAACATGTACCTTATCACAGAGGGGGCATATGAGTGTGTCTGACGCTACAGACAGAAGTTACCGACTTCAGCCGAGACCCAAGATGCTTGTGTGGGTCACAGAGCAAAAAACGCAGAACACCATCATGTTCGTGAAAGTCTCACCTTTCCGTAGAGAGGTCATAATAGTTCAGACACTACAGAGGATTTAGTAAGAAGAACGATTTTCGAGATGTCTCCTGGTCTGATAAACACCGCTCTAGCTCTGTCACCTTTCACCTCAGATGGGATGTCTCCTGGTCTGATAAACACCGCTCTAGCTCTGTCACCTTTCACCTCAGGTGGGATGTCTCCCGGTCTGATAAACACCGCTCTAGCTCTGTCACCTTTCACCTCAGATGGGATGTCTCCTGGTCTGATAAACACCGCTCTAGCTCTGTCACCTTTCACCTCAGATGGGATGTCTCCCGGTCTGATAAACACCGCTCTAGCTCTGTCACCTTTCACCTCAGATGGGATGTCTCCTGGTCTGATAAACACCGCTCTAGCTCTGTCACCTTTCACCTCAGATGGGATGTCTCCTGGTCTGATAAACACCGCTCTAGCTCTGTCACCTTTCACCTCAGATGGGATGTCTCCTGGTCTGATAAACACCGCTCTAGCTCTGTCACCTTTCACCTCAAATGGGATGTATACTGGTCTGATAAACACCGCTCTAGCTCTGTCACCTTTCACCTCAGATGGGATGTCTCCTGGTCTGATAAACACCGCTCTAGCTCTGTCACCTTTCACCTCAGATGGGATGTCTCCCGGTCTGATAAACACCGCTCTAGCTCTGTCACCTTACACCTCAGATGGGATGTCTCCTGGTCTGATAAACACCGCTCTAGCTCTGTCACTTTTCACCTCAGATGGGATGTCTCCCGGTCTGATAAACACCGCTCTAGCTCTGTCACCTTTCACCTCAGATGGGATGTCTCCCGGTCTGATAAACACCGCTCTAGCTCTGTCACCTTTCACCTCAGATGGGATGTCTCCCGGTCTGATAAACACCGCTCTAGCTCTGTCACCTTTCACCTCAGATGGGATGTCTCCTGGTCTGATAAACACTGCTCTAGCTCTGTCACCTTTCACCTCAGATGGGATGTCTCCTGGTCTGATAAACACCGCTCTAGCTCTGTCACCTTTCACCTCAAATGGGATGTATACTGGTCTGATAAACACCGCTCTAGCTCTGTCACCTTTCACCTCAGATGGGATGTCTCCTGGTCTGATAAACACCGCTCTAGCTCTGTCACCTTTCACCTCAGATGGGATGTCTCCCGGTCTGATAAACACCGCTCTAGCTCTGTCACCTTTCACCTCAGATGGGATGTCTCCTGGTCTGATAAACACCGCTCTAGCTCTGTCACCTTTCACCTCAGATGGGATGTCTCCTGGTCTGACCAACACTGCTCTAGCTCTGTCACCTTTCACCTCAGATGGGATGTCTCCTGGTCTGATAAACACCGCTCTAGCTCTGTCACCTTTCACCTCAGATGGGATGTCTCCTGGTCTGATAAACACTGCTCTAGCTCTGTCACCTTTCACCTCAGATGGGATGTCTCCTGGTCTGACCAACACTGCTCTAGCTCTGTCACCTTTCACCTCAGATGGGATGTCTCCTGGTCTGACCAACACTGCTCTAGCTCTGTCAGTGCGACAGAGGCAGATGTGCTGATTTTAATTGGGATATTTTTATTATGCTAATTAGATTTATGAGGTGGCGTGGACATTGACAAGCCCTTTCTCTTCACTTCCATCCCCTTGGTAACAGAAGACAGGTGTGATACAGTGGTTGCCATGACAGCAACCAGAAACAGGTGTGATAAGAGTACGCAGTTCCAGCTGGAATCAGGGCACTAAATTAAAACATTTCTTTTTTTGAAGCACTGGTGCTCCTAACTTTTAAAAGTTAGGAGCACAACATGAAAGTTAGGAGCACCAGAAATTGAGATGCAGCCTTATTGGGCCTATATGTACCCTAGAAACAAATATGTAATACTGTGAAGATCTTAACTTCTTATAAAAGCTAAGGCGTCGATACAAATACCTGTCATTGAAATTACAAAGTAATTTGTGGAATATTAGGTATTTCTCTAATTGAGATGCATTGCATATAATTGGTACACTGTCTCTTTAAAAAAAGTCAGGTTTGCGATGCAAGGCGGCTGTCATAGAAACCAAATTGACACGCCAGTCGGAACTATTAAAACTCAGAAATTAGTTTCCAGTCGGACATTTCTTGAGTTTTCTAGTTTCGACTAGCAGGTCAACACAGCATCATTCATCGCTATCATCCATTGATCTACAGAAGAAGCTATCCCTTTTTATTTTATTTCTGTTCCCCCAAATGTTTGGATATACCGGTGAAGTTACCGGGTCGTTAGCTTGCTAGCCAATGAGGTTACATGACTGAACAAAATGTAAACAAATGGTTAACGATGTCGACGAGCGGTTCGTTTTACAACGACCCACGACAAGGTTTATTATCGTTTGTTGGTTTGCAACCTTAGCGAATTTGAGCCATATTAACATTGACATGCAATTAGTCAAAACATCTCAAAATAAGACATTTATGATTCCCCACATGACAGTTTCTTATCATTGTTGCTAGGTATCTGTCCATCCAGAATCCTATCAAGACACAAGACTTCTGCCCCATTGAAGCATGCGCATAGTTTCCGTGACGTTGTCAGCCAACCCGTCATTACAGGAAGATTAAATGCTGCGTCGGTAACATGGGTCAGATCTTTTGATCTAGTTGGGCAAACCGTGATTTCTCTGTAGAGATAGTGCAACCATGACGTTAACCAAATCTGCACTCACTTGATTCTCTAGGGCACTGGGAAACAACGGTACAGCCAAGCCTTATCATTACACCAAGTATTAACCCGGGAGATTTTTTTTCCCGAGTCGGAACAGTGCTCACAAAAATCAAACTCCTTGTCGCACACGGATTGGTCACACTTTAGAGTCCTGGTTTGAATATTCCTCGATTCAGAAGGGAAATCTGGGAATCCTCCAACTGGCATTTCAGGAAAACCTGGGGAATTTTGGAA
Organism: Oncorhynchus kisutch; assembly: GCF_002021735.2. Classification (NCBI taxonomy): domain Eukaryota; kingdom Metazoa; phylum Chordata; class Actinopteri; order Salmoniformes; family Salmonidae; genus Oncorhynchus; species Oncorhynchus kisutch. The sequence goes on from NC_034190.2 coordinate 84,701,020, forward strand.
AAGTTAACCTGAATTTTGCAACTCAACTGTGAACACTGCGAATCTCCGTCCATAGTACCTGCAAGAAGTCCACATCCAGGGACTGATCATGACATGATGAGCAAACAAGACAACACACTGACTGTACTGTGACTGACTGACTGATTACCATAGTGTCTAACACTACTGCACTCTACTTAAGAACAAAAGGGAGAAAAGGAAGCTAGAGATCCCTTAAAGTGTATCCCAAATGGCACCCTGTACAGTGCACAACTTTTGACCAGAACCCATAGAGTACTGCATATAGGGAATATAGGGTGAAATTTGGGACATAGACCTTTACACTACGCTCCACTACACTAACTAAGTTAACCTGGCTGGTGTCTGGTTAAGGAACTACTTACTGCACTAACTAATGCTAAGTAATGTCACTATGTAATGTTACACAACCAGAGGTTTGGATAGTTCACGTCCTGTTCCTGGGACTGTAGTGCAGAGTCTGTGTAGCCTAATGTATCTGTACAACACAGAAGTAGGTTTCACTATTCAATAATATGTTACATCTCCTTGAGTTATTCCTAAGAATACAATGACAAAGAAACATGATGTGGTCATATGACGCCGACAGTGGATAATATCATTGCTGTACATCAATGGTTGTAGTGGTCTTTAGAGACAAGTTACGGGCCAACTGGACTCTAACCACCTCTGTGCTAGTGTCCTGTATCTAACCACCTCTATGCTAGTGTCCTGTATCTAACCACCGCTATGCTAGTGTCCTGTATCTAACAACCTCTATGGTATTGTCCTGTATCTAACCACCTCTATGCTAGTGTCCTGTATCTAACCACCTCTATGCTAGTGTCCTGTATCTAACCACCTCTATGCTAGTGTCCTGTATCTAACCAACTCTATGCCAGTGTCCTGTATCTAATATCTAACCACCTCTATGCTAGTGTCCTGTATCTAACCACCTCTATGCTAGTGTCCTGTATCTAACCACCTCTATGCTAGTGTCCTGTATCTAACCACCTCTATGCTAGTGTCCTGTATCTAACCACCTCTATGCTAGTGTCCTGTATCTAACCACCGCTATGCTAGTGTCCTGTATCTAACAACCTATATGCTAGTGTCCTGTATCTAACAACCTCTATGCTAGTGTCCTGTATCTAACCACCTCTATGCTAGTGTCCTGTATCTAACCACCTCTATGCTAGTGTCCTGTATCTAACCACCTCTATGCTAGTGTCCTGTATCTAATATCTAACCACCTCTATGCTAGTGTCCTGTATCTAACAACCTCTATGGTAGTGTCCTGTATCTAACCACCTCTATGCTAGTGTCCTGTATCTAACCACCTCTATGGTAGTGTCCTGTATCTAACCACCTCTATGCTAGTGTCCTGTATCTAACCACCTCTATGCTAGTGTCCTGTATCTAACCACCTCTATGCTAGTGTCCTGTATCTAACCACCTCTATGCTAGTGTCCTGTATCTAACCACCTCTATGCTAGTGTCCTGTATCTAACCACCTCTATGGTATTGTCCTGTATCTAACCACCTCTGTGGTAGTGTCCTGTATCTAACCACCTCTATGCTAGTGTCCTTCATCTAACCACCTCTATGCTAGTGTCCTGTATCTAACCACCTCTATGCTAGTGTCCTGTATCTAACCACCTCTATGCTAGTGTCCTGTATCTAACCACCTCTGTGGTAGTGTCCTGTATCTAACCACCTCTGTGGTATTGTCCTGTATCTAACCACCTCTATGGTATTGTCCTGTATCTAACCACCTCTATGCTAGTGTCCTGTATCTAACCACCTCTATGGTAGTGTCCTGTATCTAACAACCTCTATGCTAGTGTCCTATATCTGTGTAAGGGGTAGGGGGAAGTAGCGCCTAGCGAACTATAATGCCGCTGGTTTTTCCTATTTCGATATTTACAGAATGTCTGGATGAGGATCAGTGTGAGACCGTGGTTACCACGGTTACCCTGTTCTGATTAGATTTGAACCCCATTGGTAGCGTTTTCTAAGCCCCACCCATCCCTTGGCCTTGCAATAGCTTACTATTCACACTCAATATGAGTTGACTTACGAGTCTTACTGGGTTTGGGGCAGAGATAATGTTTCTATGTGTCTATGCTGCAAACTCATAAAGGATCATGTCATTTCGGTATTCTCTAATGCGAAAAGGGAAATCTAACTAAAATATTTTTAATTTAAATAAATATTTTTCTTCAGATATTTTGCTCATAAAGCATAACTCTTCTGTTCACAAAACATTACAATATTTTAAAGTTTTTAAAGAGTTGAAAACTAAGAGCTTTTCTTGGCACTGAATCAGGAAGATTGGATGTATTTCTCATTATTTTTCCGTATGGTTAGAATAGAGTTAAACCCACCATGTCCTCTCTCACTGAACGATAGAGGGGAAGAGGAAGGTTCACAAGGAGGTAAAGAAGAAAGAGTGAGATTTAAAGGAGTAAAAAGAGACAGCATACAGACACTAGAGGGCAGTATACAGGAAGTAGATATATATGAGCTACAGAAAGAATCTGAAGGGTTCATTTTCCGTTTTTTTTTTCTTTCTTCCATCGTCTCGTCATCAGTTGACCCGGCCCGGGGCCGTAGGTGAGTTCTCTTCACACACTGCCCAGGTCAGAGATCAGACTGCCTACGCTACACTTCAACGGTCAGAGTCTGAGGGGTCAACCGATCAGGACTGCCTTGTGTCATTCGGAGTTAGGCAAGGTTGTAAGGGTGACATGCTGGTAAGGACAGGGAAGGGAGGTACAGTAAAATCTGGCAGATAAAGATTCAGTCCAGAGATAGTCCACACGAGAGCTAGTCCAGACCAGAGATAGTCCAGACCAGAGATAGTCCAGACCAGAGATAGTCCAGACCAGAGATAGTCCAGACCAGAGATAGTCCAGACCAGAGATAGTCCAGACCAGAGATAGTCCAGACCAGAGATAGTCCAGACGAGAGCTAGTCCAGACCAGAGATAGTCCAGACCAGAGATAGTCCAGACCAGAGCTAGTCCAGACCAGAGCTAGTCCGCAAGTCCCAGACTACAGTTCAGTGTAGCTGAGCTCCTGCCTTGTCTCCAGCCAGGTTTGTGCGTTTTAAAAGTTTATTTATTTTTCAAACCCCGACCAACGAGTTGTGTCCAGTTGTTGCCCTCAGCGTTTTCTCCGTAAGGTTGTTTGGAGGTCAAGGGTAAAAAACGAGAAGGAGGTTCAAGTGATCGGCTGGTTACCTAGAGGACGGGCTACTGCACTCAGAGGCGGGGCAACAGAACTGATGGGCGATGTCATCGTCTTCGTCCTCTCTGGGAGAGGGACGGTCCATGGTAGCATGGGTAGAGAGAGAGAGACAGACATACAGACAGGGGTTGAGACAGAAGCAAAGGGATGGGGAACACAGAAAAGCAGAGTGAGAGAAGGAAGGAAAGAAGGGAATATAGATAAAACCCTAGTGTTATAACTCCTCCTCTAGTGTTATAACTCCTCCTCATCTAGTGTTATAACTCCTCCTCCTCTAGTGTTATAACTCCTCCTCCTCTAGTGTTATAACTCCTCCTCCTCTAGTGTTATAACTCCTCCTCTAGTGTTATAACTCCTCCTCTAGTGTTATAACTCCTCCTCTAGTGTTATAACTCCTCCTCATCTAGTGTTATAACTCCTCCTCATCTAGTGTTATAACTCCTCCTCCTCTAGTGTTATAACTCCTCCTCCTCTAGTGTTATAACTCCTCCTCCTCTAGTGTTATAACTCCTCCTCTAGTGTTATAACTCCTCCTCTAGTGTTATAACTCCTCCTCCTCTAGTGTTATAACTCCTCCTCCTCTAGTGTTATAACTCCTCCTCCTCTAGTGTTATAACTCCTCCTCCTCTAGTGTTATAACTCCTCCTCCTCTAGTGTTATAACTCCTCCTCCTCTAGTGTTATAACTCCTCCTCCTCTAGTGTTATAACTCCTCCTCATCTAGTGTTATAACTCCTCCTCCTCTAGTGTTATAACTCCTCCTCCTCTAGTGTTATAACTCCTCCTCCTCTAGTGTTATAACTCCTCCTCCTGTAGTGTTATAACTCCTCCTCCTCTAGTGTTATAACAGTAGCTGACCACTAGATCAGAGAAGTGGGACTCCTCCTCCTCTAGTGTTATAACTCCTCCTCTAGTGTTATAACTCCTCCTCCTCTAGTTTATAACTCCACCTTTAGTGTTATAACTCCTCCTCCTCTAGTGTTATAACCCCACCTCCTCTCGTGTTATAACTCCTCCTCCTCTAGTGGTATAACTCCTCCTCCTCTAGTGTTATAACTCCTCCTCCTCTAGTGTTATAACTCCTCCTCCTCTAGTGTTATAACTCCTCCTGTAGTGTTATAACTCCACCTCTAGTGTTATAACTCCTCCTCTAGTGTTATAACTCCTCCTGTAGTGTTATAACTCCTCCTCCTCTAGTGTTATAACTCCTCCTCCTCTAGTGTTATAACTCCTCCTCTAGTGTTATAACTCCTCCTCTAGTGTTATAACTCCTCCTGTAGTGTTATAACTCATCCTCTAGTGTTATAACAGTAGCTGACCACTAGATCAGAGAAGTGGGACTCCTCCAACTCTAGTGTTATAACAGTAGTTGACCACTAGATGTCAGGCTTGCAGCATGGAGAACAGTCTGCTACTAAAGCTACAACACTGACATCTACTGCAAACGTGATCTATTAGGTTAAATAAATACAAAATTTGATTAAATACCATGACTCCTTGCCTTAAGATATAGTGATTAAATACCATTATATACCATGTCTCCTTGCCTGAAGATATAGTGATTAAATACCATGACTCCTAGCATTACGATATAGCTAATATTTTATGCAATCCTGTGATGGAATGTCATAGGTTTCCAAACATTTTAATATGACTTTAAAAAATATCCCAAGGGGGTTGAGATGCATATAAAAACAACAGGGAGGAGAGGGAGGGAAGGAGAGGATGGACGATATGGAGAGGACAGGGGTAGAAGAGTGGAGTGGGGGGGGGGTGTTTGGGTGCAATAAGTAGGCCTACATGTGTGAAAGAGATGGGGGAGGCGTTACACTGAGTTGCGTTCCAGCAGATAATTAGACCTCACAACGCCATGAAGGAAGTGTTAAACGGAGTCATATTATAACGATTACAACTCATTTTCCAAGACAGTGTTTCCCAAAATCTCTCCTCTCCCGGTGTAAGAGAGATGGGTGGTGAAGTCAGTCAGGTGTTGGCTACTGAAGCTATGATTCCAGATTCTAGTTTCCAATAAGAGTGTTATTAACTTTGTAACGAGGTAAATAATGTGATTATGGTGATCACCCATCAGGCGGTCAGTTATTACATCTAGAAACTGGGGCTAATTACACACTCCTGAGTCAGGTTGTTAAAGGTATTCTCTGATACTTTGTGTACGTTTTTAGCCAGTAGTTTCTGAATTAGCTCTCACCAGGCAATATTGGTCCCCCGGAAATTTGCATACTACGTCCCAGACTGTATGTGGAGATGTGTGGCCCCACATCATTGCTCTCTCTCTCTCTCTGCTCTGCTGTAGGTGCATCGTGTGTAGCTTGCTAGCTGTTCGCTCATACGGTGAGGGGCTGAAGCTCATTGGTTGAGAACTCAAATCGTAGTGGAAAATGGTTCAGCACAGCTTCCAGAAAAATAGTTGCTTTCGAAACTAGGGATTTTTTGAGGCTAATTGAGGGAAGACAGTAATACTGCTCTTAGGTTATGTTTGTATAAACTACACATTGACACATTCAGCCCGACGCGGCGAGGTTTACATTTTTTTTTTTTATAAATACTTAGCAGTCGCCAAAGTTACGTCGCATGTCTTTAATAACTACTAGGTGTCAGTGTGCTGACAAGAGACTGTCTATGACAGGACTGGAGGACCCTATGTGCAATCAGTGCTAATGCTCCAGACTGGTTAAGGCAACACGTCGCTTTAATAAGGGGTTCGTAATAAAACATTTAGACGGCATTTACTTACTATTCATTAACATTTGTAAATGTTAGCAATTAACACTTAAAAAAAAATTTAATTTATTTTTTACATTTTTTTTTAAAAGTGTTAAAATTGAAAGTATGAAAATAATTTGTAAAGTCCTTTGTGTGTAAAAAGCTGTTTGAAATAAATTGCTTGGAATTTCAGCCTGTTCAGATGCACTGGAAATTTTGGCCCATATCATGACGTCACAATGCGATCTGATTATTATAGACCAATGACTGTTCATCTCGATAAAAAGGGGTTGGGCTCTAGACCAGCCTATTAGCCAATCCAGGTTGTGTATATAAATATTGACAAATCGTCAAACGCCCGCACAATCAGACTGAGCATTTCAAGAGTCAAATGAGGGTAAATATCAGGTAAATATTATTTAAAAACACAGTGAAATTATTTAAATCACAGTAAAAACACAGTGATTTATAAGACATTTAGTGATGAATAAAAAACATTTAATTACAAGAAATGTCTACCAAATGGCATGCCCATCATTTTGTGACAAATTACGTCACTCAAAATATTTATGAAGTATTTGTAATGTATAGATAGCACTCACTTTAGATTAGGGACTGCAAAAATAATGTACTAATGATTATAAATGTGAGAGTAATAATTCATAAATGCTTTCTAAATGGTTAATTACAGACCCTTAAATTAAATTGTTGCCCTGGTTGGGACAAGAAAAATGAACGGTTTAGATCTGGGAGTCATCAGGGTGATGGACAGAGGGAGAGGTAGGGTGGTGTGGGCTCTGGGAGTCATCAGGGTGATGGACAGAGGGAGAGGTAGGGTGGTGTGTGCTCTGGGAGTCATCAAGGTGATGGACAGAGGGAGAGGTAGGGTGGTGTGGGCTCTGGGTGTCATCAGGGTGATGGACAGAGGGAGAGGTAGGGTGGTGTGGGCTCTCGGAGTCATCAGGGTGATGGAGAGAGGGAGAGGTAGGGTGGTGTGGGCTCTGGGAGTCATCAAGGTGATGGACAGAGGGAGAGGTAGGGTGGTGTGGGCTCTGGGAGTCATCAGGGTGATGGAGAGAGGGAGAGGTAGGGTGGTGTGGGCTCTGGGTGTCATCAAGGTGATGGACAGAGGGAGAGGTAGGGTGGTGTGGGCTCTGGGAGTCATCAGGGTGATGGAGAGAGGGAGAGGTAGGGTGGTGTGGGCTCTCGGAGTCATCAAGGTTATGGACAGAGGGAGAGGTAGGGTGGTGTGGGCTCTGGGAGTCATCAAGGTGATGGACAGAGGGAGAGGTATGGTGGGGTGGGCTCTCGGAGTCATCAAGGTGATGGAGAGAGGGAGGGGTAGGGTGGTGTGGGCTCTGGGAGTCATCAAGGTGATGGACAGAGGGAGAGGTAGGGTGGGGTGGGCTCTGGGTGTCATCAAGGTGATGGACAGAGGGAGAGGTAGGGTGGGGTGGGCTCTCGGAGTCATCAAGGTGATGGAGAGAGGGAGGGGTAGGGTGGTGTGGGCTCTGGGAGTCATCAAGGTGATGGAGAGAGGGAGAGGTAGGGTGGTGTGGGCTCTCGGAGTCATCAGGGTGATGGAGAGAGGGGAGTCATCAGGGTGATGGACAGAGGGGAGTCATCAGGGTGATGGACAGAGGGAGAGGTTGGCTGGTGTGGGCTCTGGGTGTCATCAAGGTGATGGACAGAGGGAGGGGTAGGGTGGTGTGGGCTCTCGGAGTCTTCAAGGTGATGGAGAGAGGGAGAGGTAGGGTGGTGTGGGCTCTCGGAGTCATCAAGGTGATGGACAGAGGGAGAGGTAGGGTGGTGTGGGCTCTGGGTGTCATCAAGGTGATGGACAGAGGGAGAGGTAGGGTGGTGTGGGCTCTCGGAGTCATCAAGGTGATGGACAGAGGGAGAGGTAGGGTGGTGTGGGCTCTGGGAGTCATCAGGGTGATGGACAGAGGGAGGGGTAGGGTGGTATGGGCTCTCGGAGTCATCAAGGTGATGGACAGAGAGAGAGGTAGGGTGGTGTGGGCTCTGGGAGTCATCAGGGTGATGGACAGAGGGAGAGGTAGGGTGGTGTGTGCTCTGGGAGTCATCAGGGTGATGGACAGAGGGAGAGGTAGGGTGGGGTGGGCTCTGGGAGTCATCAGGGTGATGGACAGAGGGAGAGGTAGGGTGGTGTGGGCTCTCGGAGTCATCAAGGTGATGGAGAGAGGGAGAGGTAGGGTGGTGTGGGCTCTGGGTGTCATCAGGGTGATGGAGAGAGGGAGAGGTAGGGTGGTGTGGGCTCTCGGAGTCATCAAGGTGATGGAGAGAGGGGGAGGTAGGGTGGTGTGGGCTCTGGGTGTCATCAAGGTGATGGACAGAGGGAGAGGTAGGGTAGTGTGGGCTCTGGGTGTCATCAAGGTGATGGACAGAGGGAGAGGTAGGGTGGTGTGGGCTCTCGGAGTCATCAAGGTGATGGACAGAGGGAGAGGTAGGGTGGTGTGGGCTCTGGGTGTCATCAGGGTGATGGAGAGAGGGAGGGGTAGGGTGGTGTGGGCTCTCGGAGTCATCAAGGTGATGGACAGAGGGAGAGGTAGGGTGGTGTGGGCTCTGGGTGTCATCAGGGTGATGGAGAGAGGGAGAGGTAGGGTGGTGTGGGCTCTCGGAGTCATCAAGGTGATGGAGAGAGGGAGAGGTAGGGTGGTGTGGGCTCTCGGAGTCATCAAGGTGATGGACAGAGGGAGAGGTAGGGTGGTGTGGGCTCTCGGAGTCATCAAGGTGATGGAGAGAGGGAGAGGTTGGGTGGTGTGGGCTCTGGGAGTCATCAGGGTGATGGAGAGAGGGAGAGGTTGGGTGGTGTGGGCTCTGGGAGTAATCAGGGTGATGGACAGAGGGAGAGGTTGGCTGGTGTGGGCTCTGGGTGTCATCAGGGTGATGGAGAGAGAGAGAGAGAGAGAGAGGCACTAAGCAGGAGGGAGAGAGAGAGAGGGTGGGTGGGTGGTGTGGGACGGGACAGGAGGAGGATGGGGGAGTGGAAGACTGTGAATCTAGTGAGGGACTGATAACTAAGGAGTTGCACCGTTTCTTCTGAAATCCTGGTTGAAGAAGTTCCGTGATTCAGAAGGGAATCTTCCAACTGGGAATCCTCCAACCAGGATATCTGAAAAACGCGGAAACTTTGGGCATGTTTCCCGAATTGTGTAACCTTAGAGGGAGGATGGGGATTGGAGGAGAATAGTGGACGATTGTGGGCCTACTTTATAGTGGGTATACTCAGGCCCTTACCTTGCCTGGTCGGAGTGCCTGGATGGGGGGAGGGCGCAAGGCGGCTTGGGCAGGAGCAGCCGGGCAGGGCAACAGTACTGGTGGTGGGTGGAGCTGGACTGACTGTTAGTTGTCAGACTGCTGTGGAGTGAGGAGGTAGAACTAGGAACAGGAAGAGTAGTAGTGACGGTGGTGGTGGTGGTGCTGGTGGTAGGAGGATTGGAACGAGAAGAAGAAGCGCAACAGGTGGAATAAGGTGTTGACCTGACAGAGAGAGAGAGAGACAGGGGGAGGGAGAGGGAGAGAGAGAGAGAGACAGGGGGAGGGAGAGGGAGAAAGGGGGAGAGAGAGAGAGAGAGAGAGAGACAGGGGGAGGGAGAGGGAGAAAGGGGGAGCGAGAGAGAGAGACAGGGGGAGGGAGAGAGAGAGAGAGACAGGGAGAGGGAGAAACGGAGAGAGGGAGAGAGAGACAGGGGGAGGGAGAGGGAGAAAGGGAGAGAGGGAGAGAGAGAGACAGGGGGAGGGAGAGGGAGAAAGGGAGAGAGAGAAAGAGAGAGAGAGAGAGAGACAGAGAGAGAGAGAGAAAGAGAGAGCGAGAGGAGAGGAGAGACAGAGAGAGAGAGAGAGAGAGAGAGAGAGAGAGAGAGGAAGGAAGGAAGGAGATAGAGAGAAGAGAGAAAAAATCAAGTCAAGATAGAAGGAGAAAAGAACAACATCCAGAAAGGCACACAGTAACCAGCCAGCCATAGACTAGTAGACAGTATTGTTGACTAGCAGTGTAGACAGTATTGTAGACTAGCAGTGTAGACTAGACTAGTAGACCATATTGTAGACTAGACTAGTAGACAGTATTGTAGACTGGAAGCATAGACTAGTAGTGTAGACTAGACTAGTAGACAGTATTGTAGACAAGACTGGCAGACAGTATTATAGACTAGACTAGTAGACAGTATTGTAGACTAGACTAGTAGTGTTAGAAACAGTAACCAGCCAGCCATAGACTAGACTAGTAGACAGTATTATAGACTAGCCTAGTAGTGTAGATTAGACTAGTAGACTAGAATAGTAGTGTTAGAAACAGTAACCAGCCAGCCATAGACTAGACTAGCAGTGTAGACAGTATTGTAGACTAGTTGTATAGACTAGTATTGTAGAAGTGTAGACTAGTATTGAAGTACCAGATTATTGTGGAGCTATATACAGGAAGTACCAGATTAATGTGGAGCTATATACAGGAAGTACCAGATTAATGTGGAGCTATATACAGGAAGTACCAGATTAATGTGGAGCTATATACAGGGAGTACCAGATTAATGTGGAGCTATATACAGGAAGTACAAGATTAATGTGGAGCTATATACAGGAAGTACCAGATTAATGTGGAGCTATATACAGGAAGTACCAGATTCATGTGGAGCTATATACAGGAAGTACCAGATTAATGTGGAACTATATACAGGGAGTACCAGATTAATGTGGAGCTATATACAGGAAGTACCAGATTAATGTGGAGCTATATACAGGAAGTACCAGATTAATGTGGAGCTATATACAGGAAGTACCAGATTAATGTGGAGCTATATACAGGGAGTACCTATATACAGGGAGTACCAGATTAATGTGGAGCTATATACAGGAAGTACCAGACCAATGTGGAGCTATATACAGGAAGTACCAGACCAATGTGGAGCTATATACAGGAAGTACCAGACCAATGTGGAGCTATATACAGCATGTATCAGATTAATGTGGAGCTATATACAGGGAGTATCAGTACCAGATCAAAGTGGGGCTATATACAGGAAGTACCAGATCAATGTACAGCTATATACAGGAAGTACCAGATCAACGTGGAGCTATATACAGGAAGTACCAGATCAACGTGGAGCTATATACAGGGAGTATCAGTACCAGATCAATGTGGAGCCATATACAGGAAGTACCAGTACCAGATCAATGTGGAGCAATATACAGGAAGTACCAGTACCAGATCAGTGTGCAGCTATATACAGGAAGTATCAGTACCAGATCAATGTGGGGCTATATACAGGAAGTACCAGATCAATGTGGAGCTATATACAGGAAGTACCAGATCAACGTGGAGCTATATACAGGGAGTATCAGTACCAGATCAATGTGGAGCCATATACAGGAAGTACCAGTACCAGATCAATGTGGAGCAATATACAGGAAGTACCAGTACCAGATCAGTGTGCAGCTATATACAGGAAGTACCAGTACCAGATCAATGTGAAGCTATATACAGGGAGTACCAGTACCAGATCAATGTGGAGCTATATACAGGAAGTACCAGATCAATGTGGAGCTATATACAGGGAGTACCAGATCAATGTACAGCTATATACAGGAAGTACCAGATCAATGTGGAGGTATATACAGGAAGTACCAGATCAATGTGGAGCTATATACAGGGAGAACCAGATCAATGTGGAGCTATATACAGGGAGAACCAGATCAATGTGGAGCTATATACAGGAAGTACCAGATCAATGTGGAGCTATATACAGGGAGAAACAGATCAATGTGGAGCTATATACAGGGAGTACCAGTACCAGATCACTGTGGACCTATATTAGGATAGAAAACGCTCTAAAGTTTCCAAAACTGTCAAAATATTGTCTGTGAGTATAACAGAATTGATATTGCAGGCGAAAACCTGAGGAAAATCCAACTAGGAAGTGCCTCTTATTTTGAAAGCTCCATGTTCCATTGCATGCCTTCCCTCCATTTAAAGGGATATCAACAAGCTTCCACATGGTCTGAACAGTCTTTAGACATAGTTTCAGGCTTTTATTCTGAAAAATTAGCGAGAAAGATCACATTGCGTCATTGGCTGGCTGGGTGCCAGCAGCGTTTTGCCTGAGCCAACAGAGTGGAGCAGACATTTTCTCTCTCACTCCTATTGAAAAAGCTACAGTCCAGTTGAAATATTATTGATTATATATTGTAAAAACAACCTGAGGATTGATTATAAAAACACGTTTGACATGTTTCTACGAACTTCACGGACACTATTTGGAATTTTCGTCTGCCCCGTCATAACCGCTCGAGCCTGTGGATTTCTGAACATAACGCGCCAACCAAATGGAGGTATTCTGGATATAAAAATAATCTTTATGGAACAAAAGGAAAATTTATTGTGTAACTGGGAGTCTTGTGAGTGCAAACATCTGAAGATCATCAAAGGTAAGCGATTCATTTTTATTGCTTTTCTGACTTTCGTGACCAATCTACTTTGCTGCTAGCTGTTTGTAATGTTTAGTCTGCTGAGAGAGATGTCCTTACATAAACACTTGGTATGCTTTCGCCGAAATGCTTTTTTGAAATCTGATACGCCAGGTGGATTAACAACAAGCTAAGCTGTGTTTTGCTATATTGCACTTGTGATTTCATGAAAATGTAATATTTTTTGTAATTTAATTTGAATTTGACCTTAGTTCCTTTTTTATGTCTCTATTTTAGTTTGGTCAGGGCGTGAGTTGGGGTGGGCATTCTGTGTTGTTCTATGTTTTTGTATTTCTGTGTTTGGCCTGGTATGGTTCCCAATCAGAGGCAGCTGTCAATCATTGTCTCTGATTGAGAACCATACTTAGGCAGCCTGTTTTCCCACTATGATTTGTGGGTAGTTGTTTTCTGTCTCTGTGTCTGTGTCTGCACCAGACAGAACTGTTTCGTTTTCGTTCGTTCTCTTGATATTTTGTTTTTGTGTTCAGTTTAAATAAATATTAACATGGACACGTACCACGCTGCATATTTGTCTGATCCTTCCTACTCCTCCTCTTAACCGTGTTGTGTGGTAGGGGAGATCTGCATGACCAGACTCTGTCTCTTCTAACAGTGAGACAAACTGCCTGTGGTTTAAAAGATTTTGCTCTTATGAAGTTTACCACTTTAGTGACTGTATCCACAACATGGCTCATTTTCAGAATACATTTACAGAGCACCTTCTGATGTATAATGCAATGCAGGAAAATAATTGTCTGATCTGGGTTCAGCTCAGCTACTTGATCTTGTATCCTTTTCTAAAGACCACTGTTTTTTCCTGTCTAGTTTGGGCACCCATCAGTGGTCACAATGGATAACTTTTCAAAACTCAGTCCCAGCTTTGCCACACACTTATTAACCTACTCCAATAAATCCTTCCCTGTGCTCTTCATTGACTGCACTGAAGCAAGCTCCTCTGTCATTTCAAAGTCTGGGGTTATGCCTCATAAGAATATCACGTGCATCACTGCTCTCATCCAGGGTCAAGGAGAAATAGGTAAAATCCTTTACCTTGTCTTTCAACTGTTATTCCATAATCTATACGATGTCCTCAACATGCTGTGTCACTGTTCGTCTTGACAGGGAAACATTTTCAAACAGTTCTTTCTTGTCCCGGCAAAGTATTACTGCAGAATCAATTAAACATTATTTTGTGAATTCGCCTTCAGCGAATGGCTTGCTATGTTTAGCAATTTTGTGGGACAGTACATAGCTGGCTCTCGCAATTCCGTCATTTGCCGAATGCAGTTTTGTGAAAAGTCCTTGCTGATTTTGCAACTGAGAAAGCAACTCTTTCGATGCATATATATTCCTATATTTCTCTGCATGCTTCGTCTGGAAGTGTCGGGGCAAGTTGTAGTCTGTCAAGACAGCGATGCTCTCTTTGCACACTAAGCACACAGCTTTCCCTGATACCTCAATAAAGAAACCTTTCAATGTCCACTCTTTCTGGAACACCCTACATTCATTGTCTTCTTACCTTCTCTTTCAAATCTTTGAAAAACATTTTTTTGCGCAATTTGTAACTAACTACTATTTGTTGCAACTATGACGTGTGTGTCAGCATGTCAGTCGCTGTCTGTCCTCGTGCAGGTGTTATTTATACGTGCCTTCAAAATAAATGTCCCACAAGCGGTGGGAGTTCAATCATTACACAAAGGTGAGTATTCATTGGGCTTTTAATTTGAATAACAAATACGCCTTTCAAAACTTTACTATCAAATTCTTTATGGGCCGGCCTTTGCCCAGGCCTGGTCTAGTGAGTGTGCATAGGGTCAGTGCAAGATAGATTCAATGCAGATAGTTTGAATACCATTCATTTTCTTAGGGGTAGAAGCTGTCTCGGAGCCTATGGATCTGAGAGCTGATGCTCCGGTACCGTTTGCTGGATGGTAGCAGGGTGAACAGTCTATGGCTTGGGTGGCTGGAGTCTTTAGCAATTATTTGGGACTTCCTCTAAAACCACCTGATATAGAGTACCTGAATAGCAGTGTTGGAGTTGTGTGTGGTCATGCAGCCATGGGTGAACAAGGAGTACAGAAGGGGACTAAGCACACACCCCTGAGGGGCCCCTGTGTTGAGAGTCAGCATGGCGGAGGTGTTGCTGCCTACCCTCACCACCTAGGGGTTGGCCCAAGAAGTCTGGTCAAGAAGTCCAGTATCCATTTGCAGAGGGAGGGGTTCAGTCCAAGGGTCTCTAGCTACACTCGCATTAACATCTGCTAACCATGTGTATGTGACAAATAAAATTTGATTTGATTTGATTTGGTGATGGGCTTGGAGAGGACAATGGTGTTGAACTCTGAACTATAGTTTATGTACAGCATTCTCACATAGTTATTTCCCCTTTTGTCCAGGTGGGACAGGGCAGTGTGGGGTGCAATTGAGATTGCCTCATCTGTGGATCGGTTGGGGCGGTATGTGAATCGGAGTGTGTCCAGGGTGTCTGGGATTATGGTGTTGATGTGTGTCATGACCAACCTTTCAAAGCACTTCATAATTACAGATGTGAGTGCTACAGGGCAATAATTGTTTAGGCAGGTTACCTTGGAGCTCTGGGGAACAGGGACCATGGTGGTCAGCTTGAGACATGTTGGGATTACAGACCGGGACAAGACACTTGCCAGCTGGTCATGCTTTGAGAACGTGCCGTGGTAATCTGCCTTGTGATTGTTAACCTGTTTAAGTGTTTTGCTCGCATCGGCCACAGAGAGTGAGACAGTAATCCAGAAAAACAGGGTCTTTCATGCAAGGCATGATGGGGGAGAAGTCTGTCCATAATAAAGTGCCGCTCTGCATTCTTAACAGCGCTCTCAACAAGGCAGGTCCTCCTGTCCCTAGTTTTGTCGCACCTAATATATATGCATGTCAACCTCTCCTGGCTCAAAGTGGAGGAAAGATTGACTTCATCACTACTTGTATTTGTAAGAGGTATTAACATTTAAAGCACTGTTTGAACTACTGGCACACAGCTCAGACACCCATACATACCCCACAAGACATGCTACCAGAGGTCTGTTTGAACTATTGGCACACAGCTCAGACCCCCATACATACCCCACAAGACATGCTACCAGAGATCTGTTTGAACTATTGGCACACAGCTCAGACCCCCATACATACCCCACAAGACATGCTACCAGAGGTCTGTTTAAACTACTGGCACACAGCTCAGACCCCCATACATACCCCACAAGACATGCTACCAGAGGTCTGTTTAAACTACCAACACACAGCTCAGACACCCATGCATACCCCACAAGACATGCCACCAGAGGTCTCTTCACAGTCCCCAAGTCCAGAACAGACTATGGGAGGCACACAGTACTACATAGAGACATGACTACATGGAACTCTATTCCACAGTACTACATAGAGCCATGACTACATGGAACTCTATTCCACAGTACTACATAGAGCCATGACTCCATGGAACTCTATTCCACAGTACTACATAGAGCCATGACTACATGGAACTCTATTCCACAGTACTACATAGAGCCATGACTCCATGGAACTCTATTCCACAGTACTACATAGAGCCATGACTACATGGAACTCTATTCCACAGTACTACATAGAGCCATGACTACATGGAACTCTATTCCACAGTACTACATAGAGCCATGACTACATGGAACTCTATTCCAAAGTACTACATAGAGCCATGACTACATGGAACTCTATTCCACAGTACTACATAGAGCCATGACTCCATGGAACTCTATTCCACAGTACTACATAGAGCCATGACTACATGGAACTCTATTCCACAGTACTACATAGAGCCATGACTACATGGAACTCTATTCCACAGTACCACATAGAGCCATGACTCCATGGAACTCTATTCCACAGTACTACATAGAGCCATGACTACATGGAACTCTATTCCACAGTACTACATAGAGCCATGACTCCATGGAACTCTATTCCACAGTACTACATAGAGCCATGACTCCATGGAACTCTATTCCACAGTACTACATAGAGCCATGACTACATGGAACTCTATTCCACAGTACTACATAGAGCCATGACTACATGGAACTCTATTCCACAGTACTACATAGAGCCATGACTCCATGGAACTCTATTCCACAGTACTACATAGAGCCATGACTCCATGGAACTCTATTCCACAGTACTACATAGAGCCATGACTACATGGAACTCTTTTCCACAGTACTACATAGAGCCATGACTACATGGAACTCTATTCCACAGTACTACATAGAGCCATGACTACATGGAACTCTATTCCACAGTACTACATAGAGCCATGACTACATGGAACTCTATTCCACAGTACTACATAGAGCCATGACTCCATGGAACTCTATTCCACAGTACTACATAGAGCCATGACTCCATGGAACTCTATTCCACAGTACTACATAGAGCCATGACTACATGGAACTCTTTTCCACAGTACTACATAGAGCCATGACTACATGGAACTCTATTCCACAGTACTACATAGAGCCATGACTACATGGAACTCTATTCCACAGTACTACATAGAGCCATGACTACATGGAACTCTATTCCACAGTACTACATAGAGCCATGACTACATGGAACTCTATTCCACAGTACTACATAGAGCCATGACTACATGGAACTCTATTCCACAGTACTACATAGAGCCATGACTACATGGAACTCTATTCCACAGTACTACATAGAGCCATGACTCCATGGAACTCTATTCCACAGTACTACATAGAGCCATGACTCCATGGAACTCTATTCCACAGTACTACATAGAGCCATGACTACATGGAACTCTATTCCACAGTACTACATAGAGCCATGACTACATGGAACTCTATTCCACAGTACTACATAGAGCCATGACTACATGGAACTCTATTCCACAGTACTACATAGAGCCATGACTTCATGGAACTCTATTCCACAGTACTACATAGAGCCATGACTACATGGAACTCTATTCCACAGTACTACATAGAGCCATGACTACATGGAACTCTATTCCACAGTACTACATAGAGCCATGACTCCATGGAACTCTATTCCACAGTACTACATAGAGCCATGACTCCATGGAACTCTATTCCACAGTACTACATAGAGCCATGACTCCATGGAACTCTATTCCACAGTACTACATAGAGCCATGACTCCATGGAACTCTATTCCACAGTACTACATAGAGCCATGACTACATGGAACTCTTTTCCACAGTACTACATAGAGCCATGACTACATGGAACTCTATTCCACAGTACTACATAGAGCCATGACTACATGGAACTCTATTCCACAGTACTACATAGAGCCATGACTACATGGAACTCTTTTCCACAGTACTACATAGAGCCATGACTACATGGAACTCTATTCCACAGTACTACATAGAGCCATGACTACATGGAACTCTATTCCACAGTACTACATAGAGCCATGACTACATGGAACTCTATTCCACAGTACTACATAGAGCCATGACTACATGGAACTCTATTCCACAGTACTACATAGAGCCATGACTACATGGAACTCTATTCCACAGTACTACATAGAGCCATGACTACATGGAACTCTATTCCACAGTACTACATAGAGCCATGACTCCATGGAACTCTATTCCACAGTACTACATAGAGCCATGACTCCATGGAACTCTATTCCACAGTACTACATAGAGCCATGACTACATGGAACTCTATTCCACAGTACTACATAGAGCCATGACTACATGGAACTCTATTCCACAGTACTACATAGAGCCATGACTACATGGAACTCTATTCCACAGTACTACATAGAGCCATGACTTCATGGAACTCTATTCCACAGTACTACATAGAGCCATGACTACACTGAACTCTATTCCACAGTACTACATAGAGCCATGACTACATGGAACTCTATTCCACAGTACTACATAGAGCCATGACTACATGGAACTCTATTCCACAGTACTACATAGAGCCATGACTACATGGAACTCTATTCCACAGTACTACATAGAGCCATGACTACATGGAACTCTATTCCACAGTACTACATAGAGCCATGACTCCATGGAACTCTATTCCACAGTACTACATAGAGCCATGACTCCATGGAACTCTATTCCACAGTACTACATAGAGCCATGACTACATGGAACTCTATTCCACAGTACTACATAGAGCCATGACTACATGGAACTCTATTCCACAGTACTACATAGAGCCATGACTACATGGAACTCTATTCCACAGTACTACATAGAGCCATGACTTCATGGAACTCTATTCCACAGTACTACATAGAGCCATGACTACACTGAACTCTATTCCACAGTACTACATAGAGCCATGACTACATGGAACTCTATTCCACAGTACTACATAGAGCCATGACTCCATGGAACTCTATTCCACAGTACTACATAGAGCCATGACTCCATGGAACTCTATTCCACAGTACTACATAGAGCCATGACTCCATGGAACTCTATTCCACAGTACTACATAGAGCCATGACTCCATGGAACTCTATTCCACAGTACTACATAGAGCCATGACTACATGGAACTCTTTTCCACAGTACTACATAGAGCCATGACTACATGGAACTCTATTCCACAGTACTACATAGAGCCATGACTACATGGGACTCTATTCCACAGTACTACATAGAGCCATGACTACATGGAACTCTATTCCACAGTACTACATAGAGCCATGACTACATGGAACTCTATTCCACAGTACTACATAGAGCCATGACTACATGGAACTCTATTCCACAGTACTACATAGAGCCATGACTCCATGGAACTCTATTCCACAGTACTACATAGAGCCATGACTCCATGGAACTCTATTCCACAGTACTACATAGAGCCATGACTACATGGAACTCTATTCCACAGTACTACATAGAGCCATGACTACATGGAACTCTATTCCACAGTACTACATAGAGCCATGACTACATGGAACTCTATTCCACAGTACTACATAGAGCCATGACTTCATGGAACTCTATTCCACAGTACTACATAGAGCCATGACTACATGGAACTCTATTCCACAGTACTACATAGAGCCATGACTCCATGGAACTCTATTCCACAGTACTACATAGAGCCATGACTACATGGAACTCTATTCCACAGTACTACATAGAGCCATGACTCCATGGAACTCTATTCCACAGTACTACATAGAGCCATGACTCCATGGAACTCTATTCCACAGTACTACATAGAGCCATGACTACATGGAACTCTTTTCCACAGTACTACATAGAGCCATGACTACATGGAACTCTATTCCACAGTACTACATAGAGCCATGACTACATGGAACTCTATTCCACAGTACTACATAGAGCCATGACTACATGGAACTCTATTCCACAATACTACATAGAGCCATGACTCCATGGAACTCTATTCCACAGTACTACATAGAGCCATGACTACATGGAACTCTATTCCACAGTACTACATAGAGCCATGACTACATGGAACTCTATTCCACAGTACTACATAGAGCCATGACTCCATGGAACTCTATTCCACAGTACTACATAGAGCCATGACTCCATGGAACTCTATTCCACAGTACTACATAGAGCCATGACTACATGGAACTCTATTCCACAGTACTACATAGAGCCATGACTACATGGAACTCTATTCCACAGTACTACATAGAGCCATGACTACATGGAACTCTATTCCACAGTACTACATAGAGCCATGACTACATGGAACTCTATTCCACAGTACTACATAGAGCCATGACTTCATGGAACTCTATTCCACAGTACTACATAGAGCCATGACTACATGGAACTCTATTCCACAGTACTACATAGAGCCATGACTCCATGGAACTCTATTCCACAGTACTACATAGAGCCATGACTCCATGGAACTCTATTCCACAGTACTACATAGAGCCATGACTACATGGAACTCTATTCCACAGTACTACATAGAGCCATGACTACATGGAACTCTATTCCACAGTACTACATAGAGCCATGACTACATGGAACTCTATTCCACAGTACTACATAGAGCCATGACTTCATGGAACTCTATTCCACAGTACTACATAGAGCCATGACTACACTGAACTCTATTCCACAGTACTACATAGAGCCATGACTACATGGAACTCTATTCCACAGTACTACATAGAGCCATGACTACATGGAACTCTATTCCACAGTACTACATAGAGCCATGACTACATGGAACTCTATTCCACAGTACTACATAGAGCCATGACTACATGGAACTCTATTCCACAGTACTACATAGAGCCATGACTCCATGGAACTCTATTCCACAGTACTACATAGAGCCATGACTCCATGGAACTCTATTCCACAGTACTACATAGAGCCATGACTACATGGAACTCTATTCCACAGTACTACATAGAGCCATGACTACATGGAACTCTATTCCACAGTACTACATAGAGCCATGACTACATGGAACTCTATTCCACAGTACTACATAGAGCCATGACTTCATGGAACTCTATTCCACAGTACTACATAGAGCCATGACTACACTGAACTCTATTCCACAGTACTACATAGAGCCATGACTACATGGAACTCTATTCCACAGTACTACATAGAGCCATGACTCCATGGAACTCTATTCCACAGTACTACATAGAGCCATGACTCCATGGAACTCTATTCCACAGTACTACATAGAGCCATGACTCCATGGAACTCTATTCCACAGTACTACATAGAGCCATGACTCCATGGAACTCTATTCCACAGTACTACATAGAGCCATGACTACATGGAACTCTTTTCCACAGTACTACATAGAGCCATGACTACATGGAACTCTATTCCACAGTACTACATAGAGCCATGACTACATGGGACTCTATTCCACAGTACTACATAGAGCCATGACTACATGGAACTCTATTCCACAGTACTACATAGAGCCATGACTACATGGAACTCTATTCCACAGTACTACATAGAGCCATGACTACATGGAACTCTATTCCACAGTACTACATAGAGCCATGACTCCATGGAACTCTATTCCACAGTACTACATAGAGCCATGACTCCATGGAACTCTATTCCACAGTACTACATAGAGCCATGACTACATGGAACTCTATTCCACAGTACTACATAGAGCCATGACTACATGGAACTCTATTCCACAGTACTACATAGAGCCATGACTACATGGAACTCTATTCCACAATACTACATAGAGCCATGACTCCATGGAACTCTATTCCACAGTACTACATAGAGCCATGACTACATGGAACTCTATTCCACAGTACTACATAGAGCCATGACTACATGGAACTCTATTCCACAGTACTACATAGAGCCATGACTCCATGGAACTCTATTCCACAGTACTACATAGAGCCATGACTCCATGGAACTCTATTCCACAGTACTACATAGAGCCATGACTACATGGAACTCTATTCCACAGTACTACATAGAGCCATGACTACATGGAACTCTATTCCACAGTACTACATAGAGCCATGACTACATGGAACTCTATTCCACAGTACTACATAGAGCCATGACTACATGGAACTCTATTCCACAGTACTACATAGAGCCATGACTTCATGGAACTCTATTCCACAGTACTACATAGAGCCATGACTACATGGAACTCTATTCCACAGTACTACATAGAGCCATGACTCCATGGAACTCTATTCCACAGTACTACATAGAGCCATGACTCCATGGAACTCTATTCCACAGTACTACATAGAGCCATGACTACATGGAACTCTATTCCACAGTACTACATAGAGCCATGACTACATGGAACTCTATTCCACAGTACTACATAGAGCCATGACTACATGAACTCTATTCCACAGTACTACATAGAGCCATGACTTCATGGAACTCTATTCCACAGTACTACATAGAGCCATGACTACACTGAACTCTATTCCACAGTACTACATAGAGCCATGACTACATGGAACTCTATTCCACAGTACTACATAGAGCCATGACTACATGGAACTCTATTCCACAGTACTACATAGAGCCATGACTACATGGAACTCTATTCCACAGTACTACATAGAGCCATGACTACATGGAACTCTATTCCACAGTACTACATAGAGCCATGACTCCATGGAACTCTATTCCACAGTACTACATAGAGCCATGACTCCATGGAACTCTATTCCACAGTACTACATAGAGCCATGACTACATGGAACTCTATTCCACAGTACTACATAGAGCCATGACTACATGGAACTCTATTCCACAGTACTACATAGAGCCATGACTACATGGAACTCTATTCCACAGTACTACATAGAGCCATGACTTCATGGAACTCTATTCCACAGTACTACATAGAGCCATGACTACACTGAACTCTATTCCACAGTACTACATAGAGCCATGACTACATGGAACTCTATTCCACAGTACTACATAGAGCCATGACTCCATGGAACTCTATTCCACAGTACTACATAGAGCCATGACTCCATGGAACTCTATTCCACAGTACTACATAGAGCCATGACTCCATGGAACTCTATTCCACAGTACTACATAGAGCCATGACTCCATGGAACTCTATTCCACAGTACTACATAGAGCCATGACTACATGGAACTCTTTTCCACAGTACTACATAGAGCCATGACTACATGGAACTCTATTCCACAGTACTACATAGAGCCATGACTACATGGGACTCTATTCCACAGTACTACATAGAGCCATGACTACATGGAACTCTATTCCACAGTACTACATAGAGCCATGACTACATGGAACTCTATTCCACAGTACTACATAGAGCCATGACTACATGGAACTCTATTCCACAGTACTACATAGAGCCATGACTCCATGGAACTCTATTCCACAGTACTACATAGAGCCATGACTCCATGGAACTCTATTCCACAGTACTACATAGAGCCATGACTACATGGAACTCTATTCCACAGTACTACATAGAGCCATGACTACATGGAACTCTATTCCACAGTACTACATAGAGCCATGACTACATGGAACTCTATTCCACAGTACTACATAGAGCCATGACTTCATGGAACTCTATTCCACAGTACTACATAGAGCCATGACTACATGGAACTCTATTCCACAGTACTACATAGAGCCATGACTCCATGGAACTCTATTCCACAGTACTACATAGAGCCATGACTACATGGAACTCTATTCCACAGTACTACATAGAGCCATGACTCCATGGAACTCTATTCCACAGTACTACATAGAGCCATGACTCCATGGAACTCTATTCCACAGTACTACATAGAGCCATGACTACATGGAACTCTTTTCCACAGTACTACATAGAGCCATGACTACATGGAACTCTATTCCACAGTACTACATAGAGCCATGACTACATGGAACTCTATTCCACAGTACTACATAGAGCCATGACTACATGGAACTCTATTCCACAATACTACATAGAGCCATGACTCCATGGAACTCTATTCCACAGTACTACATAGAGCCATGACTACATGGAACTCTATTCCACAGTACTACATAGAGCCATGACTACATGGAACTCTATTCCACAGTACTACATAGAGCCATGACTCCATGGAACTCTATTCCACAGTACTACATAGAGCCATGACTCCATGGAACTCTATTCCACAGTACTACATAGAGCCATGACTACATGGAACTCTATTCCACAGTACTACATAGAGCCATGACTACATGGAACTCTATTCCACAGTACTACATAGAGCCATGACTACATGGAACTCTATTCCACAGTACTACATAGAGCCATGACTACATGGAACTCTATTCCACAGTACTACATAGAGCCATGACTTCATGGAACTCTATTCCACAGTACTACATAGAGCCATGACTACATGGAACTCTATTCCACAGTACTACATAGAGCCATGACTACATGGAACTCTATTCCACAGTACTACATAGAGCCATGACTCCATGGAACTCTATTCCACAGTACTACATAGAGCCATGACTACATGGAACTCTATTCCACAGTACTACATAGAGCCATGACTCCATGGAACTCTATTCCACAGTACTACATAGAGCCATGACTACATGGAACTCTATTCCACAGTACTACATAGAGCCATGACTCCATGGAACTCTATTCCACAGTACTACATAGAGCCATGACTACATGGAACTCTATTCCACAGTACTACATAGAGCCATGACTCCATGGAACTCTATTCCACAGTACTACATAGAGCCATGACTCCATGGAACTCTATTCCACAGTACTACATAGAGCCATGACTACATGGAACTCTATTCCACAGTACTACATAGAGCCATGACTACATGGAACTCTATTCCACAGTACTACATAGAGCCATGACTCCATGGAACTCTATTCCACAGTACTACATAGAGCCATGACTACATGGAACTCTATTCCACAGTACTACATAGAGCCATGACTACATGGAACTCTATTCCACAGTACTACATAGAGCCGTGACTCCATGGAACTCTATTCCATCATCAAGGAACTCGAGCAAGCAGTAAAAATACATCTTATGGAAAACGAATATGCTATGAACGTCACGAAAACTTATTTCGTTCTTAAAACATGAAGTGAATGTCCTGTGAAACCTAACTTAAACATTGTATGAATGTCCTGTGAAACCTAACTTAAACATTGTATGAATGTCCTGTGAAACCTAACTTAAACATTGTATGAATGTCCTGTGAAACCTAACTTAAACATTGTATGAATGTCCTGTGAAACCTAACTTAAAACATGAAGTGAATGTCCTGTGAAACCTAACTTAAACATTGTATGAATGTCCTGTGAAACCTAACTTAAAACATGAAGTGAATGTCCTGTGAAACCTAACTTAAACATTGTATGAATGTCCTGTGAAACCTAACTTAAACATTGTATGAATGTCAAAACAACTGAGCGTATTACATGTTTTGGGAACTTGTCTCTTCTCATGTACCCTAATTACATGTTTTGGGAACCTGTCTCTCGTCATGTACCTACACCCTAATTACATGTTTTGGGAACTTGTCTCTTGTCATGTACCTACACCATAATTACATGTTTTGGGAACCTGTCTCTTCTCATGTACCCTAATTACATGTTTTGGGAACCTGTCTATTGTCATGTACCCTAATTTCATGTTTTAGGAACCTGTCTCTAGTCATGTACCTACACCCTAATTACATGTTTTGGGAACCTGTCTCTCGTCATGTACCTACACCCTAATTACATGTTTTGGGAACCTGTCTCTTGTCATGTACCTACACCCTAATTACATGTTTTAGGAACCTGTCTCTAGTCATGTACCTACACCCTAATTACATGTTTTGGGAACCTGTCTCTCGTCATGTACCTACACCCTAATTACATGTTTTAGGAACCTGTCTCTTGTCATGTACCTACACCATAATTACATGTTTTGGGAACCTGTCTCTTCTCATGTACCCTAATTACATGTTTTGGGAACCTGTCTATTGTCATGTACCCTAATTTCATGTTTTAGGAACCTGTCTCTAGTCATGTACCTACACCCGAATTACATGTTTTGGGAACCTGTCTCTTGTCATGTACCTACACCCTAATTACATGTTTTGGGAACCTGTCTCTTGTCATGTACCTACACCCTAATTACATGTTTTGGGAAACTGTCTCTTGTCATGTACCCTAATTACATGTTTTGGGAACCTGTCTATTGTCATGTACCCTAATTTCATGTTTTAGGAACCTGTCTCTAGTCATGTACCTACACCCTAATTACATGTTTTGGGAACCTGTCTCTCGTCATGTACCTACACCCTAATTACATGTTTTGGGAACCTGTCTCTTGTCATGTACCTACACCCTAATTACATGTTTTAGGAACCTGTCTCTAGTCATGTACCTACACCCTAATTACATGTTTTGGGAACCTGTCTCTCGTCATGTACCTACACCCTAATTACATGTTTTAGGAACCTGTCTCTTGTCATGTACCTACACCCTAATTACATGTTTTGGGAACCTGTCTCTTCTCATGTACCCTAATTACATGTTTTGGGAACCTGTCTATTGTCATGTACCCTAATTTCATGTTTTAGGAACCTGTCTCTAGTCATGTACCTACACCCTAATTACATGTTTTGGGAACCTGTCTCTCGTCATGTA
Organism: Oncorhynchus kisutch; assembly: GCF_002021735.2. Classification (NCBI taxonomy): domain Eukaryota; kingdom Metazoa; phylum Chordata; class Actinopteri; order Salmoniformes; family Salmonidae; genus Oncorhynchus; species Oncorhynchus kisutch. The sequence continues at coordinate 84,727,710 of NC_034190.2, forward strand.
CCTACACCCTAATTACATGTTTTGGGAACCTGTCTCTTGTCATGTACCTACACCCTAATTACATGTTTTAGGAACCTGTCTCTAGTCATGTACCTACACCCTAATTACATGTTTTGGGAACCTGTCTCTCGTCATGTACCTACACCCTAATTACATGTTTTAGGAACCTGTCTCTTGTCATGTACCTACACCCTAATTACATGTTTTGGGAACCTGTCTCTTGTCATGTACCTACACCCTAATTACATGTTTTGGGAACCTGGCTCTAGTCATGTACCTACACCCTAATTACATGTTTTAGGAACCTGTCTCTTGTCATGTACCCTAATTACATGTTTTGGGAACCTGTCTATTGTCATGTACCCTAATTTCATGTTTTGGGAACCTGTCTCTCGTCATGTACCCTAATTACATGTTTTGGGAACCTGTCTCTCGTCATGTACCCTAATTACATGTTTTGGGAACCTGTCTCTCGTCATGTACCCTAATTACATGTTTTGGGAACCTGTCTCTCGTCATGTACCCTAATTACATGTTTTGGGAACCTGTCTCTCGTCATGTACCCTAATTACATGTTTTGGGAAGCTTTAAAGAAATTATGTCAACATTTTTGCAACATCAAAGGAATGTTTTGTGCACCCTGATATTATTATCTGAATGTCATCACAACTGGACAGATTTTGTGTTTTGGGAACATATCACTTGTCATGTCTGTCATGACGTTGCCCTCTTTGGGTACAGCAAGCCCAACCCCCCTCTCCCTGTCTCCTACACCCAGGCTGCTGTGGTCAGAGAGAGGTCGTAAATTCCTGGAGGAGATTATCTCCTCATGGCCAGACAGTATAAAGAGAGAGTGAAATTTCATAGAGAACAAAGGAATTTCTTCCACCTCACAGAAATTGAGGTTCGAACAACATTTATGTTCTGGAGAAGGTATAACAGATCGGTGAAGAATCCACCTTCGAACTGGTCCGTTTGGTACAATTTTGTGAAACTCATGGGAGACAATACGGCCACATTACCATAACACTGTTTATATAATAGCCTCAGATATGAGGCTTTACATCTAATTGTTGTATAAGATGAATGAGTGAGGATGATACTGTTTGTGAAATTGTGTAATGTGATTTTGGACTGTTTAATGAAGGAAACTCCAATTCCCTTTTGAGTTGAACTAAATCAGAGAACCGCCATGAGCACAGTTATGGTTGGGCATCCTGGGACAGGCCTTTTTCTGAAATTCCGAATATAACCCCCACCTTGAGAATTTCTCAACAGACCATGTTGCTCTCAATTATGAGAGGACAAAGGTTGCCTATCGATACCGACTATCGATACCGACAGAATAAGAACAAGTCTTTGATATTAATTACTAGTCTGCAGCTGGGAATTCAGTATCATTGAATGCGATGAACGACAACCGCCGAAACAACTATTCTATAACGACATGAATTAATGTCACTCTGAACTATCCATTCTAACCACGACAGAGTGGGCGGACAAACTCTCCAACAGAAACAAACTTTTCTATCCCCGACAACACACTGAGCATAAATATATATATTGATTGCAATGGTTCCTGAATGAGTGAGTGTTCATGTGCAAAGGATTAGCATTTCATTTGAAATAATTATCAACTGTGTGTCGTCTTATCTCAGTCGAACCCCACTTCCCTTTTGTACACCAAGCCGCTATACTGGTTTATCCCACTAAGGAAACTCCGTTATCATTTCCTTGTAACTAATTACTGTTTGTTTATGCATTTCTGTGAATTGCTTAGTTAGTACATAAATGATTTTAAGACAATTGATGTATGGATGACTCATAGTGAAGACTGGGTTCGTGCAGATAACTAACAATCTACGACGTTTGGAATGAGACTAACGTGAGGTAAAGAAGAATTCATTAATCAGAAGACTATTGATCAGATATGAAAATATCTGAAAAGTTATATTAGCAAAAGTATAACTTTGTAATCTGAATATTTTCCTTGGTGCCCCGACTTCCTAGTTAATTACAGTTACATGATTAATCAGTTTAATTGTGTAATAGTAATTACAGAGAATCTTTGGTAAAAACTAAAAGTCTTCATTTAATGATAGTAAAGACACGACATGTGTCACGCCCTGGTCAAAGTATTTTGTGTTTATCTTTATGTATTTGGTCAGGCCAGGGTGTGGCATGGGGTTTTTGTAATTGTGGTGTGTTTGTCTTGGGGTTTTGGTGGTGGTATTGGGATTGTTGCTTAGTGGGTTATCTAGCAAAGTCTATGGCTGTCTGGAGTGGTTCTCAATCAGAGGCAGGTGCTTATCGTTGTCTCTGATTGGGAACCATATTTAGGCAGCCATATTCTTTGAGTTTGTCGTGGGTGATTGTCCTTAGTGTCCTATGTGTACTCTCGGTTAGTTTGCACCAGATAGGCTGTTTCGGTTTCATTTATTGTTTTTGTTCGTGTAAGTTCGTGTTTCTTTGTTTTATTAAATATGAATCTAAATCAACACGCTGCGTTTTGGTCCGATCCTTGTTCTACCTCTTCGTCAGAGGAGGATATAGAAGAAAACCGTAACAACATGTCCCAACAATATTCTCACCAGAGTGTTTCCACAACCTAATGAAACATTCTGGTAACCACATTAAATATGTTCAATATGATCTTGGAACATTAGGCAAATGTTTTATACAAACATTCTATAATCATCACCACGACTGAACAGTTTTTGTGCTATGAAAACATTTGGCACAACCTAACGAATGTTCTGGGAACTTTCACAGAAACAATTTTGGTTTGCTGGGATGTATTCTCCATCGTCCTCTCGTGTAGTGTTCAGTGCTGGGATGTATTCTCCCGAGTGGTGCAGCGCTCTAAGGCACTGCATCTCAGTGCTTGAGGCGTCACCACAGACCCTGGTTAGATTCCAGGCTAAATCACAACCGACCGTGATCGAGAGTCCCATAGGGTGGTGCACAATCGGCCCAGCGTCGTCTGGGTTTGGCCGGGGTTCGTCGTCATTGTAAAATAAGAATGTGTTCTTAACTGTCCTGCCTAATTAAATAAAACTTTTTTTAAATAATAATAATAATAACAAAAAATGGTCCCCTCTTGTAGTGTTCTGCGGACAAACATGCCATTTACTCCCTTGTTTTGTTTTCATTTCTTCTACTGAGTAGTAAGAGCAGTTGAAGCTCTTCCAATTCAAAGAGAGACGTTTGCTTCTGCTTCTGAGGCAAGATCCATCCAGTGTTAGAAAGCATATAACACCAGACTAGTCAGACATTTAGCTAGCTAGTGTAAAAAACATAAAACACCAGGCTAGCCAGACATGTAGCTAGCTAGTGTAAAAAACATATAACACTGGGCTAGTCAGACATGTAGCTAGCTAGTGTAAAAAACATAAAACACCAGGCTAGCCAGACATGTAGCTAGCTAGTGTAAAAAACAAAACACCAGGCTAGCCAGACATGTAGCTAGCTAGTGTAAAAAACATATAACACTGGGCTAGTCAGACATGTAGCTAGCTAGTGTAAAAAACATAAAACACCAGGCTAGCCAGACATGTAGCTAGCTAGTGTAAAAAACATATACCACTGGGCTAGTCAGACATGTAGCTAGCTAGTGTAAAACACATAAAACACCAGGCTAGCCAGACATGTAGCTAGCTAGTGTAAAAAATATATAACACCGGAAACAGATGTTTTCGTCACAGGCTACAGTCAGACTGTCTGGGCTCATCTTGCTTGGTAAGCTACTCTGGCTCCTCCTAGTGGATATCCACAACACAAGGCCCCTCCTGCTTGGTAAACTGCTCTGGATCCTCCTCGGTGGAATGCAACGACGATGCTCCAAAAGATCTGACTCTGCCCATTAACATGCACGCTCGTCGATCGGTAGAGTGATATCAGTAGAGACCTTAAGAGTTAGAGCCAAGGGGGAGTCTCTCTCTCTCTCTCTCTCTCTCTCTCTCTCTCTCTCTCGCTCTCTCTCTCTGTCCCATCCCCTCTCTCTCTCTCTCTCTCTCTCTCTCTCTCCTGGAGGGGTAATGACCAGTAGAAAAGAGAATACCAATGTCTCGGTGGGTACTGCAGTGGAGGCTATACTGGAGCTCGTCTCATTTACATACACTGCAGAGGAAGCTACACCACTGTAGTAGGAGGAGGTGGTGACACATACGTCAGACTTTATATAACACCACTGCTTCATGTACCACTTTAAACCTGCCTCCATTAGAAACATGTAGAATGTTAGTAGTAGACATAGTAGGGGCAGTATATGTCCCTGTCGGTTTGCGTATTACTTATACGTCACTTTGATGATAACGTGTTGACTTAAGTGCACAATAATAGTTTAATTACGGAACATTATGCTAAAGTGTCTGCTGCTATAGAAATAGGTTATAGATATACATAACTGCTGCTATAGAAATAGGTTATAGATATACATAACTGCTGCTATAGAAATAGGTTATAGATATACATAACTGCTGCTATAGAAATAGGATATAGATATACATAACTGCTGCTATAGAAATAGGTTATAGATATACATAACTGCTGCTATAGAAATAGGTTATAGATATACATAACTGCTGCTATAGAAATAGGTTATAGATATACATAACTGCTGCTATAGAAATAGGTTATAGATAACTGCTGATTTAGAAATAGGTTATAGATATACATAACTGCTGCTATAGAAATAGGATATAGATATACATAACTGCTGCTATAGAAATAGGTTATAGATATACATAACTGCTGCTATAGAAATAGGTTATAGATATACATAACTGCTGCTATAGAAATAGGTTATAGATAACTGCTGCTATAGAAATAGGATATAGATAGACATAACTGCTGCTATAGAAATAGCTTATAGATATACATAACTGCTGCTATAGAAATAGGTTATAGATAACTGCTGCTATAGAAATAGGTTATAGATAGACATAACTGCTGCTATAGAAATAGGTTATAGATATACATAACTGCTGCTATAGAAATAGCTTATAGATATGCATAACTGCTGCTATAGAAATAGGTTATAGATATACATAACTGCTGCTATAGAAATAGGTTATAGATATACACAACTGCTGCTATAGAAATAGGTTATAGATATACATAACTGCTGCTATAGAAATAGGATATAGATATACATAACTGCTGCTATAGAAATAGGTTATAGAAATACATAACTGCTGCTATAGAAATAGGTTATAGATATACATAACTGCTGCTATAGAAATAGGTTATAGATAACTGCTGCTATAGAAATAGGTTATAGATATACATAACTGCTGCTATAGAAATAGGATATAGATATACATAACTGCTGCTATAGAAATAGGTTATAGATATACATAACTGCTGCTATAGAAATAGGTTATACATAACTGCTGCTATAGAAATAGGATATAGATATACATGACTGCTGCTATAGAAATAGGTTATAGATATACATAACTGCTGCTATAGAAATAGGTTATAGATATACATAACTGCTGCTATAGAAATAGGATATAGATATACATAACTGCTGCTATAGAAATAGGTTATAGATATACATAACTGCTGCTATAGAAATAGTTTATAGATAACTGCTGCTATAGAAATAGGATATAGATAGACATAACTGCTGCTATAGAAATAGGTTATAGATATACATAACTGCTGCTATAGAAATAGGTTATAGATATACATAACTGCTGCTATAGAAATAGGTTATAGATATACATAACTGCTGCTATAGAAATAGGTTATAGATATACATAACTGCTGCTATAGAAATAGGTTATAGATATACATAACTGCTGCTATAGAAATAGGTTATAGATAACTGCTGCTATAGAAATAGGTTATAGATAACTGCTGCTATAGAAATAGGTTATAGATATACATAACTGCTTAGGTTTAGGACATATTGAATATACTCTCAGTGTAGGACATATTGAATATACTCTCAGTGTAGGACATATTGAATATACTCTCAGTGTAGGACATATTGAATATACTCTCAGTGTAGGACGTGTTGAAAAATACTCTCAGTGTAGGAAATGTTGAATATACTCTCAGTGTAGGACATATTGAATATACTCTCAGTGTAGGACATGTTGAATATACTCTCAGTGTAGGACATGTTGAATATATTCTCAGATTAGCACATATTGAATATACTCTCAGTTTAGGACATATTGAATATATTCTCAGATTAGGACATGTTGAATATATTCTCAGATTAGGACATGTTGAATATACTCTCAGTGTAGGACATATTGAATATATTCTCAGTGTAGGACATGTTGAATATACTCTCAGTTTAGGACATATTGAATATACTCTCAGTTTAGGACATATTGAATATATTTTCAGATTAGGACATATTGAATATACTCTCAGTTTAGGACATGTTGAATATATTCTCAGATTAGGACATATTGAATATATTCTCAGATTAGGACATGTTGAATATACTCTCAGTTTAGGACATATTGAATATATTCTCAGTTTAGGACATATTGAATATATTCTCAGTGTAGGACATATTGAATATATTCTCAGTTTAGGACATATTGAATATATTCTCAGTGTAGGACATATTGAATATATTCTCAGTGTAGGACATGTTGAATATATTCTCATTGTAGGACATGTTGAATATACTCTCAGTGTAGGACATGTTGAATATACTCTCAGTGTAGGACATATTGAATATATTCTCAGTGTAGGACATGTTGAATATATTCTCAGTGTAGGACATGTTGAATATATTCTCAGTGTAGGACATGTTGAATATACTCTCAGATTAGGACATATTGAATATACTCTCAGTGTAGGACATATTGAATATACTCTCAGTGTAGGACATGTTGAAAAATACTCTCAGTGTAGGAAATGTTGAATATACTCTCAGTGTAGGACATATTGAATATACTCTCAGTGTAGGACATGTTGAATATACTCTCAGTGTAGGACATGTTGAATATATTCTCAGATTAGGACATATTGAATATACTCTCAGTTTAGGACATATTGAATATATTCTCAGATTAGGACATATTGAATATATTCTCAGATTAGGACATGTTGAATATACTCTCAGTGTAGGACATATTGAATATATTCTCAGTGTAGGACATGTTGAATATACTCTCAGTTTAGGACATATTGAATATACTCTCAGTTTAGGACATATTGAATATATTCTCAGATTAGGACATATTGAATATACTCTCAGTTTAGGACATGTTGAAAATATTCTCAGATTAGGACATATTGAATATATTCTCAGATTAGGACATATTGAATATACTCTCAGTTTAGGACATATTGAATATACTCTCAGTTTAGGACATATTGAATATATTCTCAGTGTAGGACATATTGAATATACTCTCAGTGTAGGACATATTGAATATACTCTCAGTGTAGGACATGTTGAAAAATACTCTCAGTGTAGGAAATGTTGAATATACTCTCAGTGTAGGACATATTGAATATACTCTCAGTGTAGGACATGTTGAATATACTCTCAGTGTAGGACATGTTGAATATATTCTCAGATTAGGACATATTGAATATACTCTCAGTTTAGGACATATTGAATATATTCTCAGATTAGGACATATTGAATATACTCTCAGTTTAGGACATGTTGAATATATTCTCAGATTAGGACATATTGAATATATTCTCAGATTAGGACATGTTGAATATACTCTCAGTTTAGGACATGTTGAATATATTCTCAGTGTAGGACATGTTGAATATATTCTCAGTGTAGGACATGTTGAATATATTCTCAGTGTAGGACATGTGCTGCTCACTTCTTATGTAAATGCTAGCTATATGTGAATAATATTCCTCACACTAGCTTTTCAGTCATCCTCGTGTGTGTGTATGTGTGTGTGGGTGTGTGGATGAAGCACAAAGCCATGATGTGCTATTTGAAATGTCAAAGGCCTTATGTAAGGCTATGGTAGGGAGCCATGCAGATTAGCTTGGGATGTATATACAGTATATTTTTTAAATGTAAGCTTTATTTAACGAGGCAAGTCAGTTGAGAACAAATTCTTATTTACAACGACGGCCTACACAGGACAAACCCGGACGACACTGGGTCAAATTGTGCGACGCCCTGTGGGACTCCCAATCACAGCCCCGATTGTGATACAGCCGGTTGCTCAGTAAGTTGCTTTGGATAAAAACATCTCCTAAATGGCATATATTATATTAGTCCTCATTTACAGAATGTCTCCTTACCAGGGCTGGAATCCATTCCTATTACATCCAGGATATTCAGTGAAGCACCAATCATCTGGTTTAATACTGAAGATACCTTCTTAGCCAAGTTGTCCTTTGTGAAAGAGGTATTTTGACCTCAATGGGACATCCTAGGTTTTAAATAAGGTTTAAATTACTCCAACCCCAAGCCTCTATCTCTGTTCCCCATTATGTTCCTTTGACTGACAAGTTAGTACAAGCAGAGACACAGAGACACACAGACACAGAGACAGAGACACAGAGAGAGAGACAGAGACACAGAGACACAGAGACAGAGAAAGAGACACAGAGAGAGAGACAGAGACACAGAGACACAGAGACACACAGACACAGAGACAGAGACACAGAGAGAGAGACAGAGACACAGAGACACACAGACACAGAGACACAGAGAGAGAGACAGAGACACAGAGACAGAGAAAGAGACACAGAGAGAGAGACAGAGACACAGAGACACACAGACACAGAGACACAGAGAGAGAGACAGAGACACAGAGACACAGAGACACAGAGACAGAGACACAGAGACACACAGACAGAGACACAGAGACACACAGACACAGAGACAGAGACACAGAGAGAGACACAGAGACACAGAGACAGAGAAAGAGACACAGAGAGAGAGACAGAGACACAGAGACACAGAGACACACAGACACAGAGACACAGAGAGAGAGACAGAGACACAGAGACACAGACAGAGACACAGAGACAGAGACACAGAGACACACAGATACAGAGACAGAGACACAGAGACACACAGACACAGAGACAGAGACACAGAGAGACAGAGAGAGAGACAGAGACACAGAGACAGAGACACAGAGAGAGAGACAGAGACACAGAGACACAGACAGAGAGAGACACAGACAGAGAGAGACACAGAGAGAGAGACAGAAAGAGAGACAGAGACAGAGACACAGAGACACACAGAGAGAGAGAGAGACAGAGACACAGAGACACAGAGACAGAGAAAGAGACACAGAGAGAGAGACAGAGACACAGAGAGAGAGACAGAGACACAGAGAGAGAGACAGAGACACAGAAAGAGAGACAGAGACACAGAGAGAGAGACAGAGACACAGAGAGAGAGACAGAGACACAGAGAGAGAGAGAGAGACAGAGACAGAGACACACAGACACAGAGACAGAGACACAGAGAGAGAGAGAGAGACACAGAGAGAGAGACAGAGACACAGAGACACAGAGACAGAGACGAAAGAAGGAGAAAGAGCAAGATGAAACAAATCAATTATGAGAGGAAAATAAAGATATACTGAACTAATATGTAAATGCAACATGTGATGGGAGGTGATGGAAGGTGATGGAAGGTGACGGAAGGTGGTGGGAGACGATGGGAGGTGAAAGGGAGGTGATGTACTGTAGGTAGCCTTTAGGATGTTATTCCTTGTTCCCAAGAAAGTGATGTTTCCATCTACACAGATGTTCCCATCTACACAGATATTCCCAAGAGAGAGATGTTCCCAAGAGAGAGATGTTCCCAAGAGAGAGAGAGATGTTCCCATCTATGCAGATGTTCCCAAGAGAGAGATGTTCCCATCTACACAGATGTTCCCATCTACACAGATGTTCCAAAGAGAGAGATGTTCCCAAGAGAGATGTTCCCATCTAGGCAGATGTTCCCAAGAGAGATGTTCCCATCTAGGCAGATGTTCCCAAGAGAGAGATGTTCCCAAGAGAAATGTTCCCATCTATGCAGATGTTCCCAAGAGAGAGATGTTCCCATCTACACAGATGTTCCCATCTACACAAATGTTCCAAAGAGAGAGATGTTCCCAAGAGAGATGTTCCCATCTAGGCAGATGTTCCCAAGAGAGATGTTCCCATCTAGGCAGATGTTCCAAGAGAGAGATGTTCCCAAGAGAAATGTTCCCATCTAGGCAGATGTTCCCAAGAGAGAGATGTTCCCAAGAGAGATGTTCCAATCTAGGCAGATTTTCCCAAGAGAGAGATGTTCCCAAGAGAGATGTTCCCATCTAGGCAGATGTTCCCAAGAGAGAGATGTTCCCAAGAGAGATGTTCCCATCTAGGCAGATGTTCCCAAGAGAGAGATGTTCCCAAGAGAGATGTTCCCAACTAGGCAGATGTTCCCAAGAGAGAGATGTTCCCAAGAGAGAGATGTTCCCAAGAGAGATGTTCCCATCTAGGCAGATGTTCCCAAGAGAGAGATGTTCCCATTTACAGTACATGTTATTGGATCTGAGGAAATATTAATTAATACTATATACAGGGTCAGTTAATACTATATACAGGGTCAGTTAATACTGCATACATGATCAGTTAATACTATATACAGGGTCAGATAGTACTATATACAGGGTCAGTTAATACTATATACAGGGTCAGTTAATACTATATACAGGGTCAGTTAATACTATATACAGGGTCAGTTAATACTATATACAGGGTCAGTTAATACTATATACAGGGTCAGCTAATACTGTATACAGGGTCAGTTAATACTATAGACAGGGTCAGTTAATACTATATACAGGGTCAGATAATACTATATACAGGGTCAGATAATACTATATACAGGGTCAGCTATTATATATACAGGGTCAGTTAATACTATATACAGGGTCAGTTAATACTATATACAGGGTCAGTTAATACCATACTATATACAGGGTCAGTTAATACTATATACAGGGTCAGTTAATACTACATACAGGGTCAGTTAATATCATATACAGGGTCAGTTAATACTATATACAGGGTCAGTTAATACTATATACAGGGTCAGGTAATACTATATACAGGGTCAGTTAATACTATATACAGTGTCAGTTAATACTATATACAGGGTCAGTTAATACTATATACAGGGTCAGTTAATACTATATACAGGGTCAGTTAATACTATATACAGGGTCAGTTAATACCATACTATATACAGGGTCAGTTAATACTATATACAGGGTCAGTTAATACTATATACAGGGTCAGTTAATGCCATACTATATACAGGGTCAGTTAATACCATACTATATACAGGGTCAGATAGTACTATATACAGGGTCAGTTAATACTATATACAGGGTCAGTTAATACTATATACAGGGTCAGATAATACCATACTATATACAGGGTCAGTTAATACCATACTATATACAGGGTCAGTTAATACCATATACAGGGTCAGTTAATACTGCATACATGATCAGTTAATACTATATACAGGTCAGATAGTACTATATACAGGGTCAGTTAATACTATATACAGGGTCAGTTAATACTATATACAGGGTCAGATAATACTATATACAGGGTCAGATAATACTATATACAGGGTCAGATAATACTATATACAGGGTCAGCTAATACTATATACAGGGTCAGTTAATACTATATACAGGGTCAGTTAATACTATATACAGGGTCAGTTAATACTATATACAGGGTCAGATAATATCATATACAGGGTCAGTTAATACTATATACAGGGTCAGTTAATACTATATACAGGGTCAGGCAATACTATATACAGGGTCAGTTAATACTATATACAGTGTCAGTTAATACTATATACAGGGTCAGTTAATACTATATACAGGGTCAGTTAATACTATATACAGGGTCAGTTAATACTATATACAGGGTCAGATAATACCATACTATATACAGGGTCAGTTAATACCATACTATATACAGGGTCAGTTAATACCATACTATATACAGGGTCAGATAGTACTATATACAGGGTCAGTTAATACTATATACAGGGTCAGTTAATACTATATACAGGGTCAGATAATACCATACTATATACAGGGTCAGTTAATACCATACTATATACAGGGTCAGTTAATACCATACTATATACAGGGTCAGGTAATACCACACTATATACAGGGTCAGTTAATACCATACTATATACAGGGTCAGTTAATACCATACTATATACCAGGGTCAGTTAATACCATACTCTATACAGGGTCAGTTAATACCATACTATTTACATGGTCAGTTAATACCATACTATATACAGGGTCAGTTAATACCATACTATTTACATGGTCAGTTAATACCATACTATATACAGGGTTAGATAGTACTATATACAGGGTCAGTTAATTACTATCTACAGGGCCAGGTAATACCATACTATATACAGGGTTAGATAGTACTATATACAGGGTCAGTTAATACCATACTATATACAGGGTCAGTTAATACTATATACAGGGTCAGTTAATGCCATACTATATACAGGGTCAGTTAGACCATACTATATACAGGGTTAGATAGTACCTATATACAGGGTCAGTCAATACTATATACAGGGTCAGTTAATACCATACTATATACAGGGTCAGTTAATACCATACTATATACAGGGTCAGTTAATACCATACTATATACAGGGTCAGTTAATACCATACTATATACAGGGTCAGTTAGTACCATACTATATACAGGGTCAGTTAATACCATACTATATACAGGGTCAGGTTAATGCCATACTATATACAGGGTCAGTTAATACCATACTATATACAGGGTCAGTTAATACCATACTATATACAGGGTTAGATAGTACTATATACAGGGTCAGTTAATACCATACTATATACAGGGTCAGTTAATACTATATACAGGGTCAGTTAATACTATATACAGGGTCAGTTAATACCATACTATATACAGGGTCAGATATTACTATATACAGGGTCAGTTAATACCATACTATATACAGGGTCAGTTAATACCATACTATATACAGGGTCAGTTAATACCATACTCTATACAGGGTCAGATAGTACTATATACAGGGTCAGTTAATACCATACTATATACAGGGTCAGTTAATACCATACTATAGACAGGGTCAGATAGTACTATATACAGGGTCAGTAATACTTATATTACAGGGTCAGTTAATACTATATACAGGGTCAGATAATACCATACTATATACAGGGTCAGGTAATACCATACTATATACAGGGTCAGTTAATACCTATACAGGGTCAGTAATACTGCATACATGATCAGTTAATACTATATACAGGGTCAGATAGTACTATATACAGGGTCAGTTAATACTATATACAGGGTCAGTTATACTATATATACGGGTCAGTTTAATTACTATATACAGGGTCAGTAATACTATATACAGGGTCAGTTAATACTATATACAGGTCAAGCTAATACATAATACAGGAGGTCAGTTAATACTTATATACAGGGTCAGATAAATACTATACTAAGGGTCAGATAATACCTAGTTATACAGGTCAGATAATACTATATACAGGGTCAGCTAAGTACTATATAAGGGTCAGTTATACTATATACAGGGTCAGTTAATACTATATACAGGGTCAGTTAATACTATATACAGGGTCAGATAATATCATATACAGGGTCAGTTAATACTATATACAGGGTCAGTTAATACTATATACAGGGTCAGGCAATACTATATACAGGTCAGTTAATACTATATACAGTGTCAGTTAATACTATATACAGGGTCAGTTAATACTATATACAGGGTCAGTTAATACTATATACAGGGTCAGTTAATACTATATACAGGGTCAGATAATACCATACTATATACAGGGTCAGTTAATACCATACTATATACAGGGTCAGTTAATACCATACTATATACAGGGTCAGATAGTACTATATACAGGGTCAGTTAATACTATATACAGGTCAGTTATACTATATACAGGGTCAGATAATACATACTATATACAGGGTCAGTTAATACCATACTATATACAGGGTCAGTTAATACCATACTATATACAGGGTCAGGTAATACCACACTATATACAGGGTCAGTTAATACCATACTATATACAGGGTCAGTTAATACCATACTATATACAGGGTCAGTTAATACCATACTCTATACAGGGTCAGTTAATACCATACTATTTACATGGTCAGTTAATACCATACTATATACAGGGTCAGTTAATACCATACTATTTACATGGTCAGTTAATACCATACTATATACAGGGTTAGATAGTACTATATACAGGGTCAGTTAATACTATATACAGGGCCAGGTAATACCATACTATATACAGGGTTAGATAGTACTATATACAAGGGTCAGTTAATACCATACTATATACAGGGTCAGTTAATACTATATACAGGGTCAGTTAATGCCATACTATATACAGGGTCAGTTAATACCATACTATATACAGGGTTAGATAGTACTATATACAGGGTCAGTCAATACTATATACAGGGTCAGTTAATACCATACTATATACAGGGTCAGTTAATACCATACTATATACAGGGTCAGTTAATACCATACTATATACAGGGTCAGTTAATACCATACTATATACAAGGGGGTCAGTTATACCATACTATATACAGGGTCAGTTAATACCATACTATATACAGGGTCAGGTTAATGCCATACTATACAGGGTCAGTAATGAGCCATACTATATACAGGGTCAGTTAATAACATACTATATACAGGGTTAGATAGTACTATATACAAAGGGTCAGTTTAATACCATACTATATACAGGGTCAGTTAATACTATAGACAGGGTCAGTTAATACTATCTACAGGGTCAGTTAATACCATACTATATACAGGGTCAGTTAATACCATACTATATACAGGTGTCAGTTAATACCATACTCTATACAGGTCAGATAGTACTAGATACAGGGTCAGTTAATACCACTACTATATACAGGGTCAGTTAATACCATACATATATACAGGGTCAGTTAATCCATCCTATATATCAGGGTCAGGTAATACCATACTATATACAGGGTCAGTTAATAATACTATATACAGGGGCAGTTAATACCACTATATACAGGGTCAGTTAATACCATACTATATACAGGGTTAGATAGTACTATATACAGGGTCAGTTAATACCATACTATATACAGGGTCAGTTAATACTATATACAGGGTCAGTTAATACCATACTATATACAGGGTTAGATAGTACTATATACAGGGTCAGTCAATACTATATACAGGGTCAGGTAATACCATACTATATACAGGGTCAGATAGTACTATATACAGGGTCAGTTAATACCATACTATATACAGGGTCAGTTAATACCATACTATATACAGGGTCAGTTAATACCATACTATATACAGGGTCAGTTAATACCATACTATATACAGGGTCAGTTAGTACCATACTATATACAGGGTCAGTTAATACCATACTATATACAGGGTCAGGTTAATGCCATACTATATACAGGGTCAGTTAATACCATACTATATACAGGGTCAGTTAATACCATACTATATACAGGGTTAGATAGTACTATATACAGGGTCAGTTAATACCATACTATATACAGGGTCAGTTAATACTATATACAGGGTCAGTTAATACTATATACAGGGTCAGTTAATACCATACTATATACAGGGTCAGATATTACTATATACAGGGTCAGTTAATACCATACTATATACAGGGTCAGTTAATACCATACTATATACAGGGTCAGTTAATACCATACTCTATACAGGGTCAGATAGTACTATATACAGGGTCAGTTAATACCATACTATATACAGGGTCAGTTAATACCATACTATATACAGGGTCAGTTAATACCATACTATATACAGGGTCAGTTAATACCATACTATATACAGGGTCAGTTAATACCATACTATATACAGGGTCAGTTAATACCATACTATATACAGGGTCAGTTAATACCATACTATATACAGGGTTAGATAGTACTATATACAGGGTCAGTTAATACCATACTATATACAGGGTCAGTTAATGCCATACTATATACAGGGTCAGTTAATACCATACTATATACAGGGTCAGTTAATGCCATACTATATACAGGGTCAGTTAATGCCATACTATATACAGGGGTCAGTTTCAATTGCTCAATTCAGTTTAATCCAACAAGCACAGAATCCCTTCAGACAGAACTCCCTGTTTTATAATCATGTGGTTGGAACAAGGTCAGACTTTTCAAGTGAGTTCACTGTTACAAGTTGATGTTCTTCAAATAGCACAGACCCCAAGCAATCAGAGGGAGAAAAATAGGTTTATTGAAAGAGAACAAATCATAGATGCTATGGCTGGTCAATAGACGACAGCTGTTCTTCTCCCTGTCCTCAGTGATTCTCCGCTGAACAAAGAGACAGGTTGTAATTTATAACCCAATCCTAGCCTGTGGTGACCAATTACAATTCATGCCTTACAATTGGGCCAATGGCCAGATAACAGTATCCCATTTCAAGCTCAACGTATAGGCCATTCGAACCAATGAGAAATTGTGCACATGTAGCATTGGAGTCCAGTTACTGGAAACCCCTACACATCTTCTAAACAGAATGTTGAACTGAAAAACAACTATTTCCATTTGATCGTTAATTCCCTATTGATCCCTAGTCCTCTGAGTTGTGTATTATCTTACAAGCTCAAGCGGAGAATCAACTTCACTCGTTTCCCAAGAGACTAGATGTTCTATCTCCTGAGGGACATGTTGTTGGATCTGAGAAAATGTTAACACACCCAATTAATTACAGAACAGTACCTTCTAGAACCTCCATACTGTATGACTGGGTAGTACTGTAAAAAAAAAAGCATGTGAGAATCTCTGTGTGTGTGTGTGTGTACACTCTCAATTCAATTCAATTCAAGGAGCTTTATTGGCATGGGAAACATGTGTTAACATGTGTTAACATTGCCAAAGCAATATATTTCTTTCTCTTTCACCCTCTCTCTCATCTCTCTCTCTATCGTTCCCTCTCTCTTTCAACCACTCATCTCTCTATATCTCTGTCTCTGTCTCTTTCTCCTTCACCCTATCTCTATCATCAGCCAGTCCTTCCCAGAGAACGCCAGTCTTCCCAGAGAACGCCAGTCTTCCCAGAGAACGGCAAGTCTTCCCAGAGAACGCAGAGATGCAGCGGCAAGGATATAAACAAAGATCTCATATTTTTGCCTCTGCAATCTTCAAAGACTCTGCACACATTACTTGCACCCTCTCTCTCTCCCCCCCCCCCTCTCGGTCTCTCTCTTTCTCCCCCTCTCTCTCTCTTTCACCCCCTCTCGCTCTTCTTCTCTCTCTCTCGCTCTCTCTCTGTCTTTCTCTCTTTCTACGCCTCTTCTCTCTTTCTCTCTCTCTCTCTCCTCTCTCTCTCTCCTCTCTCTCTTTCTCTCTCGCTCTCTGTCTTTCTCTCTTTCTTCCTCTCTCTCTCTCTCTCTCCTTCACTCTTTCATCTCTTCTTACTAATCAGCCATTTTAATCACCCCATATGTGATCCCTCTCTCCATTCGTTGTCGTTCTGCATTTCTTCTTCACCTCTTTCCTCCTCTTTCTCTCTCCTCTCTATCCCTCCTCTCCCTCCACTTTCTCCCTCTCTTCCTCCCTCTCCTGCTCTCTTTTTCAATTTCGCCCACACGGTTCTTCACGTAAGAGCTTGTGATAACTCACCGTGTTCCCACAGCAAACCATTCTTTCTACTGAGCCCACAGAGAGAGAGAGAGAGAGAGAGAGAGAAGGGGAGAAGAGAGAAGGGGAGAGAGGAGAGAGAGAGAGAGAGAGAGAGAGAGGAGAGAGAGAGAGAGAGAAGAGAGAGAGAGGGGGGGGGGGGGAGAGAGAGAGAGAGAAGGGGAGAGAGAGAGAAGGGGAGAGAGAGAGAGAGAGAGAGAGAGAGAGAGAGAGAGAGAGAGAGAGAGAAGAGAGAGAGAGAGAGAAGGGGAGAGAGAGAAGAGGTTAAGAGGAGAGACAGAGAGAAAGAGAAGAAAGAGAGGGAGGGATGGTATCAGTGTGCATGTCTATTTCTGGAGCCTTTCCCTCCTGATGCTTTCAGCCTGCCAAGCCACGGGTGGGCAAGGCAAGGCAACGGGGGTTGGTCCATATTGGCTTTCTTATGCCAACGTTATTGCAGAATATTAGAGTAGGATGTTGGGAGGTATGATTAACAGAATAATAACATGTTGACCTTCTACTAGTCGTAAACACAGGATACACCTTCCAACAAAATGTCTACCTGTAGGTTCCTTACTTTGCATTGTCCATAAAAAAATTAAAAATAAAGTATATATATATATACTGCAGTATATAGCAGTAGTTGTGATGTGTGTTTTACAATGAATGTCTGCGTCTGGATGAGTGTGTGGGTGTGTGTGTTGAGTACTGTTCTGTGTGACCCAGTTGGTCCTGTGCTCTATTGTTATTGGTGGCTCAGTCGGTCCTGTGCTCTATTGTTATTGGTTGGCTCAGTCGGTCCTGTGCTCTATTGTTACTTGGTGGCTCAGTTGGTCCTGTGCTCTATTGTTATTGGTGGCTCAGTCGGTCCTGTGCTCTATTGTTATTGGTGGCTCAGTCGGTCCTGTGCTCTATTGTTATTGGTGGCTCAGTTGGTCCTGTGCTCTATTGTTATTGGTGGCTCAGTCGGTCCTGTGCTCTATTGTTATTGGTAGCTCAGTCGGTCCTGTGCTCTATTGTTATTGGTGGCTCAGTTGGGTCCTGTGCTCTATTGTTATTGGTGGCTCAGTCGGTCCTGTGCTCTATTGTTATTGGTGGGCTCAGTTGGTCCTGTGCTCTATTGTTATTGGTGGCTCAGTCGGTCCTGTGCTCTATTGTTATTGGTGGCTCAGTCGGTCCTGTGCTCTATTGTTATTGGTGGCTCAGTTGGTCCTGTGCTCTATTGTTATTGGTGGCTCAGTCGGTCCTGTGCTCTATTGTTATTGGTGGCTCAGTCGGTCCTGTGCTCTATTGTTATTGGTGGCTCAGTCGGTCCTGTGCTCTATTGTTATTGGTGGCTCAGTTGGTCCTGTGCTCTATTGTTATTGGTGGCTCAGTCGGTCCTGTGCTCTATTGTTATTGGTGGCTCAGTCGTCCTGTGCTCTATTGTTATTTGGTGGCTCAGTCGGTCCTGTGCTGTATTGTTATTGGTGGCTCAGTTGGTCCTGTGCTCTATGTTATTGGTGGCTCAGTCGGTCCCTGTGCTCTATTGTTATTGGTGGCTCAGTTGGTCCTGTGCTCTATTGTTATTGGTGGCCTCAGTCGGTCCTGTGCTCTATTGTTATTGGTGGCTCAGTTGGTCCTGTGCTCTATTGTTATTGGTGGCTCAGTTGGTCCTGTGCTCTATTGTTATTGGTGGCTCAGTCGGTCCTGTGCTCTATTGTTATTGGTGGCTCAGTCGGTCCTGTGCTCTATTGTTATTGGTGGCTCAGTTGGTCCTGTGCTCTATTGTTATTGGTGGCTCAGTCGGTCCTGTGCTCTATTGTTATTGGTGGCTCAGTTGGTCCTGTGCTCTATTGTTATTGGTGGCTCAGTTGGTCCTGTGCTCTATTGTTATTGGTGGCTCAGTTGGTCCTGTGCTCTATTGTTATTGGTGGCTCAGTTGGTCCTGTGCTCTATTGTTATTGGTGGCTCAGTCGGTCCTGTGCTCTATTGTTATTGGTGGCTCAGTCGGTCCTGTGCTCTGTTGTTATTGGTGGCTCAGTTGGTCCTGTGCTCTATTGTTATTGGTGGCTCAGTCGGTCCTGTGCTGTGTTGTTATTGGTGGCTCAGTTGGTCCTGTGCTCTATTGTTATTGGTGGCTCAGTCGGTCCTGTGCTCTATTGTTATTGGTGGCTCAGTCGGTCCTGTGCTCTATTGTTATTTGTGGCTCAGTCGGTCCTGTGCTCTATTGTTATTGCTGGCTCAGTTGGTCCTGTGCTCTATTGTTATTGGTGGCTCAGTTGGTCCTGTGCTCTATTGTTATTGGTGGCTCAGTTGGTCCTGTGCTCTATTGTTATTGGTGGCTCAGTCGGGTCCTGTGCTGTGTTGTTATTGGTGGCTCAGTTGGTCCTGTGCTCTATTGTTATTGGTGGCTCAGTTGGTCCTGTGCTCTATTGTTATTTGTGGCTCAGTCGGTCCTGTGCTCTATTGTTATTGGTGGCTCAGTCGGTCCTGTGCTCTATTGTTATTGGTGGCTCAGTTCGGTCCTGTGCTCTATTGTTATTGGTGGCTCAGTCGGTCCTGTGCTCTATTGTTATTGGTGGCTCAGTCGGTCCTGTGCTCTATTGTTATTGGTGGCTCAGTTGGTCCTGTGCTCTATTGTTATTGGTGGCTCAGTCGGTCCTGTGCTGTGTTGTTATTGGTGGCTCAGTCAGTCCTGTGCTGTGTTGTTATTGGTGGCTCAGTTGGTCCTGTGCTCTATTGTTATTGGTGGCTCAGTTGGTCCTGTGCTCTATTGTTATTTGTGGCTCAGTCGGTCCTGTGCTCTATTGTTATTGGTGGCTCAGTCGGTCCTGTGCTCTATTGTTATTGGTGGCTCAGTTGGTCCTGTGCTCTATTGTTATTGGTGGCTCAGTTGGTCCTGTGCTCTATTGTTATTGGTGGCTCAGTCGGTCCTGTGCTCTATTGTTATTGGTGGCTCAGTCGGTCCTGTGCTCTATTGTTATTTGTGGCTCAGTCGGTCCTGTTGCTATTGTTATTGGTGGTATCCGTTGGTCCTGTGCTCTATTGTTATTGGTGGCTCAGTTGGTCCTGTGCTCTATTGTTATTGGTGGCTCAGTCGGTCCTGTGCTCTGTTGTTATTGGTGGCTCAGTCGGTCCTGTGCTCTATTGTTATTGGTGGCTCAGTCGGTCCTGTGCTCTATTGTTATTGGTGGCTCAGTCGGTCCTGTGCTGTATTGTTATTGGTGGCTCAGTTGGTCCTGTGCTCTATTGTTATTGGTGGCTCAGTTGGTCCTGTGCTCTATTGTTATTTGTGGCTCAGTCGGTCCTGTGCTCTATTGTTATTGGTGGCTCAGTCGGTCCTGTGCTCTATTGTTATTGGTGGCTCAGTTGGTCCTGTGCTCTATTGTTATTGGTGGCTCAGTTGGTCCTGTGCTCTATTGTTATTGGTGGCTCAGTCGGTCCTGTGCTCTATTGTTATTGGTGGCTCAGTCGGTCCTGTGCTCTATTGTTATTGGTGGCTCAGTTGGTCCTGTGCTCTATTGTTATTGGTGGCTCAGTCGGTCCTGTGCTCTATTGTTATTGGTGGCTCAGTTGGTCCTGTGCTCTATTGTTATTGGTGGCTCAGTTGGTCCTGTGCTCTATTGTTATTGGTGGCTCAGTTGGTCCTGTGCTCTATTGTTATTGGTGGCTCAGTTGGTCCTGTGCTCTATTGTTATTGGTGGCTCAGTCGGTCCTGTGCTCTATTGTTATTGGTGGCTCAGTCGGTCCTGTGCTCTATTGTTATTGGTGGCTCAGTTGGTCCTGTGCTCTATTGTTATTGGTGGCTCAGTTGGTCCTGTGCTCTATTGTTATTGGTGGCTCAGTCAGTCCTGTGCTCTATTGTTATTGGTGGCTCAGTTGGTCCTGTGCTCTATTGTTATTGGTGGCTCAGTCGGTCCTGTGCTCTATTGTTATTGGTGGCTCAGTTGGTCCTGTGCTCTATTGTTATTGGTGGCTCAGTCGGTCCTGTGCTCTATTGTTATTGGTGGCTCAGTTGGTCCTGTGCTCTATTGTTATTGGTGGCTCAGTCGGTCCTGTGCTCTATTGTTATTGGTGGCTCAGTCGGTCCTGTGCTCTATTGTTATTGGTGGCTCAGTCGGTCCTGTGCTCTATTGTTATTGGTGGCTCAGTTGGTCCTGTGCTCTATTGTTATTGGTGGCTCAGTTGGTCCTGTGCTCTATTGTTATTGGTGGCTCAGTTGGTCCTGTGCTCTATTGTTATTGGTGGCTCAGTCGGTCCTGTGCTCTATTGTTATTGGTGGCTCAGTTGGTCCTGTGCTCTATTGTTATTGGTGGCTCAGTTGGTCCTGTGCTCTATTGTTATTGGTGGCTCAGTCGGTCCTGTGCTCTATTGTTATTGGTGGCTCAGTCGGTCCTGTGCTCTATTGTTATTGGTGGCTCAGTCGGTCCTGTGCTCTATTGTTATTGGTGGCTCAGTCGGTCCTGTGCTCTATTGTTATTGGTGGCTCAGTTGGTCCTGTGCTCTATTGTTATTGGTGGCTCAGTTGGTCCTGTGCTCTATTGTTATTGGTGGCTCAGTCGGTCCTGTGCTCTATTGTTATTGGTGGCTCAGTCGGTCCTGTGCTCTATTGTTATTGGTGGCTCAGTTGGTCCTGTGCTGTGTTGTTATTGGTGGCTCAGTCGGTCCTGTGCTCTATTGTTATTGGTGGCTCAGTCGGTCCTGTGCTCTATTGTTATTGGTGGCTCAGTTGGTCCTGTGCTCTATTGTTATTGGTGGCTCAGTTGGTCCTGTGCTCTATTGTTATTGTGGCTCAGTCGGTCCTGTGCTCTATTGTTATTGGTGGCTCAGTCGGTCCTGTGCTCTATTGTTATTGGTGGCTCAGTTGGTCCTGTGCTCTATTGTTATTGGTGGCTCAGTTGGTCCTGTGCTCTATTGTTATTGGTGGCTCAGTTGGTCCTGTGCTCTATTGTTATTGGTGGCTCAGTCGGTCCTGTGCTCTATTGTTATTGGTGGCTCAGTCGGTCCTGTGCTCTATTGTTATTGGTGGCTCAGTTGGTCCTGTGCTCTATTGTTATTGGTGGCTCAGTTGGTCCTGTGCTCTATTGTTATTGGTGGCTCAGTTGGTCCTGTGCTCTATTGTTATTGGTGGCTCAGTTGGTCCTGTGCTCTATTGTTATTGGTGGCTCAGTTGGTCCTGTGCTCTATTGTTATTGGTGGCTCAGTCGGTCCTGTGCTCTATTGTTATTGGTGGCTCAGTTGGTCCTGTGCTCTATTGTTATTGGTGGCTCAGTCGGTCCTGTGCTCTATTGTTATTGGTGGCTCAGTCGGTCCTGTGCTCTATTGTTATTGGTGGCTCAGTCGGTCCTGTGCTCTATTGTTATTGGTGGCTCAGTTGGTCCTGTGCTCTATTGTTATTGGTGGCTCAGTTGGTCCTGTGCTCTATTGTTATTGGTGGCTCAGTTGGTCCTGTGCTCTATTGTTATTGGTGGCTCAGTCGGTCCTGTGCTCTATTGTTATTGGTGGCTCAGTTGGTCCTGTGCTCTATTGTTATTGGTGGCTCAGTTGGTCCTGTGCTCTATTGTTATTGGTGGCTCAGTCGGTCCTGTGCTCTATTGTTATTGGTGGCTCAGTCGGTCCTGTGCTCTATTGTTATTGGTGGCTCAGTTCGGTCCTGTGCTCTATTGTTATTGGTGGCTCAGTCGGTCCTGTGCTCTATTGTTATTGGTGGCTAAGTTGGTCCTGTGCTCTATTGTTATTGGTGGCTCAGTCGGTCCTGTGCTCTATTGTTATTGGTGGCTCAGTCGGTCCTGTGCTCTATTGTTATTGGTGGCTCAGTTGGTCCTGTGCTCTATTGTTATTGGTGGCTCAGTTGGTCCTGTGCTCTATTGTTATTGGTGGCTCAGTCGGTCCTGTGCTCTATTGTTATTGGTGGCTCAGTCGGTCCTGTGCTCTATTGTTATTGGTGGCTCAGTTGGTCCTGTGCTCTATTGTTATTGGTGGCTCAGTTGGTCCTGTGCTCTATTGTTATTGGTGGCTCAGTTGGTCCTGTGCTCTATTGTTATTGGTGGCTCAGTTGGTCCTGTGCTCTATTGTTATTGGTGGCTCAGTTGGTCCTGTGCTCTATTGTTATTGGTGGCTCAGTCGGTCCTGTGCTCTATTGTTATTGGTGGCTCAGTTGGTCCTGTGCTCTATTGTTATTGGTGGCTCAGTCGGTCCTGTGCTCTATTGTTATTGGTGGCTCAGTCGGTCCTGTGCTCTATTGTTATTGGTGGCTCAGTCGGTCCTGTGCTCTATTGTTATTGGTGGCTCAGTTGGTCCTGTGCTCTATTGTTATTGGTGGCTCAGTTGGTCCTGTGCTCTATTGTTATTGGTGGCTCAGTTGGTCCTGTGCTCTATTGTTATTGGTGGCTCAGTCGGTCCTGTGCTCTATTGTTATTGGTGGCTCAGTTGGTCCTGTGCTCTATTGTTATTGGTGGCTCAGTTGGTCCTGTGCTCTATTGTTATTGGTGGCTCAGTCGGTCCTGTGCTCTATTGTTATTGGTGGCTCAGTCGGTCCTGTGCTCTATTGTTATTGGTGGCTCAGTCGGTCCTGTGCTCTATTGTTATTGGTGGCTCAGTCGGTCCTGTGCTCTATTGTTATTGGTGGCTCAGTTGGTCCTGTGCTCTATTGTTATTGGTGGCTCAGTCGGTCCTGTGCTCTATTGTTATTGGTGGCTCAGTCGGTCCTGTGCTCTATTGTTATTGGTGGCTCAGTTGGTCCTGTGCTCTATTGTTATTGGTGGCTCAGTTGGTCCTGTGCTCTATTGTTATTGGTGGCTCAGTCGGTCCTGTGCTCTATTGTTATTGGTGGCTCAGTCGGTCCTGTGCTCTATTGTTATTGGTGGCTCAGTTGGTCCTGTGCTCTATTGTTATTGGTGGCTCAGTTGGTCCTGTGCTCTATTGTTATTGGTGGCTCAGTCGGTCCTGTGCTCTATTGTTATTGGTGGCTCAGTCGGTCCTGTGCTCTATTGTTATTGGTGGCTCAGTCGGTCCTGTGCTCTATTGTTATTGGTGGCTCAGTTGGTCCTGTGCTCTATTGTTATTGGTGGCTCAGTTGGTCCTGTGCTCTATTGTTATTGGTGGCTCAGTCGGTCCCTGTGCTCTATTGTTATTGGTGGCTCAGTCGGTCCTGTGCTCTATTGTTATTGGTGGCTCAGTCGGTCCTGTGCTCTATTGTTATTGGTGGCTCAGTTGGTCCTGTGCTCTATTGTTATTGGTGGCTCAGTTGGTCCTGTGCTCTATTGTTATTGGTGGCTCAGTCGGTCCTGTGCTCTATTGTTATTGGTGGCTCAGTCGGTCCTGTGCTCTATTGTTATTGGTGGCTCAGTCGGTCCTGTGCTCTATTGTTATTGGTGGCTCAGTTGGTCCTGTGCTCTATTGTTATTGGTGGCTCAGTTGGTCCTGTGCTCTATTGTTATTGGTGGCTCAGTTGGTCCTGTGCTCTATTGTTATTGGTGGCTCAGTCGGTCCTGTGCTCTATTGTTATTGGTGGCTCAGTCGGTCCTGTGCTCTATTGTTATTGGTGGCTCAGTCGGTCCTGTGCTCTATTGTTATTGGTGGCTCAGTCGGTCCTGTGCTCTATTGTTATTGGTGGCTCAGTCGGTCCTGTGCTCTATTGTTATTGGTGGCTCAGTTGGTCCTGTGCTCTATTGTTATTGGTGGCTCAGTCGGTCCTGTGCTCTATTGTTATTGGTGGCTCAGTTGGTCCTGTGCTCTATTGTTATTGGTGGCTCAGTTGGTCCTGTGCTCTATTGTTATTGGTGGCTCAGTTGGTCCTGTGCTCTATTGTTATTGGTGGCTCAGTCGGTCCTGTGCTCTATTGTTATTGGTGGCTCAGTCGGTCCTGTGCTCTATTGTTATTGGTGGCTCAGTTGGTCCTGTGCTCTATTGTTATTGGTGGCTCAGTCGGTCCTGTGCTCTATTGTTATTGGTGGCTCAGTTGGTCCTGTGCTCTATTGTTATTGGTGGCTCAGTTGGTCCTGTGCTCTATTGTTATTGGTGGCTCAGTTGGTCCTGTGCTCTATTGTTATTGGTGGCTCAGTTGGTCCTGTGCTCTATTGTTATTGGTGGCTCAGTCGGTCCTGTGCTCTATTGTTATTGGTGGCTCAGTCGGTCCTGTGCTCTATTGTTATTGGTGGCTCAGTTGGTCCTGTGCT
Organism: Oncorhynchus kisutch; assembly: GCF_002021735.2. Taxonomy (NCBI): domain Eukaryota; kingdom Metazoa; phylum Chordata; class Actinopteri; order Salmoniformes; family Salmonidae; genus Oncorhynchus; species Oncorhynchus kisutch. The sequence goes on from NC_034190.2 coordinate 84,753,626, forward strand.
CTATTGTTATTGGTGGCTCAGTTGGTCCTGTGCTCTATTGTTATTGGTGGCTCAGTTGGTCCTGTGCTCTATTGTTATTGGTGGCTCAGTTGGTCCTGTGCTCTATTGTTATTGGTGGCTCAGTCGGTCCTGTGCTCTATTGTTATTGGTGGCTCAGTCGGTCCTGTGCTCTATTGTTATTGGTGGCTCAGTCGGTCCTGTGCTCTATTGTTATTGGTGGCTCAGTTGGTCCTGTGCTCTATTGTTATTGGTGGCTCAGTCGGTCCTGTGCTCTATTGTTATTGGTGGCTCAGTCGGTCCTGTGCTCTATTGTTATTGGTGGCTCAGTCGGTCCTGTGCTCTATTGTTATTGGTGGCTCAGTTGGTCCTGTGCTCTATTGTTATTGGTGGCTCAGTTGGTCCTGTGCTCTATTGTTATTGGTGGCTCAGTCGGTCCTGTGCTCTATTGTTATTGGTGGCTCAGTCGGTCCTGTGCTCTATTGTTATTGGTGGCTCAGTTGGTCCTGTGCTCTATTGTTATTGGTGGCTCAGTTGGTCCTGTGCTCTATTGTTATTGGTGGCTCAGTCGGTCCTGTGCTCTATTGTTATTGGTGGCTCAGTCGGTCCTGTGCTCTATTGTTATTGGTGGCTCAGTCGGTCCTGTGCTCTATTGTTATTGGTGGCTCAGTTGGTCCTGTGCTCTATTGTTATTGGTGGCTCAGTTGGTCCTGTGCTCTATTGTTATTGGTGGCTCAGTTGGTCCTGTGCTCTATTGTTATTGGTGGCTCAGTTGGTCCTGTGCTCTATTGTTATTGGTGGCTCAGTTGGTCCTGTGCTCTATTGTTATTGGTGGCTCAGTCGGTCCTGTGCTCTATTGTTATTGGTGGCTCAGTCGGTCCTGTGCTCTATTGTTATTGGTGGCTCAGTCGGTCCTGTGCTCTATTGTTATTGGTGGCTCAGTTGGTCCTGTGCTCTATTGTTATTGGTGGCTCAGTCGGTCCTGTGCTCTATTGTTATTGGTGGCTCAGTTGGTCCTGTGCTCTATTGTTATTGGTGGCTCAGTCGGTCCTGTGCTCTATTGTTATTGGTGGCTCAGTTGGTCCTGTGCTCTATTGTTATTGGTGGCTCAGTTGGTCCTGTGCTCTATTGTTATTGGTGGCTCAGTCGGTCCTGTGCTCTATTGTTATTGGTGGCTCAGTCGGTCCTGTGCTCTATTGTTATTGGTGGCTCAGTTGGTCCTGTGCTCTATTGTTATTGGTGGCTCAGTTGGTCCTGTGCTCTATTGTTATTGGTGGCTCAGTCGGTCCTGTGCTCTATTGTTATTGGTGGCTCAGTCGGTCCTGTGCTCTATTGTTATTGGTGGCTCAGTTGGTCCTGTGCTCTATTGTTATTGGTGGCTCAGTCGGTCCTGTGCTCTATTGTTATTGGTGGCTCAGTTGGTCCTGTGCTCTATTGTTATTGGTGGCTCAGTCGGTCCTGTGCTCTATTGTTATTGGTGGCTCAGTTGGTCCTGTGCTCTATTGTTATTGGTGGCTCAGTCGGTCCTGTGCTCTATTGTTATTGGTGGCTCAGTTGGTCCTGTGCTCTATTGTTATTGGTGGCTCAGTCGGTCCTGTGCTCTATTGTTATTGGTGGCTCAGTCGGTCCTGTGCTCTATTGTTATTGGTGGCTCAGTCGGTCCTGTGCTCTATTGTTATTGGTGGCTCAGTTGGTCCTGTGCTCTATTGTTATTGGTGGCTCAGTTGGTCCTGTGCTCTATTGTTATTGGTGGCTCAGTCGGTCCTGTGCTCTATTGTTATTGGTGGCTCAGTCGGTCCTGTGCTCTATTGTTATTGGTGGCTCAGTTGGTCCTGTGCTCTATTGTTATTGGTGGCTCAGTTGGTCCTGTGCTCTATTGTTATTGGTGGCTCAGTCGGTCCTGTGCTCTATTGTTATTGGTGGCTCAGTCGGTCCTGTGCTCTATTGTTATTGGTGGCTCAGTCGGTCCTGTGCTCTATTGTTATTGGTGGCTCAGTTGGTCCTGTGCTCTATTGTTATTGGTGGCTCAGTCGGTCCTGTGCTCTATTGTTATTGGTGGCTCAGTTGGTCCTGTGCTCTATTGTTATTGGTGGCTCAGTTGGTCCTGTGCTCTATTGTTATTGGTGGCTCAGTCGGTCCTGTGCTCTATTGTTATTGGTGGCTCAGTTGGTCCTGTGCTCTATTGTTATTGGTGGCTCAGTTGGTCCTGTGCTCTATTGTTATTGGTGGCTCAGTCGGTCCTGTGCTCTATTGTTATTGGTGGCTCAGTTGGTCCTGTGCTCTATTGTTATTGGTGGCTCAGTCGGTCCTGTGCTCTATTGTTATTGGTGGCTCAGTTGGTCCTGTGCTCTATTGTTATTGGTGGCTCAGTTGGTCCTGTGCTCTATTGTTATTGGTGGCTCAGTTGGTCCTGTGCTCTATTGTTATTGGTGGCTCAGTTGGTCCTGTGCTCTATTGTTATTGGTGGCTCAGTTGGTCCTGTGCTCTATTGTTATTGGTGGCTCAGTTGGTCCTGTGCTCTATTGTTATTGGTGGCTCAGTTGGTCCTGTGCTCTATTGTTATTGGTGGCTCAGTCGGTCCTGTGCTCTATTGTTATTGGTGGCTCAGTTGGTCCTGTGCTCTATTGTTATTGGTGGCTCAGTTGGTCCTGTGCTCTATTGTTATTGGTGGCTCAGTCGGTCCTGTGCTCTATTGTTATTGGTGGCTCAGTCGGTCCTGTGCTCTATTGTTATTGGTGGCTCAGTCGGTCCTGTGCTCTATTGTTATTGGTGGCTCAGTCGGTCCTGTGCTCTATTGTTATTGGTGGCTCAGTCGGTCCTGTGCTCTATTGTTATTGGTGGCTCAGTTGGTCCTGTGCTCTATTGTTATTGGTGGCTCAGTCGGTCCTGTGCTCTATTGTTATTGGTGGCTCAGTCGGTCCTGTGCTCTATTGTTATTGGTGGCTCAGTCGGTCCTGTGCTCTATTGTTATTGGTGGCTCAGTTGGTCCTGTGCTCTATTGTTATTGGTGGCTCAGTCGGTCCTGTGCTCTATTGTTATTGGTGGCTCAGTTGGTCCTGTGCTCTATTGTTATTGGTGGCTCAGTTGGTCCTGTGCTCTATTGTTATTGGTGGCTCAGTCGGTCCTGTGCTCTATTGTTATTGGTGGCTCAGTTGGTCCTGTGCTCTATTGTTATTGGTGGCTCAGTTGGTCCTGTGCTCTATTGTTATTGGTGGCTCAGTCGGTCCTGTGCTCTATTGTTATTGGTGGCTCAGTTGGTCCTGTGCTCTATTGTTATTGGTGGCTCAGTCGGTCCTGTGCTCTATTGTTATTGGTGGCTCAGTTGGTCCTGTGCTCTATTGTTATTGGTGGCTCAGTTGGTCCTGTGCTCTATTGTTATTGGTGGCTCAGTTGGTCCTGTGCTCTATTGTTATTGGTGGCTCAGTTGGTCCTGTGCTCTATTGTTATTGGTGGCTCAGTTGGTCCTGTGCTCTATTGTTATTGGTGGCTCAGTTGGTCCTGTGCTCTATTGTTATTGGTGGCTCAGTTGGTCCTGTGCTCTATTGTTATTGGTGGCTCAGTCGGTCCTGTGCTCTATTGTTATTGGTGGCTCAGTTGGTCCTGTGCTCTATTGTTATTGGTGGCTCAGTTGGTCCTGTGCTCTATTGTTATTGGTGGCTCAGTCGGTCCTGTGCTCTATTGTTATTGGTGGCTCAGTCGGTCCTGTGCTCTATTGTTATTGGTGGCTCAGTTGGTCCTGTGCTCTATTGTTATTGGTGGCTCAGTTGGTCCTGTGCTCTATTGTTATTGGTGGCTCAGTTGGTCCTGTGCTCTATTGTTATTGGTGGCTCAGTCGGTCCTGTGCTCTGTTGTTATTGGTGGCTCAGTTGGTCCTGTGCTCTATTGTTATTGGTGGCTCAGTTGGTCCTGTGCTCTATTGTTATTGGTGGCTCAGTTGGTCCTGTGCTCTATTGTTATTGGTGGCTCAGTTGGTCCTGTGCTCTATTGTTATTGGTGGCTCAGTTGGTCCTGTGCTCTATTGTTATTGGTGGCTCAGTCGGTCCTGTGCTCTATTGTTATTGGTGGCTCAGTTGGTCCTGTGCTCTATTGTTATTGGTGGCTCAGTTGGTCCTGTGCTCTATTGTTATTGGTGGCTCAGTTGGTCCTGTGCTCTATTGTTATTGGTGGCTCAGTTGGTCCTGTGCTCTATTGTTATTGGTGGCTCAGTCGGTCCTGTGCTCTATTGTTATTGGTGGCTCAGTTGGTCCTGTGCTCTATTGTTATTGGTGGCTCAGTTGGTCCTGTGCTCTATTGTTATTGGTGGCTCAGTCGGTCCTGTGCTCTATTGTTATTGGTGGCTCAGTTGGTCCTGTGCTCTATTGTTATTGGTGGCTCAGTCGGTCCTGTGCTGTGTTGTTATTGGTGGCTCAGTTGGTCCTGTGCTCTATTGTTATTGGTGGCTCAGTTGGTCCTGTGCTCTATTGTTATTGGTGGCTCAGTTGGTCCTGTGCTCTATTGTTATTGGTGGCTCAGTTGGTCCTGTGCTCTATTGTTATTGGTGGCTCAGTTGGTCCTGTGCTCTATTGTTATTGGTGGCTCAGTTGGTCCTGTGCTCTATTGTTATTGGTGGCTCAGTTGTCCTGTGCTCTATTGTTATTGGTGGCTCAGTCGGTCCTGTGCTCTATTGTTATTGGTGGCTCAGTTGGTCCTGTGCTCTATTGTTATTGGTGGCTCAGTTGGTCCTGTGCTCTATTGTTATTTGTGGCTCAGTCGGTCCTGTGCTCTATTGTTATTGGTGGCTCAGTCGGTCCTGTGCTCTATTGTTATTGTGGCTCAGTCGGTCCTGTGCTCTATTGTTATTGGTGGCTCAGTCGGTCCTGTGCTCTATTGTTATTGGTGGCTCAGTCGGTCCTGTGCTCTATTGTTATTGGTGGCTCAGTTGGTCCTGTGCTCTATTGTTATTGGTGGCTCAGTCGGTCCTGTGCTCTATTGTTATTGGTGGCTCAGTCGGTCCTGTGCTCTATTGTTATTGGTGGCTCAGTCGGTCCTGTGCTCTATTGTTATTGGTGGCTCAGTTGGTCCTGTGCTCTATTGTTATTGGTGGCTCAGTCGGTCCTGTGCTCTATTGTTATTGGTGGCTCAGTTGGTCCTGTGCTCTATTGTTATTGGTGGCTCAGTTGGTCCTGTGCTCTATTGTTATTGGTGGCTCAGTCGGTCCTGTGCTCTATTGTTATTGGTGGCTCAGTTGGTCCTGTGCTCTATTGTTATTGGTGGCTCAGTTGGTCCTGTGCTCTATTGTTATTGGTGGCTCAGTCGGTCCTGTGCTCTATTGTTATTGGTGGCTCAGTTGGTCCTGTGCTCTATTGTTATTGGTGGCTCAGTCGGTCCTGTACTGTGTTATTAATTGGTGGCTCAGTTGGTCTGTGCTCTATTGTTATTGGTGGCTCAGTTGGTCCTGTGCTCTATTGTTATTGGTGGCTCAGTTGTGTCCTGTGCTGTGTTGTTATTGGTGGCCTCAGTTGGTCCTGTGCTCTATTGTTATTGGTGGCTCAGTCGGTCCTGTACTAACTGTGTTATTATTGGTGGCTCAGTTGGGTCCTGTGCTCTATGTTATTGGTAGGCTCAGTTGGTCCTGTGCTCTATTGTTATTGGTGGCTCAGTTTGGTCCTGTGCTCTATTGTTATTGGTGGCTCAGTTGGTCCTGTGCTCTATTGTTATTGGGGCTCAGTTGGTTCCTGTGCCTATTGTTATGGTGGCTCGTTGGTCCTGTGCTCTATTGTTATTGGTGGCTCAGTTGGTCCTGTGCTCTATTGTTATTGGTGGCTCAGTTGGTCCTGTGCTCTATTGTTATTGGTGGCTCAGTTGGTCCTGTGCTCTATTGTTATTGGTGGCTCAGTCGGTCCCTGTCTCTTATACACATCTAGATGTGTATAAGAGACAGGCTCTATTGTTATTGGTGGCTCAGTTGGTCCTGTGCTCTATTATTATTGGTGGCTCAGTTGGTCCTGTGCTCTATTTTTATTGGTGGCTCAGTCGGTCCCCTGTGCTGTTTGTTATTGGTGGCTCAGTTGGTCTGTGCTCTATTGTTATTGGTGGCTCAGTCGGTCCTGTACTGTGTTATTATTGGTGGCTCAGTTGGTCCTGTGCTCTATGTTATTGGTGGCTCAGTTTGGTCCTGTGCTCTATTGTTATTGTGGCTCAGTTGGTCCTGTGCTCTATTGTTATTGTGGCCTCAGTTGGTCCTGTGCTCTATTGTTATTGGTGCCTCAGTTGGTCCTGTGCTCTATTGTTATTGGGGGCTCGTTGGTTCCTGTGCTCTATTGTTATTGGTGGCTCAGTTGTTCCTGTGCTCTATTGTTATTGGTGGCTCAGTCGGTCCTGTGCTCTATTGTTATTGGTGGCTCAGTGTCCTGTGCTCTATTGTTATTGGTGGCTCAGTTGGTCCTGTGCTCTATTGTTATTTGTGGCTCAGTCGGTCCTGTGCTCTATTGTTTTTGGTGTCTCAGTCACTCCTGTGCTCTATGTTATTTGTGGCTCAGTCGGTCCTGTGCTCTATTGTTATTGGTGGGCTCAGTCGGTCCTGTGCTCTATTGTTATTGGTGGCTCAGTCGGTCCTGTGCTCTATGTTATTGGTGTTTCAGTTGGTCCTGTGCTCTATTGTTATTGGTGGCTCAGTCGGTCCTGTGCTCTATTGTTATTGGTGGCTCAGTCGGTCCTGTGCTCTATTGTATTGGTGGCTCAGTCGGTCCTGTGCTCTATGTATTGCTGTATCAGTGGTCCTGTGCTCTATTGTTATTGGGGCTCATCGGTCCCTGTGCTCTATTGTTATTGTGGCTCAGTTGGTCCTGTGCTCTATTGTTATTGGTGGCTCAGTTGGTCCTGTGCTCTATTGTTATTGGTGGCTCAGTCGGTCCTGTGCTCTACTGTTATTGTGGCTCGGTTGGTCCTGTGCTCTATTATTATTGGTGGCTCAGTTGGTCCTGTGCTCTATTTTTATTGGTGGCTCAGTCGGTCCTGTGCTGTGTTGTATTGGTGGCTCAGTTGGTCCTGTGCTCTATTGTTATTGTGGCTCAGTCGGTCCTGTACTGTGTTATTATTGGTGGCTCAGTTGGTCCTGTGCTCTATTGTTATTGGTGGCTCAGTGGTCCTAGTGCTCTATTGTTATTGGTGGCTTCAGTTGGTCCTGTGCTCTATTGTTATTGGTGGCTCAGTTGGTCCTGTGCTCTATTGTTATTGGTGGCTCAGTTGGTCCTGTGCTCTATTGTTATTGGTGGCTCAGTTGGTCCTGTGCTCTATTGTTATTGGTGGCTCAGTTGTTCCTGTGCTCTATTGTTATTGGTGGCTCAGTCGGTCCTGTGCTCTATTGTTATTGGTGGCTCAGTTGGTCCTGTGCTCTATTGTTATTGGTGGCTCAGTTGGTCCTGTGCTCTATTGTTATTTGTGGCTCAGTCGGTCCTGTGCTCTATTGTTATTGGTGGCTCAGTCGGTCCTGTGCTCTATTGTTATTGGTGGCTCAGTTGGTCCTGTGCTCTATTGTTATTGGTGGCTCAGTTGGTCCTGTGCTGTTGTTTATTGGTGGCTCAGTTGGTCCTGTGCTCTATTGTTATTGGTGGCTCAGTCGGTCCTGTACTGTGTTTTATTGGTGGCTCAGTTGGTCCTGTGCTCTATTGTTATTGGTGGCTCAGTTGGTCCTGTGCTCTATTGTTATTGGTGGCTCAGTTGGTCCTGTGCTCTATTGTTATTGGTGGCTCAGTTGGTCCTGTGCTCTATTGTTATTGGTGGCTCAGTTGGTCCTGTGCTCTATTGTTATTGGTGGCTCAGTCGGTCCTGTGCTCTATTGTTATTGGTGGCTCGGTTGGTCCTGTGCTCTATTATTATTGGTGGCTCAGTTGGTCCTGTGCTCTATTTTTATTGGTGGCTCAGTCGGTCCTGTGCTGTGTTGTTATTGGTGGCTCAGTTGGTCCTGTGCTCTATTGTTATTGGTGGCTCAGTCGGTCCTGTACTGTGTTATTATTGGTGGCTCAGTTGGTCCTGTGCTCTATTGTTATTGGTGGCTCAGTTGGTCCTGTGCTCTATTGTTATTGGTGGCTCAGTTGGTCCTGTGCTCTATTGTTATTGGTGGCTCAGTTGGTCCTGTGCTCTATTGTTATTGGTGGCTCAGTTGGTCCTGTGCTCTATTGTTATTGGTGGCTCAGTTGGTCCTGTGCTCTATTGTTATTGGTGGCTCAGTTGTTCCTGTGCTCTATTGTTATTGGTGGCTCAGTCGGTCCTGTGCTCTATTGTTATTGGTGGCTCAGGTGGTCCTGTGCTCTATTGTTATTGGTGGCTCAGTTGGTCCTGTGCTCTATTGTTATTGGTGGCTCAGTCGGTCCTGTGCTCTATTGTTATTGGTGGCTCAGTTGGTCCTGTGCTCTATTGTTATTGGTGGCTCAGTCGGTCCTGTACTGTGTTATTATTGGTGGCTCAGTTGGTCCTGTGCTCTATTGTTATTGGTGGCTCAGTTGGTCCTGTGCTCTATTGTTATTGGTGGCTCAGTTGGTCCTGTGCTCTATTGTTATTGGTGGCTCAGTTGTTCCTGTGCTCTATTGTTATTGGTGGCTCAGTCGGTCCTGTGCTCTATTGTTATTGGTGGCTCAGTTGGTCCTGTGCTCTATTGTTATTGGTGCTCAGTTGTTCCTGTGCTCTATTGTTATTGGTGGCTCAGTCGGTCCTGTGCTCTATTGTTATTGGTGGCTCAGTTGGTCCTGTGCTCTATTGTTATTGGTGGCTCAGTTGGTCCTGTGCTCTATTGTTATTGTGCTCAGTCGGTCCTGTGCTCTATTGTTATTGGTGGCTCAGTCGGTCCTGTGCTCTATTGTTATTGGTGGCTCAGTTGGTCCTGTGCTCTATTGTTATTGGTGGCTCAGTTGGTCCTGTGCTGTGTTGTTATTGGTGGCTCAGTTGGTCCTGTGCTCTATTGTTATTGGTGGCTCAGTCGGTCCTGTACTGTGTTATTATTGGTGGCTCAGTTGGTCCTGTGCTCTATTGTTATTGGTGGCTCAGTTGGTCCTGTGCTCTATTGTTATTGGTGGCTCAGTTGGTCCTGTGCTCTATTGTTATTGGTGGCTCAGTTGGTCCTGTGCTCTATTGTTATTGGTGGCTCAGTTGGTCCTGTGCTCTATTGTTATTGGTGGCTCAGTCGGTCCTGTACTGTGTTATTATTGGTGGCTCAGTTGGTCCTGTGCTCTATTGTTATTGGTGGCTCAGTTGGTCCTGTGCTCTATTGTTATTGCTGGCTCGGTTGGTCCTGTGCTCTATTATTATTGGTGGCTCAGTTGGTCCTGTGCTCTATTTTTATTGGTAGCTCAGTCGGTCCTGTGCTGTGTTGTTATTGGTGGCTCAGTTGGTCCTGTGCTCTATTGTTATTGGTGGCTCAGTCGGTCCTGTACTGTGTTATTATTGGTGGCTCAGTTGGTCCTGTGCTCTATTGTTATTGGTGGCTCAGTTGGTCCTGTGCTCTATTGTTATTGGTGGCTCAGTTGGTCCTGTGCTCTATTGTTATTGGTGGCTCAGTTGGTCCTGTGCTCTATTGTTATTGGTGGCTCAGTTGGTCCTGTGCTCTATTGTTATTGGTGGCTCAGTTGGTCCTGTGCTCTATTGTTATTGGTGGCTCAGTTGGTCCTGTGCTCTATTGTTATTGGTGGCTCAGTTGGTCCTGTGCTCTATTGTTATTGGTGGCTCAGTTGTTCCTGTGCTCTATTGTTATTGGTGGCTCAGTCGGTCCTGTGCTCTATTGTTATTGGTGGCTCAGTTGGTCCTGTGCTCTATTGTTATTGGTGGCTCAGTTGGTCCTGTGCTCTATTGTTATTGGTGGCTCAGTCGGTCCTGTGCTCTATTGTTATTGGTGGCTCAGTTGGTCCTGTGCTCTATTGTTATTGGTGGCTCAGTCGGTCCTGTACTGTGTTATTATTGGTGGCTCAGTTGGTCCTGTGCTCTATTGTTATTGGTGGCTCAGTTGGTCCTGTGCTCTATTGTTATTGGTGGCTCAGTTGGTCCTGTGCTCTATTGTTATTGGTGGCTCAGTTGTTCCTGTGCTCTATTGTTATTGGTGGCTCAGTCGGTCCTGTGCTCTATTGTTATTGGTGGCTCAGTTGGTCCTGTGCTCTATTGTTATTGGTGGCTCAGTTGGTCCTGTGCTCTATTGTTATTTGTGGCTCAGTCGGTCCTGTGCTCTATTGTTATTGGTGGCTCAGTCGGTCCTGTGCTCTATTGTTATTGGTGGCTCAGTTGGTCCTGTGCTCTATTGTTATTGGTGGCTCAGTTGGTCCTGTGCTGTGTTGTTATTGGTGGCTCAGTTGGTCCTGTGCTCTATTGTTATTGGTGGCTCAGTCGGTCCTGTACTGTGTTATTATTGGTGGCTCAGTTGGTCCTGTGCTCTATTGTTATTGGTGGCTCAGTTGGTCCTGTGCTCTATTGTTATTGGTGGCTCAGTTGGTCCTGTGCTCTATTGTTATTGGTGGCTCAGTTGGTCCTGTGCTCTATTGTTATTGGTGGCTCAGTTGGTCCTGTGCTCTATTGTTATTGGTGGCTCAGTCGGTCCTGTACTGTGTTATTATTGGTGGCTCAGTTGGTCCTGTGCTCTATTGTTATTGGTGGCTCAGTTGGTCCTGTGCTCTATTGTTATTGGTGGCTCGGTTGGTCCTGTGCTCTATTATTATTGGTGGCTCAGTTGGTCCTGTGCTCTATTTTTATTGGTAGCTCAGTCGGTCCTGTGCTGTGTTGTTATTGGTGGCTCAGTTGGTCCTGTGCTCTATTGTTATTGGTGGCTCAGTCGGTCCTGTACTGTGTTATTATTGGTGGCTCAGTTGGTCCTGTGCTCTATTGTTATTGGTGGCTCAGTTGGTCCTGTGCTCTATTGTTATTGGTGGCTCAGTTGGTCCTGTGCTCTATTGTTATTGGTGGCTCAGTTGGTCCTGTGCTCTATTGTTATTGGTGGCTCAGTTGGTCCTGTGCTCTATTGTTATTGGTGGCTCAGTTGGTCCTGTGCTCTATTGTTATTGGTGGCTCAGTTGTTCCTGTGCTCTATTGTTATTGGTGGCTCAGTCGGTCCTGTGCTCTATTGTTATTGGTGGCTCAGTTGGTCCTGTGCTCTATTGTTATTGGTGGCTCAGTTGGTCCTGTGCTCTATTGTTATTTGTGGCTCAGTCGGTCCTGTGCTCTATTGTTATTGGTGGCTCAGTCGGTCCTGTGCTCTATTGTTATTGGTGGCTCAGTTGGTCCTGTGCTCTATTGTTATTGGTGGCTCAGTTGGTCCTGTGCTCTATTGTTATTGGTGGCTCAGTCGGTCCTGTACTGTGTTATTATTGGTGGCTCAGTTGGTCCTGTGCTCTATTGTTATTGGTGGCTCAGTTGGTCCTGTGCTCTATTGTTATTGGTGGCTCAGTTGGTCCTGTGCTCTATTGTTATTGGTGGCTCAGTTGGTCCTGTGCTCTATTGTTCAGTTGTCATTCCAAGGTGGATGCTGGCCCATGTTGACTCCAATGTTTCCTTCATTTGTGTCAAGTTGGCTGGATGTCCTTAGTGATAAACAAGAAGGTGTTGGTGGACCATTCTTGATACACATGGGAAACTGTTGAACGTGGAAAACCCAGCAGAGTTATATTTTTTGACACACTCAAACCGGTGTACCTGGCACCTACTACCATACACTGTTCAAAGGCACCTAAATCACCTAAATCTTGCCCGTTCACCCTCTGAATGGGCACCCCCTTCATCTACACCAATTGAAGTGAATTTAACAGGTGACATCAAGCAAGGAGCATAGCTTTCACCTGGATTCACCTGGTCAGTCTGTCATGGAAAGAGCAAGTGTTCATAATGTTTTAAACAGTCAGTGTGAGTACTACAGGTATTACGTTGAGTCTTCCTGGATAGCTCTGTAATGTCTGCCTCGAAGAGAGCATAGAATGTGTTAAACTGGTCTGGGAGGCAGGCTTTAGTGGGCACCACACAGCTGGGTTTGCCTTTGTAGTCTGTGATAGTATGTAGTCCTTGCCACATGCCTTACGATTCTGAGTTGTCAAACATAAATTCAATCTCTCGCCCTCCCTCTTTCCCTCCCTCCCTCCCTCGTCACCGGATCTCGTACCTGCGTGCCGAGTCACCAGAGCTCGTACCTGCGTGCCCGAGTCACCGGAGCTCGTACCTGCGTGCCGAGTCACCGGACCTCGTACCTGCGTGCCGAGTCACCGGAGCTCGTACCTGCGTGCCGAGTCACCGGAGCTCGTACCTGCGTGCCGAGTCACCGGACCTCGTACCTGCGTGCCGAGTCACCGGATCTCGTACCTGCGTGCCGAGTCACCGGAGCTCGTACCAGCGTGCCGAGTCACCGGATCTCGTACCTGCGTGCCGAGTCACCGATCTCGTTCCTGCGTGCCGAGTCACCGGAGCTCGTACCTGCGTGCCGAGTCACCGGATCTCGTACCTGCGTGCCGAGTCACCGGATCTCGTACGTGCGTGCCGAGTCCCTGGACCTCTTTCCTGCGTGCCGAGTCACCGGAGCTCATACCTGCGTGCCGAGTCACCGGATCTCGTACCTGCGTGCCGAGTCATCGGACCTCGTACCTGCGTGCCGAGTCACCGGATCTCGTACCTGCGTGGCCGAGTCACCGGAGCTCGTACCGGCGTGCCGAGTCTTCAGCGTTCTTCTGCTGACATTGAATGCTGCAGTACGGGCTCACAGCATGGTATGGATTAGTGATGCGCCGGGATGACTCATAACCCGCATTCCTCGCGGTTATATCAGCAGTGCGGGTGGGTTTAGGATCATGAGATATTGTGAGGATGAAGGGCGGGTAGAATTAAAGAAAAACATTACCTTAAAAAAAAATCCATAAAACTAGAATTAGTTAGCAATTTATATCTATATACTACATTGAGATGTTTTATTTCTTTATATGCAGTAAGCAAAGCAGTAGGACCAAACTGTACACGCGCGCCAAATAGCCTACAAGCTCATCGCCAAATGATATTGGGAGTTGGCAGAAAAAGTTCAATGTTTGATCCCTGAGGCAAAAAAAGGACAATGGTCGGGGGGGGTTTCATTTTATAAAAGAGAAAAACTGCGAAATGAAGAGTTAATTATAAAGAGAAATGAGGGACCAAAATGAGGGAGAGAAATGAGGGACAGAAATGAGGGAGAGAAATGAGGGACAGAATGAGGGACAGAAATGAGGGACAGAAATGAGAGACAGAAATGAGAGACAGAAATGAGGGACAGAAATGAGAGACAGAAATAAGGGAGGGAAATGTAATCTTTGGGAAAGATGTGTTGAACTGGTAAAAGAGGATGATAGCAGTGCTGACCACGTATGATGATTGTGAGGCGCTATACAAGTTCGACAGTGACAAAAACGGGAACTTCAAATAGGCCTATGGCACATCAAGAGAACCGTAGCCTTCTGTTTAGATGGGTTAAATGAGAACCGTAGCCTGCTGTTTAGATGGGTTAAATGAGAACCGTAGCCTGCTGTTTAGATGGGTTAAATGAGAACCGTAGCCTACTGTTTAGATGGGTTAAATGAGAACCGTAGCCTACTGTTTAGATGGGTTAAATGAGAACCGTAGCCTGCTGTTTAGATGGGTTAAATGAGAACCGTAGCCTGCTGTTTAGATGGGTTAAATGAGAACCGTAGCCTGCTGTTTAGATGGGTTAAATGAGAACCGTAGCCTGCTGTTTAGATGGGTTAAATGGGAACCGTAGCCTACTGTTTAGATGGGTTAAATGGAAACTGAAATCTGGACACTGACTGTAGGTCTATAACCTCACAACTAGCCGTAATATTAACTCCTGCACAACTAAGCAATTTTATTTATTTTTTACAGTAAAATTGACTCGGGAACCGGAGTGGAGAAATATGATTGATTGATTTCAGCATCTTGAGAGAATGTGGATGTGCACTTTAGGGACAGTCTGTAAAGGGGCAATCTGTAGATACCGTCTGTAAAGGGGCAATCTGTAGATACCGTCTGTAAAGGGGAATTCTGTAGATACCGTCTGTAAAGGGGCAATCTGTAGATACCGTCTGTAAAGGGGCATTCTGTAGATACCGTCTGTAAAGGGGCTATCTGTAGATACCGTCTGTAAAGGGGCATTCTGTAGATACCGTCTGTAAAGGGGCATTCTGTAGATACCGTCTGTAAAGGGGGCATTCTGTAGATACCGTCTGTAAAGGGGCATTCTGTAGATACCGTCTGTAAAGGGGCAATCTGTAGATACCGTCTGTAAAGGGGCAATCTGTAGATACCGTCTGTAAAGGGGCATTCTGTAGATACCGTCTGTAAAGGGGCATTCTGTAAATACCGTCTGTAAAGGGGCATTCTGTAGATACCGTCTGTAAAGGGGCATTCTGTAGATACCGTCTGTAAAGGGGCAATCTGTAAATACCGTCTGTAAAGGGGCAATCTGTAGATACCGTCTGTAAAGGGGCATTCTGTAGATACCGTCTGTAAAGGGGCATTCTGTAGATACCGTCTGTAAAGGGGCATTCTGTAGATAAAGTCTGTAAAGGGGCTATCTTTATCAGCGCCGTGAAAGATGGTAGTATTTCAACCACATAAAATATGCATCCAAGCTAAACTGAAATATTACATGTTGGGTCATTTTCACAGCTTTCTATTTCCTTACAACTGGTCAAACTGAGAGAAAAAATGTGGAAATTTTGCAAAGAAAATCCTTCAATTTTTGGGGGGGGGTTGAGTTATTATAGATTAACCTACTAATGACCCTGTTATAGATTAAACCTACTAATGACCCTGTTATAGATTAAACCTACTAATGACCCTGTTATAGATGAAACCTACTAATGACCCTGTTACACCTGAAACCTACTAATGACCCTGTTATAGATTAAACCTACTAATGACCATGTTACAACTGAAACCGACTAATGACCCTGTTACAGATTAAACCTACTAATGGCCCTGTTACACCTGAAGCCTACTAATGACCCTGTTATAGATTAAACCTACTAATGACCCTGTTACAACTGAAACCTACTAATGACCCTGTTACAGATGAAACCTACTAATGACCCTGTTACAACTGAAACCTACTAATGACCCTGTTACAACTGAAACCTACTAATGACCCTGTTACATCTGAAACCTACTAATTACCCTGTTCCAGCTGAAACCTACTAATGACCCTGTTACACCTGAAACCTACTAATGACCCTGTTACACCTGAAACCTACTAATGACCCTGCTACAACTGAAACCTACTAATGACCCTGTTACATCTGAAACCTAATAATGACCCTGTTACAACTGAAACCTACTAATGACCCTGTTACAGATGAAACCTACTAATGACCCTGTTATAGATTAAACCTACGAATGACCCTGTTACAGATGAAACTTACTAATGACCCTGTTACAACTGAAACCTACTAATGACCCTGTTACAACTTAAACCTACTAATGACCCTGTTACACCTGAAACCTACTAATGACCCTGTTATAGATTAAACCTACTAATGACCCTGTTACAACTGAAACCTACTAATGACCCTGTTACAGATGAAACCTACTAATGACCCTGTTACAACTGAAACCTACTAATGACCCTGCTACAACTGAAACCTACTAATGACCCTGTTACATCTGAAACCTACCAATGACCCTGTTACAACTGAAACCTACTAATGACCCTGTTATAGATTAAACCTACTAATGACCATGTTACAACTGAAACCTACTAATGACCCTGTTATAGATTAAACCTACTAATGACCCTGTTATAGATTAAACCTACTAATGACCCTGTTATAGATTAAACCTACTAATGACCCTGTTATAGATGAAACCTACTAATGACCCTGTTACACCTGAAACCTACTAATGACCCTGTTATAGATTAAACCTACTAATGACCATGTTACAACTGAAACCTACTAATGACCCTGTTACAGATTAAACCTACTAATGGCCCTGTTACACCTGAAGCCTACTAATGACCCTGTTATAGATTAAACCTACTAATGACCCTGTTACAACTGAAACCTACTAATGACCCTGTTACAGATGAAACCTACTAATGACCCTGTTACAACTGAAACCTACTAATGACCCTGTTACAACTGAAACCTACTAATGACCCTGTTACATCTGAAACCTACTAATTACCCTGTTCCAGCTGAAACCTACTAATGACCCTGTTACAACTGAAACCTACTAATGACCCTGTTACAACTGAAACCTACTAATGACCCTGTTACACCTGAAACCTACTAATGACCCTGTTATAGATTAAACCTACTAATGACCCTGTTACAACTGAAACCTACTAATGACCCTGTTACAACTGAAACCTACTAATGACCCTGTTACAACTGAAACCTAACGAATGACCCTGTTACAGATGAAACCTACTAATGACCCTGTTATAGATTAAACCTACGAATGACCCTGTTACAGATGAAACCTACTAATGACCCTGTTACAACTGAAACCTACTAATGACCCTGTTACAACAGAAACCTAGTAATGACCCTGTTACAGATGAAACCTATTAATGACCCTGTCGATACTAATGACCCTGTTACACCTGAAACCTACTAATGACCCTGTTACAACTGAAACCTACTAATGACCCTGTTACATATGAAACCTACTAATGACCCTGTTCCAGCTGAAACCTACTAATGACCCTGTTACAACTGAAACCTACTAATGACCCTGTTACAACTGAAACCTACTAATGACCCTGTTACAACTGAAACCTACTAATGACCCTGTTACAACTGAAACCTACGAATGACCCTGTTACAGATTAAACCTACTAATGACCCTGTTACAACTGAAACCTACTAATGACCCTGTCCACAACTGAAACCTACTAATGACCCTGTTACATCTGAAACCTACTAATGACCCTGTTCCAGCTGAAACCTACTAATGACCCTGTTACAACTGAAACCTACTAATGACCCTGTTACAACTGAAACCTACTAATGACCCTGTTACAACTGAAACCTACGAATGACCCTGTTACAGATGGAACCTACTAATGACCCTGTTATAGATTAAACCTACGAATGACCCTGTTACAGATGAAACTTACTAATGACCCTGTTACAACTGAAACCTACTAATGACCCTGTTACACCTGAAACCTACTAATGACCCTGTTATAGATTAAACCTACTAATGACCCTGTTACAACTGAAACCTACTAATGACCCTGTTACAGATGAAACCTACTAATGACCCTGTTACAACTGAAACCTACTAATGACCCTGCTACAACTGAAACCTACTAATGACCCTGTTACATCTGAAAACTACCAATGACCCTGTTACAACTGAAACCTACTAATGACCCTGTTATAGATTAAACCTACTAATGACCATGTTACAACTGAAACCTACTAATGACCCTGTTATAGATTAAACCTACTAATGACCCTGTTATAGATTAAACCTACTAATGACCCTGTTATAGATTAAACCTACTAATGACCCTGTTATAGATGAAACCTACTAATGACCCTGTTACACCTGAAGCCTACTAATGACCCTGTTATAGATTAAACCTACTAATGACCCTGTTACAACTGAAACCTACTAATGACCCTGTTACAGATGAAACCTACTAATGACCCTGTTACAACTGAAACCTACTAATGACCCTGTTACAACTGAAACCTACTAATGACCCTGTTACATCTGAAACCTACTAATTACCCTGTTCCAGCTGAAACCTACTAATGACCCTGTTACAACTGAAACCTACTAATGACCCTGTTACAACTGAAACCTACTAATGACCCTGTTACACCTGAAACCTACTAATGACCCTGTTATAGATTAAACCTACTAATGACCCTGTTACAACTGAAACCTACTAATGACCCTGTTACAACTGAAACCTACTAATGACCCTGTTACAACTGAAACCTAACGAATGACCCTGTTACAGATGAAACCTACTAATGACCCTGTTATAGATTAAACCTACGAATGACCCTGTTACAGATGAAACCTACTAATGACCCTGTTACAACTGAAACCTACTAATGACCCTGTTACAACAGAAACCTAGTAATGGACCCTGTTACAGATGAAACCTATTAATGACCCTGTCGATACTAATGACCCTGTTACACCTGAAACCTACTAATGACCCTGTTACAACTGAAACCTACTAATGACCCTGTTACATATGAAACCTACTAATGACCCTGTTCCAGCTGAAACCTACTAATGACCCTGTTACAACTGAAACCTACTAATGACCCTGTTACAACTGAAACCTACTAATGGCCCTGTTACAACTGAAACCTACTAATGACCCTGTTACAACTGAAACCTACGAATGACCCTGTTACAGATTAAACCTACTAATGACCCTGTTACAACTGAAACCTACTAATGACCCTGTTACAACTGAAACCTACTAATGACCCTGTTACATCTGAAACCTACTAATGACCCTGTTCCAGCTGAAACCTACTAATGACCCCTGTTACAACTGAAACCTACTAATGACCCTGTTACAACTGAAACCTACTAATGACCCTGTTACAACTGAAACCTACGAATGACCCTGTTACAGATGAAACCTACTAATGACCCTGTTATAGATTAAACCTACGAATGACCCTGTTACAGATGAAACTTACTAATGACCCTGTTACAACTGAAACCTACTAATGACCCTGTTACACCTGAAACCTACTAATGACCCTGTTATAGATTAAACCTACTAATGACCCTGTTACAACTGAAACCTACTAATGACCCTGTTACAGATGAAACCTACTAATGACCCTGTTACAACTGAACCTACTAATGACCCCTGCTACAACTGAAACCTACTAATGACCCTGTTACATCTGAAAACTACCAATGACCCGTTACAACTGAAACCTACTAATGCCCCTGTTATAGATTAAACCTACTAATGGACCATGTTACAACTGAAACCTACTAATGACCCTGTTATAGATTAAACCTACTAATGACCCTGTTATAGATTAAACCTACTAATGACCCTGTTATAGATTAAACCTACTAATGACCCTGTTATAGATGAAACCTACTAATGACCCTGTTACACCTGAAACCTACTAATGACCCTGTTTATAGATTAAACCTACTAATGACCATGTTACAACTGAAACCTACTAATGACCCTGTTACAGATTAAACCTACTAATGACCCTGTTACACCTGAAGCCTACTAATGACCCTGTTATAGATTAAACCTACTAATGACCCTGTTACAAACTGAAACCTACTAATGACCCTGTTACAGATGAAACCTACTAATGACCCTGTTACAACTGAAACCTACTAATGACCCTGTTACAACTGAAACCTACTAATGACCCTGTTACATCTGAAACCTACTAATGACCCTGTTCCAGCTGAAACCTACTAATGACCCTGTTACAACTGAAACCTACTAATGACCCTGTTACAACTGAAACCTACTAATGACCCTGTTACAACTGGAAACCTACGAATGACCCTGTTACAACTGAAACCTACTAATGACCCTGCTACAACTGAAACCTACTAATGACCCTGTTACATCTGAAACCTACCAATGACCCTGTTACAACTGAAACCTACTAATGACCCTGTTATAGATTAAACCTACTAATGACCATGTTACAACTGAAACCTACTAATGACCCTGTTATAGATTAAACCTACTAATGACCCTGTTATAGATTAAACCTACTAATGACCCTGTTATAGATTAAACCTACTAATGACCCTGTTATAGATGAAACCTACTAATGACCCTGTTACACCTGAAACCTACTAATGACCCTGTTATAGATTAAACCTACTAATGACCATGTTACAACTGAAACCGACTAATGACCCTGTTACAGATTAAACCTACTAATGGCCCTGTTACACCTGAAGCCTACTAATGACCCTGTTATAGATTAAACCTACTAATGACCCTGTTACAACTGAAACCTACTAATGACCCTGTTACAGATGAAACCTACTAATGACCCTGTTACAACTGAAACCTACTAATGACCCTGTTACAACTGAAACCTACTAATGACCCTGTTACATCTGAAACCTACTAATTACCCTGTTCCAGCTGAAACCTACTAATGACCCTGTTACACCTGAAACCTACTAATGACCCTGTTACACCTGAAACCTACTAATGACCCTGCTACAACTGAAACCTACTAATGACCCTGTTACATCTGAAACCTAATAATGACCCTGTTACAACTGAAACCTACTAATGACCCTGTTACAGATGAAACCTACTAATGACCCTGTTATAGATTAAACCTACGAATGACCCTGTTACAGATGAAACTTACTAATGACCCTGTTACAACTGAAACCTACTAATGACCCTGTTACAACTGAAACCTACTAATGACCCTGTTACACCTGAACCTACTAATGACCCTGTTATAGATTAAACCTACTAATGACCCTGTTACAACTGAAACCTACTAATGACCCTGTTACAGATGAAACCTACTAATGGACCTGTTACAACTGAAACCTACTAATGACCCTGCTACAACTGAAACCTACTAATGACCCTGTTACATCTGAAACCTACCAATGACCCTGTTACAACTGAAACCTACTAATGACCCTGTTATAGATTAAACCTACTAATGACCATGTTACAACTGAAACCTACTAATGACCCTGTTATAGATTAAACCTACTAATGACCCTGTTATAGATTTAAACCTACTAATGACCCTGTTATAGATTAAACCTACTAATGACCCTGTTATAGATGAAACCTACTAATGACCCTGTTACACCTGAAACCTACTAATGACCCTGTTATAGATTAAACCTACTAATGACCATGTTACAAACTGAAACCTACTAATGACCCTGTTACAGATTAAACCTACTAATGGCCCTGTTACACCTGAAGCCTACTAATGAACCCTGTTATAGATTAAACCTACTAATGACCCTGTTACAACTGAAACCTACTAATGACCCTGTTACAGATGAAACCTACTAATGACCCTGTTACAACTGAAACCTACTAATGACCCTGTTACAACTGAAACCTACTAATGACCCTGTTACATCTGAAACCTACTAATTACCCTGTTCAGCTGAAACCTACTAATGACCCTGTTACAACTGAAACCTACTAATGACCCTGTTACAACTGAACCTACTAATGACCCTGTTACACCTGAAACCTACTAATGACCCTGTTATAGATTAAACCTACTAATGACCCTGTTACAACTGAAACCTACTAATGACCCTGTTACAACTGAAACCTACTAATGACCCTGTTACAACTGAAACCTAACGAATGACCCTGTTACAGATGAAACCTACTAATGACCCTGTTATAGATTAAACCTACGAATGACCCTGTTACAGATGAAACCTACTAATGACCCTGTTACAACTGAAACCTACTAATGACCCTGTTACAACAGAAACCTACTAATGACCCTGTTACACCTGAAACCTACTAATGACCCTGTTACACCTGAAACCTACTAATGACCCTGTTACAACTGAAACCTACTAATGACCCTGTTACAACTGAAACCTACTAATGACCCTGTTCCAGCTGAAACCTACTAATGACCCTGTTACAACTGAAAACCTACTAATGACCCTGTTACAACTGAAACCTACTAATGACCCTGTTACAACTGAAACCTACTATGACCCAGTTACATCTGAAACCTACTAATGACCCTGTTATAGATTAAACCTACTAATGACCCTGTTACAACTGAAACCTATTAATGATCATGTTACAACTGAAACCTACTAATGACCCTGTTACAAACTGACACCTATTAATGAACCTGTCGATACTAATGACCCCTGTTACAGCTGAAACCACCTAATGACCCTGTTACAACTGAAACCTACTAATGACCCTGTTACAACATGAAACCTACTAATGACCCTGTTACAACCGAAACCTACTAATGACCTGTTACACCTGAACCTACTAATGACCCTGTTACAACTGAAACCTACTAATGACCCTGTTACAACTGAAAACCTACTAATGACCCTGTTACAACTGAAACCTACTAATGACCCTGTTACACCTGAAAACTACTAATGACCCGGTTACACCTGAAACCTACTAATGCCCCTGTTACAACTGAAACCTACTAATGACCCTGTTACAACTGAAACCTACTAATGACCCTGTTACAACTGAAACCTACTAATGACCCTGTTGCACCTGAAACCTACTAATGACCCTGTTACAACTGAAACCTACTAATGACCCTGTAACAACTGAAACTACTAATGACCTGTTCCAGCTGAAACCTACTAATGACCCCGTTACAACTCTGAAACCTAGTAATGACCCTGTTACACTGAAACCTACTAATGACCCTGTTACAACTGACACCTATTAATGAACCTGTCGATACTAATGACCCTGTTACAGCTGAAACCACCTAATGACCCTGTTAAACTGAAACCTACTAATGACCCTGTTACAACTGAAAACCTACTAATGACCCTGTTACAACTGAAAACCTACAAATGACCCTGTTACACCTGAAACCTACTAATGACCCTGTTACAACTGAAACCTACTAATGACCCCTGTTACAACTGAAACCTACTAATGACCCTGTTACAACTGAAACCTACTAATGACCCTGTTGCACCTGAAACCTACTAATGACCCTGTTACAACTGAAAACCTACTAATGACCCTGTTTACAACTGAAACCTACTACTGACCCTGTTCCAGCTGAAACCTACTAATGACCCCGTTACAACTGAACCTAGTAATGACCCTGTTACAACTGAAACCTACTAATGACCCTGTTACAACTGACACCTATTAATGAACCTGTCGATACTAATGACCCTGTTACAGCTTGAAACCACCTAATGACCCTGTTACAACTGAAACCTACTAATGACCCCTGTTACAACTGAAACCTACTAATGACGCCTGTTACAACTGAAACCTAACAAATGACCCTGTTACACCTGAAACCTACTAATGACCCTGTTATAGATTAAACCTACTAATGACCCTGTTACAACTGAAACCTACTAATGACCCTGTTACAGATGAAACCTACTAATGACCCTGTTACAACTGAAACCTACTAATGACCCTGTTACAACTGAAACCTACCAATGACCCTGTTACAACTGAAACCTACTAATGACCCTGTTATAGTTTAAACCTACTAATGACCATGTTACAACTGAAACCTACTAATGACCCTGTTATAGATTAAACCTACTAATGACCCTGTTATAGATTAAACCTACTAATGACCCTGTTATAGATTAAACCTACTAATGACCCTGTTATAGATTAAACCTACTAATGACCCTGTTACAGATGAAACCTACTAATGACCCTGTTACAACTGAAACCTACTAATGACCCTGTTACAACTGAAACCTACTAATGACCC
This sequence comes from Oncorhynchus kisutch, assembly GCF_002021735.2. Taxonomy (NCBI): domain Eukaryota; kingdom Metazoa; phylum Chordata; class Actinopteri; order Salmoniformes; family Salmonidae; genus Oncorhynchus; species Oncorhynchus kisutch. The sequence continues at coordinate 84,777,043 of NC_034190.2, forward strand.
TGTTACAACTGAAACCTACTAATGACCCTGTTACAACTGAAACCTACTAATGACCCTGTTACAACTGAAACCTACTAATGACCCTGTTACATCTGAAACCTACTAATGACCCTGTTATAGATTAAACCTACTAATGACCCTGTTACAACTGAAACCTACTAATGACCCTGTTACAACTGAAACCTACTAATGACCCTGTTACAACTGAAACCTACTAATGACCCTGTTACAACTGAAACCTACTAATGACCCTGTTACACCTGAAACCTACTAATGACCCTGTTACAACTGAAACCTACTAATGACCCTGTTACACCTGAAACCTACTAATGACCCTGTTACACCTGAAACCTACTAATGACCCTGTTACAACTGAAACCTACTAATGACCCTGTTACAACTGAAACCTACTAATGACCCTGTTATAGATTAAACCTACTAATGACCCTGTTACAACTGAAACCTACTAATGACCCTGTTACAGATTAAACCTACTAATGACCCTGTTACAGATTAAACCTACTAATGACCCTGTTACAGATTAAACCTACTAATGACCCTGTTAGATGAAACCTACTAATGACCCTGTTACACCTGAAACCTACTAATGACCCTGTTATAGATTAAACCTACTAATGACCCTGTTACAACTGAAACCTACTAATGACCCTGTTACAGATTAAACCTACTAATGACCCTGTTACAACTGAAACCTACTAATGACCCTGTTACAGATTAAACCTACTAATGACCCTGTTACAACTGAAACCTACTAATGACCCTGTTACAGATGAAACCTACTAATGACCCTGTTACAGATTAAACCTACTAATGACCCTGTTACAACTGAAACCTACTAATGACCCTGTTACAGATTAAACCTACTAATGACCCTGTTACAGATTAAACCTACTAATGACCCTGTTATAGATTAAACCTACTAATGACCCTGTTACAACTGAAACCTATTAATGACCCTGTTACACCTGAAACCTACTAATGACCCTGTTACAGATTAAACCTACTAATGACCCTGTTACAACTGAAACCTACTAATGACCCTGTTACAGATTAAACCTACTAATGACCCTGTTACACCTGAAACCTACTAATGACCCTGTTATAGATTAAACCTACTAATGACCCTGTTACAACTGAAACCTACTAATGACCCTGTTACAGATGAAACCTACTAATGACCCTGTTACAACTGAAACCTACTAATGACCCTGTTACAACTGAAACCTACTAATGACCCTGTTACATCTGAAACCTACTAATGACCCTGTTACAGCTGAAACCTACTAATGACCCTGTTACAACTGAAACCTACTAATGACCCTGTTACAACTGAAACCTACTAATGACCCTGTTACAACTGAAACCTACTAATGACCCTGTTACAGATTAAACCTACTAATGACCCTGTTACAACTGAAACCTACTAATGACCCTGTTACAACTGAAACCTACTAATGACCCTGTTACAACTGAAACCTACTAATGACCCTGTTACAGATGAAACCTACTAATGACCCTGTTATAGATTAAACCTACTAATGACCCTGTTACAGATGAAACCTACTAATGACCCTGTTACAACTGAAACCTACTAATGACCCTGTTACAACTGAAACCTACTAATGACCCTGTTACACCTGAAACCTACTAATGACCCTGTTACACCTGAAACCTACTAATGACCCTGTTACAACTGAAACCTACTAATGACCCTGTTACAACTGAAACCTACTAATGACCCTGTTACAGCTGAAACCTACTAATGACCCTGTTACAACTGAAACCTACTAATGACCCTGTTACAACTGAAACCTACTAATGACCCTGTTACAACTGAAACCTACTAATGACCCTGTTACATCTGAAACCTACTAATGACCCTGTTATAGATTAAACCTACTAATGACCCTGTTACAACTGAAACCTACTAATGACCCTGTTACAACTGAAACCTACTAATGACCCTGTTACAACTGAAACCTACTAATGACCCTGTCGATACTAATGACCCTGTTACAGCTGAAACCTACTAATGACCCTGTTACAACTGAAACCTACTAATGACCCTGTTACAACTGAAACCTACTAATGACCCTGTTACAACTGAAACCTACTAATGACCCTGTTACAACTGAAACCTACTAATGACCCTGTTACAACTGAAACCTACTAATGACCCTGTTACAACTGAAACCTACTAATGACCCTGTTACAACTGAAACCTACTAATGACCCTGTTACAACTGAAACCTACTAATGACCCTGTTACACCTGAAACCTACTAATGACCCTGTTACAACTGAAACCTACTAATGACCCTGTTACAACTGAAACCTACTAATGACCCTGTTACAACTGAAACCTACTAATGACCCTGTTACACCTGAAACCTACTAATGACCCTGTTACAACTGAAACCTACTAATGACCCTGTTACAACTGAAACCTACTAATGACCCTGTTACAGCTGAAACCTACTAATGACCCTGTTACAACTGAAACCTACTAATGACCCTGTTACAACTGAAACCTACTAATGACCCTGTTACAACTGAAACCTACTAATGACCCTGTCGATACTAATGACCCTGTTACAGCTGAAACCTACTAATGACCCTGTTACAACTGAAACCTACTAATGACCCTGTTACAACTGAAACCTACTAATGACCCTGTTACAACTGAAACCTACTAATGACCCTGTTACAACTGAAACCTACTAATGACCCTGTTACAACTGAAACCTACTAATGACCCTGTTACAACTGAAACCTACTAATGACCCTGTTACAACTGAAACCTACTAATGACCCTGTTACACCTGAAACCTACTAATGACCCTGTTACAACTGAAACCTACTAATGACCCTGTTACAACTGAAACCTACTAATGACCCTGTTACAGCTGAAACCTACTAATGACCCTGTTACAACTGAAACCTACTAATGACCCTGTTACAACTGAAACCTACTAATGACCCTGTTACAACTGAAACCTACTAATGAACCTGTCGATACTAATGACCCTGTTACAGCTGAAACCAACTAATGACCCTGTTACAACTGAAACCTACTAATGACCCTGTTACAACTGAAACCTACTAATGACCCTGTTACAACTGAAACCTACTAATGACCCTGTTACACCTGAAACCTACTAATGACCCTGTTATAGATTAAACCTACTAATGACCCTGTTACAACTGAAACCTACTAATGACCCTGTTACAGATGAAACCTACTAATGACCCTGTTACAACTGAAACCTACTAATGACCCTGTTACAACTGAAACCTACTAATGACCCTGTTACAACTGAAACCTACTAATGACCCTGTTACAGTTAAACCTACTAATGACCCTGTTACAACTGAAACCTACTAATGACCCTGTTACAGATTAAACCTACTAATGACCCTGTTACAGATTAAACCTACTAATGACCCTGTTACAGATTAAACCTACTAATGACCCTGTTACAGATGAAACCTACTAATGACCCTGTTACAGATGAAACCTACTAATGACCCTGTTACAACTGAAACCTACTAATGACCCTGTTACAACTGAAACCTACTAATGACCCTGTTACAACTGAAACCTACTAATGACCCTGTTACAACTGAAACCTACTAATGACCCTGTTACAACTGAAACCTACTAATGACCCTGTTACATCTGAAACCTACTAATGACCCTGTTATAGATTAAACCTACTAATGACCCTGTTACAACTGAAACCTACTAATGACCCTGTTACAACTGAAACCTACTAATGACCCTGTTACAACTGAAACCTACTAATGACCCTGTTACAACTGAAACCTACTAATGACCCTGTTACAACTGAAACCTACTAATGACCCTGTTACAACTGAAACCTACTAATGACCCTGTTACAACTGAAACCTACTAATGACCCTGTTACAACTGAAACCTACTAATGACCCTGTTACAACTGAAACCTACTAATGACCCTGTTACAACTGAAACCTACTAATGACCCTGTTACAACTGAAACCTACTAATGACCCTGTTACAACTGAAACCTACTAATGACCCTGTTACAACTGAAACCTACTAATGACCCTGTTACAACTGAAACCTACTAATGACCCTGTTACAACTGAAACCTACTAATGACCCTGTTACAACTGAAACCTACTAATGACCCTGTTACAACTGAAACCTACTAATGACCCTGTTACAACTGAAACCTACTAATGACCCTGTTACAACTGAAACCTACTAATGACCCTGTTACAACTGAAACCTACTAATGACCCTGTTACAGATGAAACCTACTAATGACCCTGTTACAGATGAAACCTACTAATGACCCTGTTACAGATTAAACCTACTAATGACCCTGTTACAGATTAAACCTACTAATGACCCTGTTACAGATGAAACCTACTAATGACCCTGTTACAACTGAAACCTACTAATGACCCTGTTACAACTGAAACCTACTAATGACCCTGTTACAACTGAAACCTACTAATGACCCTGTTACAACTGAAACCTACTAATGACCCTGTTACAACTGAAACCTACTAATGACCCTGTTACAACTGAAACCTACTAATGACCCTGTTACAGATTAAACCTACTAATGACCCTGTTACAACTGAAACCTACTAATGACCCTGTTACAACTGAAACCTACTAATGACCCTGTTACAACTGAAACCTACTAATGACCCTGTTACAACTGAAACCTACTAATGACCCTGTTACAACTGAAACCTACTAATGACCCTGTTACAACTGAAACCTACTAATGACCCTGTTACAACTGAAACCTACTAATGACCCTGTTACAACTGAAACCTACTAATGACCCTGTTACAACTGAAACCTACTAATGACCCTGTTACAACTGAAACCTACTAATGACCCTGTTACAACTGAAACCTACTAATGACCCTGTTACAACTGAAACCTACTAATGACCCTGTTACAACTGAAACCTACTAATGACCCTGTTACAACTGAAACCTACTAATGACCCTGTTACAACTGAAACCTACTAATGACCCTGTTACAACTGAAACCTACTAATGACCCTGTTACACCTGAAACCTACTAATGACCCTGTTACAACTGAAACCTACTAATGACCCTGTTACAACTGAAACCTACTAATGACCCTGTTACAACTGAAACCTACTAATGACCCTGTTACACCTGAAACCTACTAATGACCCTGTTACAACTGAAACCTACTAATGACCCTGTTACAACTGAAACCTACTAATGACCCTGTTACAACTGAAACCTACTAATGACCCTGTTACAACTGAAACCTACTAATGACCCTGTTACAACTGAAACCTACTAATGACCCTGTTACAACTGACACCTACTAATGACCCTGTTACAGATTAAACCTACTAATGACCCTGTTACAACTGAAACCTACTAATGACCCTGTTACAGATGAAACCTACTAATGACCCTGTTACAACTGAAACCTACTAATGACCCTGTTACAACTGAAACCTACTAATGACCCTGTTACAGATTAAACCTACTAATGACCCTGTTACAACTGAAACCTACTAATGACCCTGTTACAGATTAAACCTACTAATGACCCTGTTACAACTGAAACCTACTAATGACCCTGTTACAACTGAAACCTACTAATGACCCTGTTACAACTGAAACCTACTAATGACCCTGTTACAACTGAAACCTACTAATGACCCTGTTACAGATTAAACCTACTAATGACCCTGTTACAACTGAAACCTACTAATGACCCTGTTACAGATGAAACCTACTAATGACCCTGTTACAGATGAAACCTACTAATGACCCTGTTACAACTGAAACCTACTAATGACCCTGTTACAGATTAAACCTACTAATGACCCTGTTACAACTGAAACCTACTAATGACCCTGTTACAACTGAAACCTACTAATGACCCTGTTACAACTGAAACCTACTAATGACCCTGTTACAACTGAAACCTACTAATGACCCTGTTACAACTGAAACCTACTAATGACCCTGTTACATCTGAAACCTACTAATGACCCTGTTACAGATTAAACCTACTAATGACCCTGTTACAACTGAAACCTACTAATGACCCTGTTACAACTGAAACCTACTAATGACCCTGTTACAACTGAAACCTACTAATGACCCTGTTACAGATGAAACCTACTAATGACCCTGTTACAACTGAAACCTACTAATGACCCTGTTACAACTGAAACCTACTAATGACCCTGTTACAGCTGAAATCTAATGACCCTGTTACAACTGAAACCTACTAATGACCCTGTTACAACTGAAACCTACTAATGACCCTGTTACAGATGAAACCTACTAATGACCCTGTTACAACTGAAACCTACTAATGACCCTGTTACAACTGAAACCTACTAATGACCCTGTTACACTGAAACCTACTAATGACCCTGTTACAACTGAAACCTACTAATGACCCTGTTACAACTGAAACCTACTAATGACCCTGTTACACCTGAAACCTACTAATGACCCTGTTACACCTGAAACCTACTAATGACCCTGTTACAACTGAAACCTACTAATGACCCTGTTACAACTGAAACCTACTAATGACCCTGTTACAGATGAAACCTACTAATGACCCTGTTACAACTGAAACCTACTAATGACCCTGTTACAACTGAAACCTACTAATGACCCTGTTACAACTGAAACCTACTAATGACCCTGTTACATCTGAAACCTACTAATGACCCTGTTATAGATTAAACCTACTAATGACCCTGTTACAACTGAAACCTACTAATGACCCTGTTACAACTGAAACCTACTAATGACCCTGTTACAACTGAAACCTACTAATGACCCTGTTACAGATGAAACCTACTAATGACCCTGTTACAACTGAAACCTACTAATGGCCCTGTTACAACTGAAACCTACTAATGACCCTGTTACAGCTGAAACTAATGACCCTGTTACAACTGAAACCTAGTAATGACCCTGTTACAGATGAAACCTATTAATGACCCTGTCGATACTAATGACCCTGTTACAGCTGAAACCACCTAATGACCCTGTTACAACTGAAACCTACTAATGACCCTGTTACACCTGAAACCTACTAATGACCCTGTTACAACTGAAACCTACTAATGACCCTGTTACAACTGAAACCTACTAATGACCCTGTTACAACTGAAACCTACTAATGACCCTGTTACAACTGAAACCTACTAATGACCCTGTTACAACTGAAACCTACTAATGACCCTGTTACACCTGAAACCTACTAATGACCCTGTTACAACTGAAACCTACTAATGACCCTGTTACAACTGAAACCTACTAATGACCCTGTTACAACTGAAACCTACTAATGACCCTGTTACAACTGAAACCTACTAATGACCCTGTTACAACTGAAACCTACTAATGACCCTGTTACAACTGAAACCTACTAATGACCCTGTTACAACTGAAACCTACTAATGACCCTGTTACAACTGAAACCTACTAATGACCCTGTTACAACTGAAACCTACTAATGACCCTGTTACACTGAAACCTACTAATGACCCTGTTACAACTGAAACCTACTAATGACCCTGTTACAACTGAAACCTACTAATGACCCTGTTACACCTGAAACCTACTAATGACCCTGTTACAACTGAAACCTACTAATGACCCTGTTACAACTGAAACCTACTAATGACCCTGTTACAACTGAAACCTACTAATGACCCTGTTACAACTGAAACCTACTAATGACCCTGTTACAACTGAAACCTACTAATGACCCTGTTACAACTGAAACCTACTAATGACCCTGTTACAGATTAAACCTACTAATGACCCTGTTACAACTGAAACCTACTAATGACCCTGTTACAGATGAAACCTACTAATGACCCTGTTACAACTGAAACCTACTAATGACCCTGTTACAACTGAAACCTACTAATGACCCTGTTACAGATTAAACCTACTAATGACCCTGTTACAACTGAAACCTACTAATGACCCTGTTACAGATTAAACCTACTAATGACCCTGTTACAACTGAAACCTACTAATGACCCTGTTACAACTGAAACCTACTAATGACCCTGTTACAACTGAAACCTACTAATGACCCTGTTACAACTGAAACCTACTAATGACCCTGTTACAGATGAAACCTACTAATGACCCTGTTACAACTGAAACCTACTAATGACCCTGTTACAGATGAAACCTACTAATGACCCTGTTACAGATGAAACCTACTAATGACCCTGTTACAACTGACACCTACTAATGACCCTGTTACAGATGAAACCTACTAATGACCCTGTTACAACTGAAACCTACTAATGACCCTGTTACAACTGAAACCTACTAATGACCCTGTTACAACTGAAACCTACTAATGACCCTGTTACAACTGAAACCTACTAATGACCCTGTTACAACTGAAACCTACTAATGACCCGGTTACATCTGAAACCTACTAATGACCCTGTTATAGATTAAACCTACTAATGACCCTGTTACAACTGAAACCTATTAATGACCCTGTTACAACTGAAACCTACTAATGACCCTGTTACAACTGAAACCTACTAATGACCCTGTTACAGATGAAACCTACTAATGACCCTGTTACAACTGAAACCTACTAATGACCCTGTTACAACTGAAACCTACTAATGACCCTGTTACAGCTGAAATCTAATGACCCTGTTACAACTGAAACCTACTAATGACCCTGTTACAACTGAAACCTACTAATGACCCTGTTACAGATGAAACCTACTAATGACCCTGTTACAACTGAAACCTACTAATGACCCTGTTACAACTGAAACCTACTAATGACCCTGTTACACCTGAAACCTACTAATGACCCTGTTACAACTGAAACCTACTAATGACCCTGTTACAACTGAAACCTACTAATGACCCTGTTACACCTGAAACCTACTAATGACCCTGTTACACCTGAAACCTACTAATGACCCTGTTACAACTGAAACCTACTAATGACCCTGTTACAACTGAAACCTACTAATGACCCTGTTACAGATGAAACCTACTAATGACCCTGTTACAACTGAAACCTACTAATGACCCTGTTACAACTGAAACCTACTAATGACCCTGTTACAACTGAAACCTACTAATGACCCTGTTACATCTGAAACCTACTAATGACCCTGTTATAGATTAAACCTACTAATGACCCTGTTACAACTGAAACCTACTAATGACCCTGTTACAACTGAAACCTACTAATGACCCTGTTACAACTGAAACCTACTAATGACCCTGTTACAGATGAAACCTACTAATGACCCTGTTACAACTGAAACCTACTAATGACCCTGTTACAACTGAAACCTACTAATGACCCTGTTACAGCTGAAACTAATGACCCTGTTACAACTGAAACCTAGTAATGACCCTGTTACAGATGAAACCTATTAATGACCCTGTCGATACTAATGACCCTGTTACAGCTGAAACCACCTAGTGACCCTGTTGCAACTGAAACCTACTAATGACCCTGTTACACCTGAAACCTACTAATGACCCTGTTACAACTGAAACCTACTAATGACCCTGTTACAACTGAAACCTACTAATGACCCTGTTACACCTGAAACCTACTAATGACCCTGTTACACTGAAACCTACTAATGACCCTGTTACAACTGAAACCTACTAATGACCCTGTTACAACTGAAACCTACTAATGACCCTGTTACACTGAAACCTACTAATGACCCTGTTACAACTGAAACCTACTAATGACCCTGTTACAACTGAAACCTACTAATGACCCTGTTACAACTGAAACCTACTAATGACCCTGTTACAACTGAAACCTACTAATGACCCTGTTACAACTGAAACCTACTAATGACCCTGTTACAACTGAAACCTACTAATGACCCTGTTACAACTGAAACCTACTAATGACCCTGTTACAACTGAAACCTACTAATGACCCTGTTACAACTGAAACCTACTAATGACCCTGTTACAACTGAAACCTACTAATGACCCTGTTACAACTGAAACCTACTAATGACCCTGTTACACCTGAAACCTACTAATGACCCTGTTACAACTGAAACCTACTAATGACCCTGTTACAACTGAAACCTACTAATGACCCTGTTACAACTGAAACCTACTAATGACCCTGTTACAACTGAAACCTACTAATGACCCTGTTACAACTGAAACCTACTAATGACCCTGTTACAACTGAAACCTACTAATGACCCTGTTATAGATTAAACCTACTAATGACCCTGTTACAACTGAAACCTACTAATGACCCTGTTACAGATGAAACCTACTAATGACCCTGTTACAACTGAAACCTACTAATGACCCTGTTACAACTGAAACCTACTAATGACCCTGTTACAGATGAAACCTACTAATGACCCTGTTACAACTGAAACCTACTAATGACCCTGTTACAACTGAAACCTACTAATGACCCTGTTACAACTGAAACCTACTAATGACCCTGTTACAACTGAAACCTACTAATGACCCTGTTACAGATTAAACCTACTAATGACCCTGTTACAACTGAAACCTACTAATGACCCTGTTACAACTGAAACCTACTAATGACCCTGTTACAACTGAAACCTACTAATGACCCTGTTACAACTGAAACCTACTAATGACCCTGTTACAACTGAAACCTACTAATGACCCTGTTACAGATTAAACCTACTAATGACCCTGTTACACCTGAAACCTACTAATGACCCTGTTACAGATTAAACCTACTAATGACCCTGTTACAGAAAACCTACTAATGACCCTGTTACAGATGAAACCTACTAATGACCCTGTTACAGGTTAACCTACTAATGACCCTGTTATAGATGAAACCTACTAATGACCCTGTTACAACTGAAACCTACTAATGACCCTGTTACAACTGAAACCTACTAATGACCCTGTTACAACTGAAACCTACTAATGACCCTGTTACAACTGAAACCTACTAATGACCCTGTTACAACTGAAACCTACTAATGACCCTGTTACAACTGAAACCTACTAATGACCCTGTTACAGATTAAACCTACTAATGACCCTGTTACAACTGAAACCTACTAATGACCCTGTTACAACTGAAACCTACTAATGACCCTGTTACAACTGAAACCTACTAATGACCCTGTTACAACTGAAACCTACTAATGACCCTGTTACAACTGAAACCTACTAATGACCCTGTTACAACTGAAACCTACTAATGACCCTGTTACAACTGAAACCTACTAATGACCCTGTTACAACTGAAACCTACTAATGACCCTGTTACAACTGAAACCTACTAATGACCCTGTTACAACTGAAACCTACTAATGACCCTGTTACACCTGAAACCTACTAATGACCCTGTTACAACTGAAACCTACTAATGACCCTGTTACAACTGAAACCTACTAATGACCCTGTTACAACTGAAACCTACTAATGACCCTGTTACAGATGAAACCTACTAATGACCCTGTTACAACTGAAACCTACTAATGACCCTGTTACAACTGAAACCTACTAATGACCCTGTTACAACTGAAACCTACTAATGACCCTGTTACAACTGAAACCTACTAATGACCCTGTTACAGATTAAACCTACTAATGACCCTGTTACAACTGAAACCTACTAATGACCCTGTTACAACTGAAACCTACTAATGACCCTGTTACAACTGACACCTACTAATGACCCTGTTACAGATGAAACCTACTAATGACCCTGTTACAACTGAAACCTACTAATGACCCTGTTACAACTGAAACCTACTAATGACCCTGTTACAGCTGAAACTAATGACCCTGTTACAACTGAAACCTAGTAATGACCCTGTTACAGATGAAACCTATTAATGACCCTGTCGATACTAATGACCCTGTTACAGCTGAAACCTACTAATGACCCTGTTACAACTGAAACCTACTAATGACCCTGTTACAACTGAAACCTACTAATGACCCTGTTACAACTGAAACCTACTAATGACCCTGTTACAACTGAAACCTACTAATGACCCTGTTACAGCTGAAATCTAATGACCCTGTTACAACTGAAACCTACTAATGACCCTGTTACACACTGAAACCTACTAATGACCCTGTTACGATACTAATGACCCTGTTACAGCTGAAACCAACTAATGACCCTGTTACAACTGAAACCTACTAATGACCCTGTTACACCTGAAACCTACTAATGACCCTGTTACAACTGAAACCTACTAATGACCCTGTTACAACTGAAACCTACTAATGACCCTGTTACAACTGAAACCTACTAATGACCCTGTTACAACTGAAACCTACTAATGACCCTGTTACAACTGAAACCTACTAATGACCCTGTTACAACTGAAACCTACTAATGACCCTGTTACAACTGAAACCTACTAATGACCCTGTTACACCTGAAACCTACTAATGACCCTGTTACAACTGAAACCTACTAATGACCCTGTTACAACTGAAACCTACTAATGACCCTGTTACAACTGAAACCTACTAATGACCCTGTTACAACTGAAACCTACTAATGACCCTGTTACAACTGAAACCTACTAATGACCCTGTTACAACTGAAACCTACTAATGACCCTGTTACAACTGAAACCTACTAATGACCCTGTTACAACTGAAACCTACTAATGACCCTGTTACAACTGAAACCTACTAATGACCCTGTTACAACTGAAACCTACTAATGACCCTGTTACAACTGAAACCTACTAATGACCCTGTTACAACTGAAACCTACTAATGACCCTGTTACAACTGAAACCTACTAATGACCCTGTTACAACTGAAACCTACTAATGACCCTGTTACAACTGAAACCTACTAATGACCCTGTTACAACTGAAACCTACTAATGACCCTGTTATAGATTAAACCTACTAATGACCCTGTTACAACTGAAACCTACTAATGACCCTGTTACAGATGAAACCTACTAATGACCCTGTTACAACTGAAACCTACTAATGACCCTGTTACAACTGAAACCTACTAATGACCCTGTTACAGATGAAACCTACTAATGACCCTGTTACAACTGAAACCTACTAATGACCCTGTTACAACTGAAACCTACTAATGACCCTGTTACAACTGAAACCTACTAATGACCCTGTTACAACTGAAACCTACTAATGACCCTGTTACAGATTAAACCTACTAATGACCCTGTTACAACTGAAACCTACTAATGACCCTGTTACAACTGAAACCTACTAATGACCCTGTTACAACTGAAACCTACTAATGACCCTGTTACAACTGAAACCTACTAATGACCCTGTTACAACTGAAACCTACTAATGACCCTGTTATAGATTAAACCTACTAATGACCCTGTTACAACTGAAACCTACTAATGACCCTGTTACAGATTAAACCTACTAATGACCCTGTTACAGATTAAACCTACTAATGACCCTGTTACAGATTAAACCTACTAATGACCCTGTTACAGATGAAACCTACTAATGACCCTGTTACAACTGAAACCTACTAATGACCCTGTTACAACTGAAACCTACTAATGACCCTGTTACAACTGAAACCTACTAATGACCCTGTTACAACTGAAACCTACTAATGACCCTGTTACAACTGAAACCTACTAATGACCCTGTTACAACTGAAACCTACTAATGACCCTGTTACAGATTAAACCTACTAATGACCCTGTTACAACTGAAACCTACTAATGACCCTGTTACAACTGAAACCTACTAATGACCCTGTTACAACTGAAACCTACTAATGACCCTGTTACAACTGAAACCTACTAATGACCCTGTTACAACTGAAACCTACTAATGACCCTGTTACACCTGAAACCTACTAATGACCCTGTTACAACTGAAACCTACTAATGACCCTGTTACAACTGAAACCTACTAATGACCCTGTTACAACTGAAACCTACTAATGACCCTGTTACAACTGAAACCTACTAATGACCCTGTTACAACTGAAACCTACTAATGACCCTGTTACAACTGAAACCTACTAATGACCCTGTTACAACTGAAACCTACTAATGACCCTGTTACAACTGAAACCTACTAATGACCCTGTTACAACTGAAACCTACTAATGACCCTGTTACACCTGAAACCTACTAATGACCCTGTTACAACTGAAACCTACTAATGACCCTGTTACAACTGAAACCTACTAATGACCCTGTTACAACTGAAACCTACTAATGACCCTGTTACAACTGAAACCTACTAATGACCCTGTTACAACTGAAACCTACTAATGACCCTGTTACAACTGAAACCTACTAATGACCCTGTTACAACTGAAACCTACTAATGACCCTGTTACAACTGAAACCTACTAATGACCCTGTTACAACTGAAACCTACTAATGACCCTGTTACAACTGAAACCTACTAATGACCCTGTTACAACTGAAACCTACTAATGACCCTGTTACACTGAAACCTACTAATGACCCTGTTACAACTGAAACCTACTAATGACCCTGTTACAACTGAAACCTACTAATGACCCTGTTACAACTGAAACCTACTAATGACCCTGTTACAACTGAAACCTACTAATGACCCTGTTACAACTGAAACCTACTAATGACCCTGTTACAACTGAAACCTACTAATGACCCTGTTACAGATTAAACCTACTAATGACCCTGTTACAACTGAAACCTACTAATGACCCTGTTACAGATGAAACCTACTAATGACCCTGTTACAATGAAACCTACTAATGACCCTGTTACAACTGAAACCTACTAATGACCCTGTTACAGATGAAACCTACTAATGACCCTGTTACAACTGAAACCTACTAATGACCCTGTTACAACTGAAACCTACTAATGACCCTGTTACAACTGAAACCTACTAATGACCCTGTTACAACTGAAACCTACTAATGACCCTGTTACAACTGAAACCTACTAATGACCCTGTTACACTGAAACCTACTAATGACCCTGTTACAGATTAAACCTACTAATGACCCTGTTACAACTGAAACCTACTAATGACCCTGTTACAACTGAAACCTACTAATGACCCTGTTACAACTGAAACCTACTAATGACCCTGTTACAGATGAAACCTACTAATGACCCTGTTACAACTGAAACCTACTAATGACCCTGTTACAACTGAAACCTACTAATGACCCTGTTACAACTGAAACCTACTAATGACCCTGTTACAACTGAAACCTACTAATGACCCTGTTACAACTGAAACCTACTAATGACCCTGTTACAACTGAAACCTACTAATGACCCTGTTACAACTGAAACCTACTAATGACCCTGTTACAACTGAAACCTACTAATGACCCTGTTACAACTGAAACCTACTAATGACCCTGTTACAGATTAAACCTACTAATGACCCTGTTACAACTGAAACCTACTAATGACCCTGTTACAACTGAAACCTACTAATGACCCTGTTACAACTGAAACCTACTAATGACCCTGTTACAGATGAAACCTACTAATGACCCTGTTACAACTGAAACCTACTAATGACCCTGTTACAACTGAAACCTACTAATGACCCTGTTACAGATTAAACCTACTAATGACCCTGTTACAACTGAAACCTACTAATGACCCTGTTACAACTGAAACCTACTAATGACCCTGTTACAACTGAAACCTACTAATGACCCTGTTACAACTGAAACCTACTAATGACCCTGTTACACCTGAAACCTACTAATGACCCTGTTACAACTGAAACCTACTAATGACCCTGTTACAACTGAAACCTACTAATGACCCTGTTACAACTGAAACCTACTAATGACCCTGTTACAACTGAAACCTACTAATGACCCTGTTACAACTGAAACCTACTAATGACCCTGTTACAACTGAAACCTACTAATGACCCTGTTACAACTGAAACCTACTAATGACCCTGTTACAACTGAAACCTACTAATGACCCTGTTACAACTGAAACCTACTAATGACCCTGTTACAACTGAAACCTACTAATGACCCTGTTACAGACTGAAACCTACTAATGACCCTGTTACAACTGAAACCTACTAATGACCCTGTTACAACTGAAACCTACTAATGACCCTGTTACAACTGAAACCTACTAATGACCCTGTTACAACTGAAACCTACTAATGACCCTGTTACAACTGAAACCTACTAATGACCCTGTTACAACTGAAACCTACTAATGACCCTGTTACAACTGAAACCTACTAATGACCCTGTTACAACTGAAACCTACTAATGACCCTGTTACAACTGAAACCTACTAATGACCCTGTTACAACTGAAACCTACTAATGACCCTGTTACAACTGAAACCTACTAATGACCCTGTTACAACTGAAACCTACTAATGACCCTGTTACAACTGAAACCTACTAATGACCCTGTTACAACTGAAACCTACTAATGACCCTGTTACAACTGAAACCTACTAATGACCCTGTTACAACTGAAACCTACTAATGACCCTGTTACAACTGAAACCTACTAATGACCCTGTTACAACTGAAACCTACTAATGACCCTGTTACAACTGAAACCTACTAATGACCCTGTTACAACTGAAACCTACTAATGACCCTGTTACAACTGAAACCTACTAATGACCCTGTTACAACTGAAACCTACTAATGACCCTGTTACAACTGAAACCTACTAATGACCCTGTTACAACTGAAACCTACTAATGACCCTGTTACAACTGAAACCTACTAATGACCCTGTTACAACTGAAACCTACTAATGACCCTGTTACAACTGAAACCTACTAATGACCCTGTTACAACTGAAACCTACTAATGACCCTGTTACAACTGAAACCTACTAATGACCCTGTTACAACTGAAACCTACTAATGACCCTGTTACAACTGAAACCTACTAATGACCCTGTTACAACTGAAACCTACTAATGACCCTGTTACAACTGAAACCTACTAATGACCCTGTTACAACTGAAACCTACTAATGACCCTGTTACAACTGAAACCTACTAATGACCCTGTTACAACTGAAACCTACTAATGACCCTGTTACAACTGAAACCTACTAATGACCCTGTTACAACTGAAACCTACTAATGACCCTGTTACAACTGAAACCTACTAATGACCCTGTTACAGATTAAACCTACTAATGACCCTGTTACAACTGAAACCTACTAATGACCCTGTTACAACTGAAACCTACTAATGACCCTGTTACAACTGAAACCTACTAATGACCCTGTTACAACTGAAACCTACTAATGACCCTGTTACAACTAAACCTACTAATGACCCTGTTACAACTGAAACCTACTAATGACCCTGTTACAACTGAAACCTACTAATGACCCTGTTACAACTGAAACCTACTAATGACCCTGTTACAACTGAAACCTACTAATGACCCTGTTACAACTGAAACCTACTAATGACCCTGTTACAACTGAAACCTACTAATGACCCTGTTACAACTGAAACCTACTAATGACCCTGTTACAACTGAAACCTACTAATGACCCTGTTACACTGAAACCTACTAATGACCCTGTTACAACTGAAACCTACTAATGACCCTGTTACAACTGAAACCTACTAATGACCCTGTTACAACTGAAACCTACTAATGACCCTGTTACAACTGAAACCTACTAATGACCCTGTTACAACTGAAACCTACTAATGACCCTGTTACAACTGAAACCTACTAATGACCCTGTTACAACTGAAACCTACTAATGACCCTGTTACAACTGAAACCTACTAATGACCCTGTTACACTGAAACCTACTAATGACCCTGTTACAACTGAAACCTACTAATGACCCTGTTACAACTGAAACCTACTAATGACCCTGTTACAACTGAAACCTACTAATGACCCTGTTACAACTGAAACCTACTAATGACCCTGTTACAACTGAAACCTACTAATGACCCTGTTACAACTGAAACCTACTAATGACCCTGTTACAACTGAAACCTACTAATGACCCTGTTACAACTGAAACCTACTAATGACCCTGTTACAACTGAAACCTACTAATGACCCTGTTACAACTGAAACCTACTAATGACCCTGTTACAGATGAAACCTACTAATGACCCTGTTACAACTGAAACCTACTAATGACCCTGTTACAACTGAAACCTACTAATGACCCTGTTACAACTGAAACCTACTAATGACCCTGTTACAACTGAAACCTACTAATGACCCTGTTACAGATTAAACCTACTAATGACCCTGTTACAACTGAAACCTACTAATGACCCTGTTACAACTGAAACCTACTAATGACCCTGTTACAACTGAAACCTACTAATGACCCTGTTACAGACTGAAACCTACTAATGACCCTGTTACAACTGAAACCTACTAATGACCCTGTTACAACTGAAACCTACTAATGACCCTGTTACAACTGAAACCTACTAATGACCCTGTTACAACTGAAACCTACTAATGACCCTGTTACAGATGAAACCTACTAATGACCCTGTCGATACTAATGACCCTGTTACAACTGAAACCTACTAATGACCCTGTTACAACTGAAACCTACTAATGACCCTGTTACACTGAAACCTACTAATGACCCTGTTACAACTGAAACCTACTAATGACCCTGTTACAACTGAAACCTACTAATGACCCTGTTACAACTGAAACCTACTAATGACCCTGTTACAACTGAAACCTACTAATGACCCTGTTACAACTGAAACCTACTAATGACCCTGTTACAACTGAAACCTACTAATGACCCTGTTACAACTGAAACCTACTAATGACCCTGTTACAATTGAAACCTACTAATGACCCTGTTACAACTGAAACCTACTAATGACCCTGTTACAACTGAAACCTACTAATGACCCTGTTACAACTGAAACCTACTAATGACCCTGTTACAACTGAAACCTACTAATGACCCTGTTACAACTGAAACCTACTAATGACCCTGTTACAACTGAAACCTACTAATGACCCTGTTACAACTGAAACCTACTAATGACCCTGTTACAACTGAAACCTACTAATGACCCTGTTACAACTGAAACCTACTAATGACCCTGTTACAACTGAAACCTACTAATGACCCTGTTACAACTGAAAC
This sequence comes from Oncorhynchus kisutch, assembly GCF_002021735.2. Classification (NCBI taxonomy): domain Eukaryota; kingdom Metazoa; phylum Chordata; class Actinopteri; order Salmoniformes; family Salmonidae; genus Oncorhynchus; species Oncorhynchus kisutch. The sequence goes on from NC_034190.2 coordinate 84,796,237, forward strand.
CTACTAATGACCCTGTTACAACTGAAACCTACTAATGACCCTGTTACAGATGAAACCTACTAATGACCCTGTTACAACTGAAACCTACTAATGACCCTGTTACAACTGAAACCTACTAATGACCCTGTTACAACTGAAACCTACTAATGACCCTGTTACAACTGAAACCTACTAATGACCCTGTTACAATGAAACCTACTAATGACCCTGTTACAACTGAAACCTACTAATGACCCTGTTACAACTGAAACCTACTAATGACCCTGTTACAGATGAAACCTACTAATGACCCTGTTACAACTGAAACCTACTAATGACCCTGTTACAACTGAAACCTACTAATGACCCTGTTACAACTGAAACCTACTAATGACCCTGTTACAACTGAAACCTACTAATGACCCTGTTACAACTGAAACCTACTAATGACCCTGTTACAACTGAAACCTACTAATGACCCTGTTACAACTGAAACCTACTAATGACCCTGTTACAGCTGAAACCTACTAATGACCCTGTTACAACTGAAACCTACTAATGACCCTGTTACAACTGAAACCTACTAATGACCCTGTTACAACTGAAACCTACTAATGACCCTGTTACAACTGAAACCTACTAATGACCCTGTTACAACTGAAACCTACTAATGACCCTGTTACAACTGAAACCTACTAATGACCCTGTTACAACTGAAACCTACTAATGACCCTGTTACAACTGAAACCTACTAATGACCCTGTTACAACTGAAACCTACTAATGACCCTGTTACAACTGAAACCTACTAATGACCCTGTTACAACTGAAACCTACTAATGACCCTGTTACAACTGAAACCTACTAATGACCCTGTTACAGATGAAACCTACTAATGACCCTGTTACAACTGAAACCTACTAATGACCCTGTTACAGATGAAACCTACTAATGACCCTGTTACAACTGAAACCTACTAATGACCCTGTTACAACTGAAACCTACTAATGACCCTGTTACAATGAAACCTACTAATGACCCTGTTACAACTGAAACCTACTAATGACCCTGTTACAACTGAAACCTACTAATGACCCTGTTACAACTGAAACCTACTAATGACCCTGTTACAACTGAAACCTACTAATGACCCTGTTACAACTGAAACCTACTAATGACCCTGTTACAACTAAACCTACTAATGACCCTGTTACAACTGAAACCTACTAATGACCCTGTTACAACTGAAACCTACTAATGACCCTGTTACAACTGAAACCTACTAATGACCCTGTTACAACTGAAACCTACTAATGACCCTGTTACAACTGAAACCTACTAATGACCCTGTTACAACTGAAACCTACTAATGACCCTGTTACAACTGAAACCTACTAATGACCCTGTTACAACTGAAACCTACTAATGACCCTGTTACAACTGAAACCTACTAATGACCCTGTTACAACTGAAACCTACTAATGACCCTGTTACAACTGAAACCTACTAATGACCCTGTTACAACTGAAACCTACTAATGACCCTGTTACAACTGAAACCTACTAATGACCCTGTTACAACTGAAACCTACTAATGACCCTGTTACAACTGAAACCTACTAATGACCCTGTTACAACTGAAACCTACTAATGACCCTGTTACAACTGAAACCTACTAATGACCCTGTTACAACTGAAACCTACTAATGACCCTGTTACAACTGAAACCTACTAATGACCCTGTTACAACTGAAACCTACTAATGACCCTGTTACAACTGAAACCTACTAATGACCCTGTTACAACTGAAACCTACTAATGACCCTGTTACAACTGAAACCTACTAATGACCCTGTTACAACTGAAACCTACTAATGACCCTGTTACAACTGAAACCTACTAATGACCCTGTTACAACTGAAACCTACTAATGACCCTGTTACAACTGAAACCTACTAATGACCCTGTTACAGATGAAACCTACTAATGACCCTGTTACAACTGAAACCTACTAATGACCCTGTTACAGCTGAAACCTACTAATGACCCTGTTACAACTGAAACCTACTAATGACCCTGTTACAACTGAAACCTACTAATGACCCTGTTACAACTGAAACCTACTAATGACCCTGTTACAACTGAAACCTACTAATGACCCTGTTACAACTGAAACCTACTAATGACCCTGTTACAACTGAAACCTACTAATGACCCTGTTACAACTGAAACCTACTAATGACCCTGTTACAACTGAAACCTACTAATGACCCTGTTACAACTGAAACCTACTAATGACCCTGTTACAACTGAAACCTACTAATGACCCTGTTACAACTGAAACCTACTAATGACCCTGTTACAACTGAAACCTACTAATGACCCTGTTACAACTGAAACCTACTAATGACCCTGTTACAACTGAAACCTACTAATGACCCTGTTACAACTGAAACCTACTAATGACCCTGTTACAACTGAAACCTACTAATGACCCTGTTACAGATGAAACCTACTAATGACCCTGTTACAACTGAAACCTACTAATGACCCTGTTACAACTGAAACCTACTAATGACCCTGTTACAACTGAAACCTACTAATGACCCTGTTACAACTGAAACCTACTAATGACCCTGTTACAACTGAAACCTACTAATGACCCTGTTACAACTGAAACCTACTAATGACCCTGTTACAACTGAAACCTACTAATGACCCTGTTACAACTGAAACCTACTAATGACCCTGTTACAACTGAAACCTACTAATGACCCTGTTACAACTAAACCTACTAATGACCCTGTTACAACTGAAACCTACTAATGACCCTGTTACAGATTGAAACCTACTAATGACCCTGTTACAACTGAAACCTACTAATGACCCTGTTACAACTGAAACCTACTAATGACCCTGTTACAGATGAAACCTACTAATGACCCTGTTACAGATGAAACCTACTAATGACCCTGTTACAGATTGAAACCTACTAATGACCCTGTTACAACTGAAACCTACTAATGACCCTGTTACAACTGAAACCTACTAATGACCCTGTTACAACTGAAACCTACTAATGACCCTGTTACAACTGAAACCTACTAATGACCCTGTTACAATGAAACCTACTAATGACCCTGTTACAACTGAAACCTACTAATGACCCTGTTACAACTGAAACCTACTAATGACCCTGTTACAACTGAAACCTACTAATGACCCTGTTACAACTGAAACCTACTAATGACCCTGTTACAATGAAACCTACTAATGACCCTGTTACAGATGAAACCTACTAATGACCCTGTTACAACTGAAACCTACTAATGACCCTGTTACAACTGAAACCTACTAATGACCCTGTTACAACTGAAACCTACTAATGACCCTGTTACAACTGAAACCTACTAATGACCCTGTTACAACTGAAACCTACTAATGACCCTGTTACAACTGAAACCTACTAATGACCCTGTTACAACTGAAACCTACTAATGACCCTGTTACAACTGAAACCTACTAATGACCCTGTTACAACTGAAACCTACTAATGACCCTGTTACAACTGAAACCTACTAATGACCCTGTTACAACTGAAACCTACTAATGACCCTGTTACAACTGAAACCTACTAATGACCCTGTTACAGATGAAACCTACTAATGACCCTGTTACAACTGAAACCTACTAATGACCCTGTTACAACTGAAACCTACTAATGACCCTGTTACAGATGAAACCTACTAATGACCCTGTTACAACTGAAACCTACTAATGACCCTGTTACAGATGAAACCTACTAATGACCCTGTTACAACTGAAACCTACTAATGACCCTGTTACAACTGAAACCTACTAATGACCCTGTTACAACTGAAACCTACTAATGACCCTGTTACAACTGAAACCTACTAATGACCCTGTTACAACTGAAACCTACTAATGACCCTGTTACAACTGAAACCTACTAATGACCCTGTTACAACTGAAACCTACTAATGACCCTGTTACAACTGAAACCTACTAATGACCCTGTTACAACTGAAACCTACTAATGACCCTGTTACAACTGAAACCTACTAATGACCCTGTTACAGATGAAACCTACTAATGACCCTGTTACAACTGAAACCTACTAATGACCCTGTTACAACTGAAACCTACTAATGACCCTGTTACAACTGAAACCTACTAATGACCCTGTTACAACTGAAACCTACTAATGACCCTGTTACAACTGAAACCTACTAATGACCCTGTTACAACTGAAACCTACTAATGACCCTGTTACAACTGAAACCTACTAATGACCCTGTTACAACTGAAACCTACTAATGACCCTGTTACAACTGAAACCTACTAATGACCCTGTTACAACTGAAACCTACTAATGACCCTGTTACAGATGAAACCTACTAATGACCCTGTTACAACTGAAACCTACTAATGACCCTGTTACAGATGAAACCTACTAATGACCCTGTTACAACTGAAACCTACTAATGACCCTGTTACAACTGAAACCTACTAATGACCCTGTTACAGATTAAACCTACTAATGACCCTGTTACAACTGAAACCTACTAATGACCCTGTTACAACTGAAACCTACTAATGACCCTGTTACAACTGAAACCTACTAATGACCCTGTTACAACTGAAACCTACTAATGACCCTGTTACAGATGAAACCTACTAATGACCCTGTTACAACTGAAACCTACTAATGACCCTGTTACAACTGAAACCTACTAATGACCCTGTTACAACTGAAACCTACTAATGACCCTGTTACAGATGAAACCTACTAATGACCCTGTTACAACTGAAACCTACTAATGACCCTGTTACAACTGAAACCTACTAATGACCCTGTTACAACTGAAACCTACTAATGACCCTGTTACAACTGAAACCTACTAATGACCCTGTTACAACTGAAACCTACTAATGACCCTGTTACAACTGAAACCTACTAATGACCCTGTTACAACTGAAACCTACTAATGACCCTGTTACAACTGAAACCTACTAATGACCCTGTTACAACTGAAACCTACTAATGACCCTGTTACACTGAAACCTACTAATGACCCTGTTACAACTGAAACCTACTAATGACCCTGTTACAACTGAAACCTACTAATGACCCTGTTACAACTGAAACCTACTAATGACCCTGTTACAACTGAAACCTACTAATGACCCTGTTACAACTGAAACCTACTAATGACCCTGTTACAGATTAAACCTACTAATGACCCTGTTACAACTGAAACCTACTAATGACCCTGTTACAGATGAAACCTACTAATGACCCTGTTACAACTGAAACCTACTAATGACCCTGTTACAACTGAAACCTACTAATGACCCTGTTACAACTGAAACCTACTAATGACCCTGTTACAACTGAAACCTACTAATGACCCTGTTACAACTGAAACCTACTAATGACCCTGTTACAACTGAAACCTACTAATGACCCTGTTACAACTGAAACCTAGTAATGACCCTGTTACAGATGAAACCTACTAATGACCCTGTTACGATACTAATGACCCTGTTACAACTGAAACCTACTAATGACCCTGTTACAACTGAAACCTACTAATGACCCTGTTACACCTGAAACCTACTAATGACCCTGTTACAACTGAAACCTACTAATGACCCTGTTACAACTGAAACCTACTAATGACCCTGTTACAACTGAAACCTACTAATGACCCTGTTACAACTGAAACCTACTAATGACCCTGTTACAACTGAAACCTACTAATGACCCTGTTACAACTGAAACCTACTAATGACCCTGTTACAACTGAAACCTACTAATGACCCTGTTACAACTGAAACCTACTAATGACCCTGTTACAACTGAAACCTACTAATGACCCTGTTACAACTGAAACCTACTAATGACCCTGTTACAACTGAAACCTACTAATGACCCTGTTACAACTGAAACCTACTAATGACCCTGTTACAACTGAAACCTACTAATGACCCTGTTACAACTGAAACCTACTAATGACCCTGTTACAGATTAAACCTACTAATGACCCTGTTACAACTGAAACCTACTAATGACCCTGTTACAACTGAAACCTACTAATGACCCTGTTACAGATGAAACCTACTAATGACCCTGTTACAACTGAAACCTACTAATGACCCTGTTACAACTGAAACCTACTAATGACCCTGTTACAACTGAAACCTACTAATGACCCTGTTACAGATGAAACCTACTAATGACCCTGTTACAACTGAAACCTACTAATGACCCTGTTGCAACTGAAACCTACTCATGACCCTGTTATAGATTAAACCTACTATTGACCCTGTTACATCTGAAACCTACTAATGACCCTGTTATAGATTAAACCTACTAATGACCCTGTTACAACTGAAACCTATTAATGACCATGTTACAACTGAAACCTACTAATGACCCTGTTACAGATGAAACCTACTAATGACCCTGTTAGATTGAAACCTACTAATGACCCTGTTACAATTAAACCTACTAATGACCCTGTTACAATGAAACCTACTAATGACCCTGTTACAACTGAAACCTACTAATGACCCTGTTACAACTGAAACCTACTAATGACCCTGTTACAACTGAAACCTACTAATGACCCTGTTACAGATGAAACCTACTAATGACCCTGTTACAACTGAAACCTACTAATGACCCTGTTACAACTGAAACCTACTAATGACCCTGTTACAACTGAAACCTACTAATGACCCTGTTACAACTGAAACCTACTAATGACCCTGTTACAACTGAAACCTACTAATGACCCTGTTACAACTGAAACCTACTAATGACCCTGTTACAACTGAAACCTACTAATGACCCTGTTACAACTGAAACCTACTAATGACCCTGTTACAACTGAAACCTACTAATGACCCTGTTACAACTGAAACCTACTAATGACCCTGTTACAACTGAAACCTACTAATGACCCTGTTACAGATGAAACCTACTAATGACCCTGTTACAACTGAAACCTACTAATGACCCTGTTACAACTGAAACCTACTAATGACCCTGTTACAGCTGAAACCTACTAATGACCCTGTTACAACTGAAACCTACTAATGACCCTGTTACAACTGAAACCTACTAATGACCCTGTTACAACTGAAACCTACTAATGACCCTGTTACAACTGAAACCTACTAATGACCCTGTTACAGATGAAACCTACTAATGACCCTGTTACAACTGAAACCTACTAATGACCCTGTTACAACTTAAACCTACTAATGACCCTGTTACAACTGAAACCTACTAATGACCCTGTTACAGATTAAACCTACTAATGACCCTGTTACAACTGAAACCTACTAATGACCCTGTTGCAACTGAAACCTACTCATGACCCTGTTACAGATTGAAACCTACTAATGACCCTGTTACAACTGAAACCTACTAATGACCCTGTTACAGATGAAACCTACTAATGACCCTGTTACAACTGAAACCTACTAATGACCCTGTTACAACTGAAACCTACTAATGACCCTGTTACAGATGAAACCTACTAATGACCCTGTTACAGATTAAACCTACTAATGACCCTGTTACAACTGAAACCTATTAATGACCCTGTTACAACTGAAACCTACTAATGACCCTGTTACAACTGAAACCTACTAATGACCCTGTTACAATGAAACCTACTAATGACCCTGTTACAACTGAAACCTACTAATGACCCTGTTACAACTGAAACCTACTAATGACCCTGTTACAACTGAAACCTACTAATGACCCTGTTACAACTGAAACCTACTAATGACCCTGTTACAATGAAACCTACTAATGACCCTGTTACAATTAAACCTACTAATGACCCTGTTACAACTGAAACCTACTAATGACCCTGTTACAGATTAAACCTACTAATGACCCTGTTACAACTGAAACCTACTAATGACCCTGTTACAACTGAAACCTACTAATGACCCTGTTACAGATGAAACCTACTAATGACCCTGTTACAACTAAACCTACTAATGACCCTGTTACAATGAAACCTACTAATGACCCTGTTAGATTAAACCTACTAATGACCCTGTTACAACTGAAACCTACTAATGACCCTGTTACAACTGAAACCTACTAATGACCCTGTTACAACTGAAACCTACTAATGACCCTGTTACAACTGAAACCTACTAATGACCCTGTTACAACTGAAACCTACTAATGACCCTGTTACAACTGAAACCTACTAATGACCCTGTTACAGATGAAACCTACTAATGACCCTGTTACAGATGAAACCTACTAATGACCCTGTTACAACTGAAACCTACTAATGACCCTGTTACAGATTAAACCTACTAATGACCCTGTTACAACTGAAACCTACTAATGACCCTGTTACAGATTAAACCTACTAATGACCCTGTTACAACTGAAACCTACTAATGACCCTGTTACAACTGAAACCTACTAATGACCCTGTTACAACTGAAACCTACTAATGACCCTGTTACAACTGAAACCTACTAATGACCCTGTTACAACTGAAACCTACTAATGACCCTGTTACAACTGAAACCTACTAATGACCCTGTTACAACTGAAACCTACTAATGACCCTGTTACAACTGAAACCTACTAATGACCCTGTTACAACTGAAACCTACTAATGACCCTGTTACAACTGAAACCTACTAATGACCCTGTTACAACTGAAACCTACTAATGACCCTGTTACAACTGAAACCTACTAATGACCCTGTTACAACTGAAACCTACTAATGACCCTGTTACAACTGAAACCTACTAATGACCCTGTTACAACTGAAACCTACTAATGACCCTGTTACAACTGAAACCTACTAATGACCCTGTTACAACTGAAACCTACTAATGACCCTGTTACAACTGAAACCTACTAATGACCCTGTTACAACTGAAACCTACTAATGACCCTGTTACAACTGAAACCTACTAATGACCCTGTTACAACTGAAACCTACTAATGACCCTGTTACAACTGAAACCTACTAATGACCCTGTTACAACTGAAACCTACTAATGACCCTGTTACAACTGAAACCTACTAATGACCCTGTTACATCTGAAACCTACTAATGACCCTGTTATAGATTAAACCTACTAATGACCCTGTTACAACTGAAACCTACTAATGACCCTGTTACAACTGAAACCTACTAATGACCCTGTTACAGATGAAACCTACTAATGACCCTGTTACAACTGAAACCTACTAATGACCCTGTTACAACTGAAACCTACTAATGACCCTGTTACAACTGAAACCTACTAATGACCCTGTTACAACTGAAACCTACTAATGACCCTGTTACAACTGAAACCTACTAATGACCCTGTTACAACTGAAACCTACTAATGACCCTGTTATAGATTAAACCTACTAATGACCCTGTTACAACTGAAACCTACTAATGACCCTGTTACAACTGAAACCTACTAATGACCCTGTTACAGATGAAACCTACTAATGACCCTGTTACAACTGAAACCTACTAATGACCCTGTTACAACTGAAACCTACTAATGACCCTGTTACAGCTGAAATCTAATGACCCTGTTACAACTGAAACCTACTAATGACCCTGTTACAACTGAAACCTACTAATGACCCTGTTACAACTGAAACCTACTAATGACCCTGTTACAACTGAAACCTACTAATGACCCTGTTACAGATGAAACCTACTAATGACCCTGTTACAACTGAAACCTACTAATGACCCTGTTACAACTGAAACCTACTAATGACCCTGTTACAACTGACACCTACTAATGACCCTGTTACAGATTAAACCTACTAATGACCCTGTTACAACTGAAACCTACTAATGACCCTGTTGCAACTGAAACCTACTCATGACCCTGTTATAGATTAAACCTACTATTGACCCTGTTACATCTGAAACCTACTAATGACCCTGTTATAGATTAAACCTACTAATGACCCTGTTACAACTGAAACCTATTAATGACCCTGTTACAACTGAAACCTACTAATGACCCTGTTACAGATGAAACCTACTAATGACCCTGTTACAGATTAAACCTACTAATGACCCTGTTACAACTGAAACCTACTAATGACCCTGTTACAACTGAAACCTACTAATGACCCTGTTACAACTGAAACCTACTAATGACCCTGTTACAGATGAAACCTACTAATGACCCTGTTACAACTGAAACCTACTAATGACCCTGTTACAACTGAAACCTACTAATGACCCTGTTACAACTGAAACCTACTAATGACCCTGTTACAACTGAAACCTACTAATGACCCGGTTACAGATGAAACCTACTAATGACCCTGTTACAGATTAAACCTACTAATGACCCTGTTACACCTGAAACCTACTAATGACCCGGTTATAGATTAAACCTACTAATGACCCTGAAAAAGCTGAAACCTACTAATGACCCTGTTACAGCTGAAACCTACTAATGACCCTGTAACAGATAAACCTACTAATGACCCTGTTACAGGTTAACCTACTAATGACCCTGTTACAGATTAAACCTACTAATGACCCTGTTATAGATTAAACCTACTAATGACCCTGTTACAACTGAAACCTATTAATGACCCTGTTACAACTGAAACCTACTAATGACCCTGTTACACTGAAACCTACTAATGACCCTGTTACAACTGAAACCTACTAATGACCCTGTTACAACTGAAACCTACTAATGACCCTGTTACAACTGAAACCTACTAATGACCCTGTTACAGATTAAACCTACTAATGACCCTGTTATAGATGAAACCTACTAATGACCATGTTACAACTGAAACCTACTAATGACCCTGTTACAGATGAAACCTACTAATGACCCTGTTACAACTGAAACCTACTAATGACCCTGTTACAGATTAAACCTACTAATGACCCTGTTACAACTGAAACCTACTAATGACCCTGTTACAGATGAAACCTACTAATGACCCTGTTACAACTGAAACCTACTAATGACCCTGTTACAACTGAAACCTACTAATGACCCTGTTACAACTGAAACCTACTAATGACCCTGTTACAACTGAAACCTACTAATGACCCTGTTACAACTGAAACCTACTAATGACCCTGTTACAACTGAAACCTACTAATGACCCTGTTACAACTGAAACCTACTAATGACCCTGTTACAGATGAAACCTACTAATGACCCTGTTACAACTGAAACCTACTAATGACCCTGTTACAACTGAAACCTACTAATGACCCTGTTACAACTGAAACCTACTAATGACCATGTTACACCTGAAACCTACTAATGACCCTGTTACAGATTAAACCTACTAATGACCCTGTTACAACTGAAACCTACTAATGACCTTGTTACAGATGAAACCTACTAATGACCATGTTACAACTGAAACCTAGTAATGACCCTGTTACAGATGAAACCTATTAATGACCCTGTCGATACTAATGACCCTGTTACAGCTGAAACCACCTAATGACCCTGTTACAACTGAAACCTACTAATGACCCTGTTACAACTGAAACCTACTAATGACCCTGTTACAACTGAAACCTACTAATGACCCTGTTACAACTGAAACCTACTAATGACCCTGTTACAACTGAAACCTACTAATGACCCTGTTACAACTGAAACCTACTAATGACCCTGTTACAACTGAAACCTACTAATGACCCTGTTACAACTGAAACCTACTAATGACCCTGTTATAGATTAAACCTACTAATGACCCTGTTACAACTGAAACCTACTAATGACCCTGTTACAACTGAAACCTACTAATGACCCTGTTACAACTGAAACCTACTAATGACCCTGTTACAGATGAAACCTACTAATGACCCTGTTACAACTGAAACCTACTAATGACCCTGTTACAACTGAAACCTACTAATGACCCTGTTACAGATGAAACCTACTAATGACCCTGTTACAACTGAAACCTACTAATGACCCTGTTACAGATGAAACCTACTAATGACCCTGTTACAACTGAAACCTACTAATGACCCTGTTACAACTGAAACCTACTAATGACCCTGTTACAGATTAAACCTACTAATGACCCTGTTACAATGAAACCTACTAATGACCCTGTTACATGAAACCTACTAATGACCCTGTTACAACTGAAACCTACTAATGACCCTGTTACAACTGAAACCTACTAATGACCCTGTTACAACTGAAACCTACTAATGACCCTGTTACAACTGAAACCTACTAATGACCCTGTTACAACTGAAACCTACTAATGACCCTGTTACAACTGAAACCTACTAATGACCCTGTTACAACTGAAACCTACTAATGACCCTGTTACAACTGAAACCTACTAATGACCCTGTTACAACTGAAACCTACTAATGACCCTGTTACAACTGAAACCTACTAATGACCCTGTTACAACTGAAACCTACTAATGACCCTGTTACAACTGAAACCTACTAATGACCCTGTTACAGACTAAACCTACTAATGACCCTGTTACAACTGAAACCTACTAATGACCCTGTTACAACTGAAACCTACTAATGACCCTGTTACAACTGAAACCTACTAATGACCCTGTTACAACTGAAACCTACTAATGACCCTGTTACAACTGAAACCTACTAATGACCCTGTTACAACTGAAACCTACTAATGACCCTGTTACAACTGAAACCTACTAATGACCCTGTTACAACTGAAACCTACTAATGACCCTGTTACAACTGAAACCTACTAATGACCCTGTTACAACTGAAACCTACTAATGACCCTGTTACAACTGAAACCTACTAATGACCCTGTTACAACTGAAACCTACTAATGACCCTGTTACAACTGAAACCTACTAATGACCCTGTTACAACTGAAACCTACTAATGACCCTGTTACAACTGAAACCTACTAATGACCCTGTTACAACTGAAACCTACTAATGACCCTGTTACAACTGAAACCTACTAATGACCCTGTTACAACTGAACCTACTAATGACCCTGTTACAACTGAAACCTACTAATGACCCTGTTACAACTGAAACCTACTAATGACCCTGTTACAACTGAAACCTACTAATGACCCTGTTACAACTGAAACCTACTAATGACCCTGTTACAACTGAAACCTACTAATGACCCTGTTACAACTGAAACCTACTAATGACCCTGTTACAACTGAAACCTACTAATGACCCTGTTACAACTGAAACCTACTAATGACCCTGTTACAACTGAAACCTACTAATGACCCTGTTACAACTGAAACCTACTAATGACCCTGTTACAACTGAAACCTACTAATGACCCTGTTACAACTGAAACCTACTAATGACCCTGTTACAACTGAAACCTACTAATGACCCTGTTACAACTGAAACCTACTAATGACCCTGTTACAATTGAAACCTACTAATGACCCTGTTACAACTGAAACCTACTAATGACCCTGTTACAACTGAAACCTACTAATGACCCTGTTACAGATTAAACCTACTAATGACCCTGTTACAACTGAAACCTACTAATGACCCTGTTACAACTGAAACCTACTAATGACCCTGTTACAACTGAAACCTACTAATGACCCTGTTACAACTGAAACCTACTAATGACCCTGTTACAGATGAAACCTACTAATGACCCTGTTACAGATTAAACCTACTAATGACCCTGTTACAACTGAAACCTACTAATGACCCTGTTACAACTGAAACCTACTAATGACCCTGTTACAACTGAAACCTACTAATGACCCTGTTACAATGAAACCTACTAATGACCCTGTTACAACTGAAACCTACTAATGACCCTGTTACAACTGAAACCTACTAATGACCCTGTTACACACTGAAACCTACTAATGACCCTGTTACAACTGAAACCTACTAATGACCCTGTTACAACTGAAACCTACTAATGACCCTGTTACAGATGAAACCTACTAATGACCCTGTTACAACTGAAACCTACTAATGACCCTGTTACAACTGAAACCTACTAATGACCCTGTTACAACTGAAACCTACTAATGACCCTGTTACAACTGAAACCTACTAATGACCCTGTTACAACTGAAACCTACTAATGACCCTGTTACAACTGAAACCTACTAATGACCCTGTTACAGATTAAACCTACTAATGACCCTGTTACAACTGAAACCTACTAATGACCCTGTTACAACTGAAACCTACTAATGACCCTGTTACAACTGAAACCTACTAATGACCCTGTTACAACTGAAACCTACTAATGACCCTGTTACAACTGAAACCTACTAATGACCCTGTTACAACTGAAACCTACTAATGACCCTGTTACAACTGAAACCTACTAATGACCCTGTTACAACTGAAACCTACTAATGACCCTGTTACAGATGAAACCTACTAATGACCCTGTTACAACTGAAACCTACTAATGACCCTGTTACAACTGAAACCTACTAATGACCCTGTTACAACTGAAAACTAATGACCCTGTTACAACTGAAACCTACTAATGACCCTGTTACAACTGAAACCTACTAATGACCCTGTTACAGATGAAACCTACTAATGACCCTGTTACAACTGAAACCTACTAATGACCCTGTTACAACTGAAACCTACTAATGACCCTGTTACAACTGAAACCTACTAATGACCCTGTTACAACTGAAACCTACTAATGACCCTGTTACAACTGAAACCTACTAATGACCCTGTTACAACTGAAACCTACTAATGACCCTGTTACAACTGAAACCTACTAATGACCCTGTTACAACTGAAACCTACTAATGACCCTGTTACAACTGAAACCTACTAATGACCCTGTTACAACTGAAACCTACTAATGACCCTGTTACAACTGAAACCTACTAATGACCCTGTTACAACTGAAACCTACTAATGACCCTGTTACAACTGAAACCTACTAATGACCCTGTTACAACTGAAACCTACTAATGACCCTGTTACAACTGAAACCTACTAATGACCCTGTTACAACTGAAACCTACTAATGACCCTGTTACAATGAAACCTACTAATGACCCTGTTACAACTGAAACCTACTAATGACCCTGTTACAACTGAAACCTACTAATGACCCTGTTACAACTGAAACCTACTAATGACCCTGTTACAACTGAAACCTACTAATGACCCTGTTACAACTGAAACCTACTAATGACCCTGTTACAACTGAAACCTACTAATGACCCTGTTACAACTGAAACCTACTAATGACCCTGTTACAACTGAAACCTACTAATGACCCTGTTACAACTGAAACCTACTAATGACCCTGTTACAACTGAAACCTACTAATGACCCTGTTACAACTGAAACCTACTAATGACCCTGTTACAACTGAAACCTACTAATGACCCTGTTACAACTGAAACCTACTAATGACCCTGTTACAACTGAAACCTACTAATGACCCTGTTACAACTGAAACCTACTAATGACCCTGTTACAACTGAAACCTACTAATGACCCTGTTACAACTGAAACCTACTAATGACCCTGTTACAACTGAAACCTACTAATGACCCTGTTACAACTGAAACCTACTAATGACCCTGTTACAGATGAAACCTACTAATGACCCTGTTACAACTGAAACCTACTAATGACCCTGTTACAACTGAAACCTACTAATGACCCTGTTACAACTGAAACCTACTAATGACCCTGTTACAACTGAAACCTACTAATGACCCTGTTACAATGAAACCTACTAATGACCCTGTTACAACTGAAACCTACTAATGACCCTGTTACAACTGAAACCTACTAATGACCCTGTTACAACTGAAACCTACTAATGACCCTGTTACAACTGAAACCTACTAATGACCCTGTTACAACTGAAACCTACTAATGACCCTGTTACAACTGAAACCTACTAATGACCCTGTTACAACTGAAACCTACTAATGACCCTGTTACAACTGAAACCTACTAATGACCCTGTTACAACTGAAACCTACTAATGACCCTGTTACAACTGAAACCTACTAATGACCCTGTTACAACTGAAACCTACTAATGACCCTGTTACAACTGAAACCTACTAATGACCCTGTTACAATGAAACCTACTAATGACCCTGTTACAACTGAAACCTACTAATGACCCTGTTACAACTGAAACCTACTAATGACCCTGTTACAACTGAAACCTACTAATGACCCTGTTACAACTGAAACCTACTAATGACCCTGTTACAACTGAAACCTACTAATGACCCTGTTACAATGAAACCTACTAATGACCCTGTTACAATGAAACCTACTAATGACCCTGTTACAACTGAAACCTACTAATGACCCTGTTACAACTGAAACCTACTAATGACCCTGTTACAACTGAAACCTACTAATGACCCTGTTACAATTAAACCTACTAATGACCCTGTTACAACTACCTACTAATGACCCTGTTACAACTGAAACCTACTAATGACCCTGTTACAACTGAAACCTACTAATGACCCTGTTACAACTGAAACCTACTAATGACCCTGTTACAACTGAAACCTACTAATGACCCTGTTACAACTGAAACCTACTAATGACCCTGTTACAACTGAAACCTACTAATGACCCTGTTACAACTGAAACCTACTAATGACCCTGTTACAACTGAAACCTACTAATGACCCTGTTACAACTGAAACCTACTAATGACCCTGTTACAACTGAAACCTACTAATGACCCTGTTACAACTGAAACCTACTAATGACCCTGTTACAACTGAAACCTACTAATGACCCTGTTACAACTGAAACCTACTAATGACCCTGTTACAATTGAAACCTACTAATGACCCTGTTACAACTGAAACCTACTAATGACCCTGTTACAATGAAACCTACTAATGACCCTGTTACAACTGAAACCTACTAATGACCCTGTTACAACTGAAACCTACTAATGACCCTGTTACAACTGAAACCTACTAATGACCCTGTTACAACTGAAACCTACTAATGACCCTGTTACAACTGAAACCTACTAATGACCCTGTTACAACTGAAACCTACTAATGACCCTGTTACAACTGAAACCTACTAATGACCCTGTTACAACTGAAACCTACTAATGACCCTGTTACAATGAAACCTACTAATGACCCTGTTACAACTGAAACCTACTAATGACCCTGTTACAACTGAAACCTACTAATGACCCTGTTACAACTGAAACCTACTAATGACCCTGTTACAACTGAAACCTACTAATGACCCTGTTACAACTGAAACCTACTAATGACCCTGTTACAACTGAAACCTACTAATGACCCTGTTACAACTGAAACCTACTAATGACCCTGTTACAACTGAAACCTACTAATGACCCTGTTACAACTGAAACCTACTAATGACCCTGTTACAGATGAAACCTACTAATGACCCTGTTACAACTGAAACCTACTAATGACCCTGTTACAACTGAAACCTACTAATGACCCTGTTACAACTGAAACCTACTAATGACCCTGTTACAACTGAAACCTACTAATGACCCTGTTACAACTGAAACCTACTAATGACCCTGTTACAACTGAAACCTACTAATGACCCTGTTACAACTGAAACCTACTAATGACCCTGTTACAACTGAAACCTACTAATGACCCTGTTACAACTGAAACCTACTAATGACCCTGTTACAACTGAAACCTACTAATGACCCTGTTACAACTGAAACCTACTAATGACCCTGTTACAACTGAAACCTACTAATGACCCTGTTACAACTGAAACCTACTAATGACCCTGTTACAACTGAAACCTACTAATGACCCTGTTACAACTGAAACCTACTAATGACCCTGTTACAACTGAAACCTACTAATGACCCTGTTACAACTGAAACCTACTAATGACCCTGTTACAATGAAACCTACTAATGACCCTGTTACAACTGAAACCTACTAATGACCCTGTTACAACTGAAACCTACTAATGACCCTGTTACAACTGAAACCTACTAATGACCCTGTTACAACTGAAACCTACTAATGACCCTGTTACAACTGAAACCTACTAATGACCCTGTTACAGATGAAACCTACTAATGACCCTGTTACAACTGAAACCTACTAATGACCCTGTTACAACTGAAACCTACTAATGACCCTGTTACAACTGAAACCTACTAATGACCCTGTTACAACTGAAACCTACTAATGACCCTGTTACAGATGAAACCTACTAATGACCCTGTTACAACTGAAACCTACTAATGACCCTGTTACAACTGAAACCTACTAATGACCCTGTTACAACTGAAACCTACTAATGACCCTGTTACAACTGAAACCTACTAATGACCCTGTTACAGATGAAACCTACTAATGACCCTGTTACAACTGAAACCTACTAATGACCCTGTTACAACTGAAACCTACTAATGACCCTGTTACAACTGAAACCTACTAATGACCCTGTTACAACTGAAACCTACTAATGACCCTGTTACAACTGAAACCTACTAATGACCCTGTTACAACTGAAACCTACTAATGACCCTGTTACAACTGAAACCTACTAATGACCCTGTTACAACTGAAACCTACTAATGACCCTGTTACAACTGAAACCTACTAATGACCCTGTTACAACTGAAACCTACTAATGACCCTGTTACAACTGAAACCTACTAATGACCCTGTTACAGATGAAACCTACTAATGACCCTGTTACAACTGAAACCTACTAATGACCCTGTTACAACTGAAACCTACTAATGACCCTGTTACAATGAAACCTACTAATGACCCTGTTACAACTGAAACCTACTAATGACCCTGTTACAACTGAAACCTACTAATGACCCTGTTACAACTGAAACCTACTAATGACCCTGTTACAACTGAAACCTACTAATGACCCTGTTACAACTGAAACCTACTAATGACCCTGTTACAACTGAAACCTACTAATGACCCTGTTACAACTGAAACCTACTAATGACCCTGTTACAACTGAAACCTACTAATGACCCTGTTACAATGAAACCTACTAATGACCCTGTTACAACTGAAACCTACTAATGACCCTGTTACAACTGAAACCTACTAATGACCCTGTTACAACTGAAACCTACTAATGACCCTGTTACAACTGAAACCTACTAATGACCCTGTTACAACTGAAACCTACTAATGACCCTGTTACAACTGAAACCTACTAATGACCCTGTTACAACTGAAACCTACTAATGACCCTGTTACAACTGAAACCTACTAATGACCCTGTTACAACTGAAACCTACTAATGACCCTGTTACAGATGAAACCTACTAATGACCCTGTTACAACTGAAACCTACTAATGACCCTGTTACAACTGAAACCTACTAATGACCCTGTTACAATGAAACCTACTAATGACCCTGTTACAACTGAAACCTACTAATGACCCTGTTACAACTGAAACCTACTAATGACCCTGTTACAACTGAAACCTACTAATGACCCTGTTACAACTGAAACCTACTAATGACCCTGTTACAGATGAAACCTACTAATGACCCTGTTACAACTGAAACCTACTAATGACCCTGTTACAACTGAAACCTACTAATGACCCTGTTACAACTGAAACCTACTAATGACCCTGTTACAACTGAAACCTACTAATGACCCTGTTACAGATTGAAACCTACTAATGACCCTGTTACAACTGAAACCTACTAATGACCCTGTTACAACTGAAACCTACTAATGACCCTGTTACAACTGAAACCTACTAATGACCCTGTTACAACTGAAACCTACTAATGACCCTGTTACAATGAAACCTACTAATGACCCTGTTACAGATGAAACCTACTAATGACCCTGTTACAACTGAAACCTACTAATGACCCTGTTACAACTGACACCTACTAATGACCCTGTTACAGATGAAACCTACTAATGACCCTGTTACAACTGAAACCTACTAATGACCCTGTTACAGATAAACCTACTAATGACCCTGTTACAATGAAACCTACTAATGACCCTGTTACAACTGAAACCTATTAATGACCCTGTTACAACTGAAACCTACTAATGACCCTGTTACAGATTAAACCTACTAATGACCCTGTTACAGATGAAACCTACTAATGACCCTGTTACAACTGAAACCTACTAATGACCCTGTTACAACTGAAACCTACTAATGACCCTGTTACAACTGAAACCTACTAATGACCCTGTTACAGATGAAACCTACTAATGACCCTGTTAGATTAAACCTACTAATGACCCTGTTACAACTGAAACCTACTAATGACCCTGTTACAACTGAAACCTACTAATGACCCTGTTACAACTGAAACCTACTAATGACCCTGTTACAACTGAAACCTACTAATGACCCTGTTACAATGAAACCTACTAATGACCCTGTTACAACTGAAACCTACTAATGACCCTGTTACAACTGAAACCTACTAATGACCCTGTTACAACTGAAACCTACTAATGACCCTGTTACAACTGAAACCTACTAATGACCCTGTTACAACTGAAACCTACTAATGACCCTGTTACAACTGAAACCTACTAATGACCCTGTTACAGATTAAACCTACTAATGACCCTGTTACAACTGAAACCTACTAATGACCCTGTTACAACTGAAACCTACTAATGACCCTGTTACAACTGAAACCTACTAATGACCCTGTTACAACTGAAACCTACTAATGACCCTGTTACAACTGAAACCTACTAATGACCCTGTTACAACTGAAACCTACTAATGACCCTGTTACAACTGAAACCTACTAATGACCCTGTTACAACTGAAACCTACTAATGACCCTGTTACAACTGAAACCTACTAATGACCCTGTTACAACTGAAACCTACTAATGACCCTGTTACAACTGAAACCTACTAATGACCCTGTTACAGATGAAACCTACTAATGACCCTGTTACAACTGAAACCTACTAATGACCCTGTTACAACTGAAACCTACTAATGACCCTGTTACAGATGAAACCTACTAATGACCCTGTTACAACTGAAACCTACTAATGACCCTGTTACAACTGAAACCTACTAATGACCCTGTTACAACTGAAACCTACTAATGACCCTGTTACAACTGAAACCTACTAATGACCCTGTTACAACTGAAACCTACTAATGACCCTGTTACAACTGAAACCTACTAATGACCCTGTTACAGATTAAACCTACTAATGACCCTGTTACAACTGAAACCTACTAATGACCCTGTTACAACTGAAACCTACTAATGACCCTGTTACAGATGAAACCTACTAATGACCCTGTTACAACTGAAACCTACTAATGACCCTGTTACAACTGAAACCTACTAATGACCCTGTTACAACTGAAACCTACTAATGACCCTGTTACAACTGAAACCTACTAATGACCCTGTTACAGATGAAACCTACTAATGACCCTGTTACAACTGAAACCTACTAATGACCCTGTTACAACTGAAACCTACTAATGACCCTGTTACAACTGAAACCTACTAATGACCCTGTTACAACTGAAACCTACTAATGACCCTGTTACAGATTAAACCTACTAATGACCCTGTTACAACTGAAACCTACTAATGACCCTGTTACAACTGAAACCTACTAATGACCCTGTTACAACTGAAACCTACTAATGACCCTGTTACAACTGAAACCTACTAATGACCCTGTTACAGATGAAACCTACTAATGACCCTGTTACAGATGAAACCTACTAATGACCCTGTTACAACTGAAACCTACTAATGACCCTGTTACAACTGAAACCTACTAATGACCCTGTTACAGATGAAACCTACTAATGACCCTGTTACAACTGAAACCTACTAATGACCCTGTTACAGATTAAACCTACTAATGACCCTGTTACAGATTAAACCTACTAATGACCCTGTTACAACTGAAACCTACTAATGACCCTGTTACAACTGAAACCTACTAATGACCCTGTTACAGATGAAACCTACTAATGACCCTGTTACAGATTAAACCTACTAATGACCCTGTTACAACTGAAACCTACTAATGACCCTGTTACAACTGAAACCTACTAATGACCCTGTTACAACTGAAACCTACTAATGACCCTGTTACAACTGAAACCTACTAATGACCCTGTTACAGATGAAACCTACTAATGACCCTGTTATAGATTAAACCTACTAATGACCCTGTTACAACTGAAACCTACTAATGACCCTGTTACAACTGAAACCTACTAATGACCCTGTTACAACTGAAACCTACTAATGACCCTGTTACAACTGAAACCTACTAATGACCCTGTTACAGATGAAACCTACTAATGACCCTGTTACAACTGAAACCTACTAATGACCCTGTTACAACTGAAACCTACTAATGACCCTGTTACAACTGAAACCTACTAATGACCCTGTTACAACTGAAACCTACTAATGACCCTGTTACAACTGAAACCTACTAATGACCCTGTTACAACTGAAACCTACTAATGACCCTGTTACAGATTAAACCTACTAATGACCCTGTTACAACTGAAACCTACTAATGACCCTGTTACAACTGAAACCTACTAATGACCCTGTTACAGATGAAACCTACTAATGACCCTGTTACAACTGAAACCTACTAATGACCCTGTTACAACTGAAACCTACTAATGACCCTGTTACACCTGAAACCTACTAATGACCCTGTTACAACTGAAACCTACTAATGACCCTGTTACAACTGAAACCTACTAATGACCCTGTTACACCTGAAACCTACTAATGACCCTGTTACAACTGAAACCTACTAATGACCCTGTTACAACTGAAACCTACTAATGACCCTGTTACACTGAAACCTACTAATGACCCTGTTACAACTGAAACCTACTAATGACCCTGTTACAACTGAAACCTACTAATGACCCTGTTACAGATGAAACCTACTAATGACCCTGTTAGATTAAACCTACTAATGACCCTGTTACAACTGAAACCTACTAATGACCCTGTTACAGATGAAACCTACTAATGACCCTGTTACAGATGAAACCTACTAATGACCCTGTTACAACTGAAACCTACTAATGACCCTGTTACAACTGAAACCTACTAATGACCCTGTTACAACTGAAACCTACTAATGACCCTGTTACAACTGAAACCTACTAATGACCCTGTTACAACTGAAACCTACTAATGACCCTGTTACAACTGAAACCTACTAATGACCCTGTTACAGATGAAACCTACTAATGACCCTGTTACAACTGAAACCTACTAATGACCCTGTTACAACTGAAACCTACTAATGACCCTGTTACAACTGAAACCTACTAATGACCCTGTTACAACTGAAACCTACTAATGACCCTGTTACAACTGAAACCTACTAATGACCCTGTTACAACTGAAACCTACTAATGACCCTGTTACAGATGAAACCTACTAATGACCCTGTTACAACTGAAACCTACTAATGACCCTGTTACAACTGAAACCTACTAATGACCCTGTTACAGATGAAACCTACTAATGACCCTGTTACAACTGAAACCTACTAATGACCCTGTTACAACTGAAACCTACTAATGACCCTGTTACACCTGCAAAACCTACTAATGACCCCCCGTTACAACTGAAGACCTTACTAATGACCCCCGTTCACTGAAACCTACTAATGACCCTGTGTACAACTGAAACCTACTAATGACCCCTGTATACACCTGAAACCTACTAATGGACCCTGTTACATCTTAAAGCCTACAAATTGCCGCTGTTGAAAGATGAAAGCCTACTAAATGACCCTGTTACACCTGAACGTACTAATGACCACTGTTACACCTGAAACCTACTAATGACGCCTGTTAGCACCTGAAACCCTACTATACCCCGTTACATCTGAAACCTACTAATGACGCCTGCTGGTTACAACTGAAACCCAATGACCCTGTTACAACTGAAAACTACTAATGACCCTGTTGAAGATGAAACCTACTAATGACCCTGTTACAACTGAAACTACTAATGACCCCTGTTACACCTGAAACCTACTAATGACCCTGTTACACCTGAAACCTACTAATGACCCTGTTACATCTGCAAACCTACTAATGACCCTGTTACAACTGAAACCTAATGACCCTGTTAACACTGAAACATAATGACCCTGTTACAACTGAAACCTACTAATGACCCTGTTGAAAATGAAACCTACTATGACCCTGTTACAACTGAAACCTACTAATGACCCTGTTACATCTGAAACCTACTAATGACCCTGTTACAACTGAAACCTAATGTCCCTGTTACCAACTGAAACCTACTAATTGACCCTGTTGAAGATGAAACCTACTAATGACCCTGTTGAAGATGTAACCTACTAATGACCCTGTTACAACTGAAACCTACTAATGACCCTGTTACAACTGAAACCTACTAATGACAATGTTACAGATGAAACCTACTAATGACCCTGTTACAACTGAAACCTACTAATGACCCTGTTACAGATGAAACCTATTAATGACCCTGTCGATACTAATGACCCTGTTACAGATTAAACCTACTAATGACCCTGTTACAACTGAAACCTACTAATGACCCCGGTTACAACTGAAACCTACTAATGATCTCTGTTACAACTGAAACCTACTAATGACCCGGTTACAGATGAAACCTACTAATGACCCTGTTACAGATGAAACCTACTAATGACCCTGTTATAGATTAAACCTACTAATGACCCTGTTAAAGTTGAAACCTACTAATGACCCTGTTACAGCTGAAACCTACTAATGACCCTGTTACAGATTAAACCTACTAATGACCGTGTTACAGGTTAACCTACTAATGACCCTGTTACAGATTAAACCTACTAATGACCCTGTTACAGATTAAACCTACTAATGACCCTGTTACAACTGAAACCTATTAATGACCCTGTTACAACTGAAACCTACTAATGACCATGTTACAGATTAAACCTACTAATGACCCTGTTACAGATTAAACCTACTAATGACCCTGTTGCAACTGAAACCTACTAATGACCCTGTTACAACTGAAACCTACTAATGACCCTGTTACAGATGAAACCTACTAATGACCCTGTTATAGATTAAACCTACTAATGACCCTGTTACAACTGAAACATACGAATGACCCTGTTACATCTGAAACCTACTAATGACCCTGTTCCAGCTGAAACCTACTAATGACCCTGTTACAACTGAAACCTACTAATGACCCTGTTCCAGCTGAAACCTACTAATGACCCTGTTACAACTGAAACCTACTAATGACCCTGTTACAACTGACACCTACTAATGACCCTGTTACAACTGACACCTACTAATGACCCTGTTACAACTGAAACCTACGAATGACCCTGTTACAGATGAAACCTACTAATGACCCTGTTACAACTGAAACCTACTAATGACCCTGTTACAACTGACACCTACTAATGACCCTGGTTACGGATGAAACCTACTAATGACCCTGTTACAACTGAAACCTATTCATGCCCCTGTTACAACTGAAACCTACTAATGACCCTGTTACAACTGAAACCTACTAATGACCCTGTTACAACTGAAACCTACTAATGACCCTGTTACAACTGAAACCTACTAATGACCCGGTTACATCTGAAACCTACTAATGACCCTGTTATAGATTAAACCTACTAATGACCCTGTTACAACTGAAACCTACTAATGACCCTGTTACAACTGAAACCTACTAATGACCCTGTTACAACTGAAACCTACTAATGACCCTGTTACAACTGAAACCTACTAATGACCCTGTTACAGATGAAACCTACTAATGACCCTGTTATAGATTAAACCTACGAATGACCCTGTTACAACTGAAACCTACTAATGACCCTGTTACAGATGAAACCTACAAATGACCCTGTTATAGATTAAACCTACTAATGACCCTGTTCCAACTGAAACATACTAATGACCCTGTTACATCTGAAAACCTACTAATGACCCTGTTCCAGCTGAAACCTACTAATGACCCTGTTACAACTGAATCCTACTAATGACCCGGTTACAGATGAAACCTACTAATGACCCGGTTACAACTGAAAACTACTAATGACCCTGTTACAACTGAAACCTACTAATGACCCTGTTACAACTGAAACCTACTAATGACCCTGTTACAACTGAATCCTACTAGTGACCCGGTTACAGATTAAACCTACTAATGACCCGGTTACAACTGAAAACTACTAATGACCCTGTTACAACTGAAACCTACTAATGACCCGGTTACAACTGAAACCTACTAATGATCCTGTTACAACTGAAACCTACTAATGACCCGGTTACAGATGAAACCTACTAATGACCCTGTTACAGATGAAACCTACTAATGACCCTGTTATAGATTAAACCTACTAATGACCCTGTTAAAGCTGAAACCTACTAATGACCCTGTTACAGCTGAAACCTACTAATGACCCTGTTACAGATTAAACCTACTAATGACCCTGTTACAGGTTAACCTACTAATGACCCTGTTACAGATTAAACCTACTAATGACCCTGTTATAGATTAAACCTACTAATGACCCTGTTACAACTGAAACATACGAATGACCCTGTTACATCTGAAACCTACTAATGACCCTGTTCCAGCTGAAACCTACTAATGACCCTGTTACAACTGAAACCTACTAATGACCCTGTTACAACTGACACCTACTAATGACCCTGTTGAAGATGTAACCTACTAATGACCCTGTTACAGATGAAACCTACTAATGACCCTGTTACAAACTGAAACCTACTAATGACCCTGTTACAACTGACACCTACTAATGACCCTGTTACGGATGAAACCTACTAATGACCCTGTTACAACTGAAACCTATTAATGCCCCTGTTACAACTGAAACCTACTAATGACCCTGTTACAACTGAAACCTACTAATGACCCTGTTACAACTGAAACCTACTAATGACCCTGTTACAAACTGAAACCTACTAATGACCCGGTTACATCTGAAACCTACTAATGACCCTGTTATAGATTAAACCTACTAATGACCCTGTTACAACTGAAACCTACTAATGACCCTGTTACAACTGAAACCTACTAATGACCCTGTTACACCTGAAACCTACTAATGACCCTGTTACAACTGAAACCTACTAATGACCCTGTTACAACTGAAACCCACTAATGACCCTGTTACACCTGAAACCTACTAATGACCCTGTTACAAACTGAAACCTACTAATGACCCTGTTACAACTGAAACCTACTAATGACCCTGTTACAGATTAAACCTACTAATGACCCTGTTATAGATTAAACCCTACGAATGACCCTGTTACAACTGAAACCTACTAATGACCCTGTTACAGATGAAACCTACTAATGACCCTGTTATAGATTAAACCTACTAATGACCCTGTTACAACTGAAACCTACTAATGACCCTGTTACAGATGAAACCTACTAATGACCCTGTTATAGATTAAACCTACTAATGACCCTGTTACAACTGAAACATACGAATGACCCTGTTACATCTGAAACCTACTAATGACCCTGTTCCAGCTGAAACCTACTAATGACCCTGTTACAACTGAAACCTACTAATGACCCTGTTCCAGCTGAAACCTACTAATGACCCTGTTACAACTGAAACCTACTAATGACCCTGTTACAACTGACACCTACTAATGACCCTGTTACAACTGACACCTACTAATGACCCTGTTACAACTGACACCTACTAATGACCCTGTTACAACTGAAACCTACGAATGACCCTGTTACAGATGAAACCTACTAATGACCCTGTTACAACTGAAACCTACTAATGACCCTGTTACAACTGACACCTACTAATGACCCTGTTACGGATGAAACCTACTAATGACCCTGTTACAACTGAAACCTATTCATGCCCCTGTTACAACTGAAACCTACTAATGACCCTGTTACAACTGAAACCTACTAATGACCCTGTTACAACTGAAACCTACTAATGACCCTGTTACAACTGAAACCTACTAATGACCCGGTTACATCTGAAACCTACTAATGACCCTGTTATAGATTAAACCTACTAATGACCCTGTTACAACTGAAAACCTACTAATGACCCTGTTACAACTGAAACCTACTAATGACCCTGTTACAACTGAAACCTACTAATGACCCTGTTACAACTGAAACCTACTAATGACCCTGTTACAGATGAAACCTACTAATGACCCTGTTATAGATTAAACCTACGAATGACCCTGTTACAACTGAAACCTACTAATGACCCTGTTACAGATGAAACCTACTAATGACCCTGTTATAGATTAAACCTACTAATGACCCTGTTCCAACTGAAACATACTAATGACCCTGTTACATCTGAAACCTACTAATGACCCTGTTCCAGCTGAAACCTACTAATGACCCTGTTACAACTGAATCCTACTAATGACCCGGTTACAGATGAAACCTACTAATGACCCGGTTACAACTGAAAACTACTAATGACCCTGTTACAACTGAAACCTACTAATGACCCTGTTACAACTGAAACCTACTAATGACCCTGTTACAACTGAATCCTACTAGTGACCCGGTTACAGATTAAACCTACTAATGACCCGGTTACAACTGAAAACTACTAATGACCCTGTTACAACTGAAACCTACTAATGACCCGGTTACAACTGAAACCTACTAATGATCCTGTTACAACTGAAACCTACTAATGACCCGGTTACAGATGAAACCTACTAATGACCCTGTTACAGATGAAACCTACTAATGACCCTGTTATAGATTAAACCTACTAATGACCCTGTTAAAGCTGAAACCTACTAATGACCCTGTTACAGCTGAAACCTACTAATGACCCTGTTACAGATTAAACCTACTAATGACCCTGTTACAGGTTAACCTACTAATGACCCTGTTACAGATTAAACCTACTAATGACCCTGTTATAGATTAAACCTACTAATGACCCTGTTACAACTGAAACATACGAATGACCCTGTTACATCTGAAACCTACTAATGACCCTGTTCCAGCTGAAACCTACTAATGACCCTGTTACAACTGAAACCTACTAATGACCCTGTTACAACTGACACCTACTAATGACCCTGTTACAACTGAAACCTACGAATGACCCTGTTACAGATGAAACCTACTAATGACCCTGTTACAACTGAAACCTACTAATGACCCTGTTACAACTGACACCTACTAATGACCCTGTTACGGATGAAACCTACTAATGACCCTGTTACAACTGAAACCTATTAATGCCCCTGTTACAACTGAAACCTACTAATGACCCTGTTACAACTGAAACCTACTAATGACCCTGTTACAACTGAAACCTACTAATGACCCTGTACAACTGAAACCTACTAATGACCCGGTTACATCTGAAACCTACTGATGACCCTGTTATAGATTAAACCTACTAATGACCCTGTTACAACTGAAACCTACTAATGACCCTGTTACAACTGAAACCTACTAATGACCCTGTTACACCTGAAACCTACTAATGACCCTGTTACAACTGAAACCTACTAATGACCCTGTTACAACTGAAACCCACTAATGACCCTGTTACACCTGAAACCTACTAATGACCCTGTTACAACTGAAACCTACTAATGACCCTGTTACAACTGAAACCTACTAATGACCCTGTTACAGATTAAACCTACTAATGACCCTGTTATGGATTAAACCTACGAATGACCCTGTTACAACTGAAACCTACTAATGACCCTGTTACAGATGAAACCTACTAATGACCCTGTTATAGATTAAACCTACTAATGACCCTGTTACAACTGAAACCTACTAATGACCCTGTTACATCTGAAACCTACTAATGACCCTGTTCCAGCTGAAACCTACTAATGACCCTGTTACAACTGAAACCTACTAATGACCCTGTTACAACTGACACCTACTAATGCCCCTGTTACAACTGAAACCTACGAATGACCCTGTTACAGATGAAACCTACTAATGACCCTGTTACACCTGAAACCTACTAATGACCCTGTTACACCTTAAACCTACTAATGACCCTGTTACATCTGAGACCTACTAATGACCCTGTTGAAGATGAAACCTACTAATGACCCTGTTACACCTGAAACCTACTAATGACCCTGTTACAACTGAAACCTACTAATGACCCTGTTACACCTGAAACCTACTAATGACCCTGTTACATCTGAAACCTACTAATGACCCTGTTACAACTGAAACCTAATGAACCTGTTACAACTGAAAACTACTAATGACCCTGTTGAAGATGAAACCTACTAATGACCCTGTTACAGGTGAAACCTACTAATGACCCTGTTACATCTGAAACCTACTAATGACCCTGTTACAACTGAAACCTACTAATGACCCTGTTGAAGATGAAACCTACTAATGACCCTGTTACAACTGAAACCTACTAATGACCCTGTTACATCTGAAAGCTACTAATGACCCTGTTACAACTGAAACCTAATGTCCCTGTTACAACTGAAACCTACTAATGACCCTGTTGAAAATGAAACCTACTAATGACCCTGTTGAAGATGAAGCCTACTAATGACCCTGTTCCAGCTGAAAGGTTTAGACAAGTGTTACTTCTCTCTAACCAGGGATGGGCAGTCCGCGGAGGACAGAGTGTCGTCTCCCTTTTCCACCATCACCATAAACACACCTGATTTAAACTAATTGCATGTTTAACTGACTCCAAGTATCGATTTGTCAAAATATTGTTTTCTTGTTTAGTTTTTTTGCTAGGTAGTGTTAGCTGGGTAGTGTTAGCTAGGTAGCGTTAGCTAGGTAGTGTTAGCTAGGTAGTGTTAGCTAGGTAGCGTTAGCTAGGTAGCGTTAGCTAGGTAGTGTTAGCTAGGTAGTGTTAGCTAGTGCTAACGAGCTGAACCTGCGCCAAAAAGACAATACTTTTCACCCTATAACTTGTTCTCCATCTTTTTATATGCAATACATATAGAGTCGGCACCGCGATAATATCATATCGGCACCTCAGTATCGTGATAATATCGTATCGGCACCTCAGCATCGCGATAATACCGTATCGGCACCTCAGCATCGCGATAATACCGTATCGGCACCTCAGCATTGTGATAATATCGTATCGGCACCTCAGCATCGTGATAATATCGTATCGGCACCTCAGCATCGTGATAATATCGTATCGGCACCTCAGCATCGTGATAATATCGTGTCGGCACCTCAGCATCGTGATAATATCGTATCGGCACCTCAGCATTGTGATAATATCGTATCGGCACCTCAGCATCGTGATAATATCGTATCGGCACCTCAGCATCGCGATAATACCGTATCGGCACCTCAGCATCGCGATAATACCGTATCGGCACCTCAGCATTGTGATAATATCGTATCGGCACCTCAGCATCGTGATAATATCGTATCGGCACCTCAGCATCGTGATAATATCGTATCGGCACCTCAGCATCGTGATAATATCGTGTCGGCACCTCAGCATCGTGATAATATCGTATCGGCACCTCAGCATCGCGATAATACCGTATCGGCACCTCAGCATCGTGATAATATCGTATCGGCACCTCAGCATCGTGATAATATCGAATCATGAGATCCCTGGGGATTCTCAGCCCTGTTTACACATCCCTAGAAGCCTAGAAGCCTCAGGAGGCAGTTCCAGATTAAGTCATTATAGTCTTAATTCCATTCCAATTCCATTCAATCCAATGTACGTGATTTCTAGATCATGTAACTGAGATGAATCCACCGTCACGATTCATGAACTAAACTGAGTGGAATCAGACTGTTGAAATAAGGACAACGCTGATATTGTTGTTAGGGGCAACGCTAGCAAAATGAAGAAAGTACTTAGTTGCCACAGTAACAGAGGCATTGGGTGTTTAGCTGGCATGTGGTGGTTTTAAATAGATCTAGCATGCAGCTCAGCACACACACACACACAAACACACACATACTTTTGCTCACAGTTAATTGAACGATCTGTTTGCATTCACCATGCAATAACTCACAGCAGGCACTTTACACACATGGCTGCACTTTCTCCCTGTCTGTCTGTCACACACACACACACACACACACACACACACATACACACACACACACACACTAGTATTTCTTTGGGCCCAGAGGTTTTGGTAGAGACCTAGTCCACTCAGGGAGGTAATTTATCATAGTGCTATTAATACCAGTAGCTACCATCTTACTTTATACACATACACACACACTCACAGACACACACACACGGACACACACACATAAGAGACATGGCACTATATCACTGCTATCCTACTGTATGTAAGTAATGCAGCTATGGTAAGGTACGGTAGACATCATGGTACGGTAGACATCATGGTACGGCGGACATCAACGTACAATGGACATCATGGTACGATAGGCATCATGGTAAGGTAGGCATCATGGTACGATAGGCATCATGGTACGGTAGACATCATGGTACGATAGGCATCATGGTACGGTAGACATCATGGTACGATAGGCATCATGGTACGGTAGACATCATGGTACGATAGGCATCATGGTACGGTAGACATCATGGTACGATAGGCATCATGGTAAGGTAGGCATCATCGTACGATAGACATCATGGTACGATAGGCATCATGGTAAGGTAGGCATCATCGTACGATAGACATCATGGTACGATAGGCATCATGGTAAGGTAGGCATCATCGTATGGTAGGGATCATGGTACGATAGGCATCATGGTACGATAGGCATAATGGTGAGGTAGGGGTCATGGTACGGTAGGCATCATGGTACGGAGGACATCATGGTACGATAGACATCATGGTACGATAGGCATCATGGTAAGGTAGGCATCATGGTACGATAGGCATCATGGTACGATAGGCATCATGGTACGGTAGACATCATGGTACGATAGGCATCATGGGAAGGTAGGCATCATGGTACGATAGGCATCATGGTACGGGAGACATCATGGTACGATAGGCATCATGGTACGGTAGGCATCATCGTACGATAGACATCATGGTACGATAGGCATCATGGTAAGGTAGGCATCATCGTACGGTAGGGATCATGGTACGATAGGCATCATGGTACGATATGCATCATGGTACGGTAGGCGTCATGGTACGGTAGGCATCATGGTATGGTAGCCAGCATGGTACGATAGGCATCATGGTAAGGTAGGCATCATGGTACGATAGACATCATGGTATGGAAGACATCATGGTACGGTAGCCAGCATGGTACGATAGGCATCATGGTACGATAGGCATCATGGTACGATTGGCACCATGGTACGGTAGGCATCATGGTACGGTAGGGGTCATGGTACAGTAGGCGTCATGGTACGGTAGGCATCATGGTACGGTAGGCATCATGGTACGGTAGGCATCATGGTACGATTGGCACCATGGTACGGTAGGCATCATGGTACGGTAGGGGTCATGGTACAGTAGGCGTCATGGTACGGTAGGCATCATGGTACGGTAGGCATCATGGTACGGTAGGCATCATGGTATGGGAGACATCATGGTATGGTAGGGATCACTACATTTCAACGGCCTTCGTTTAAGATTCAGCATTGCTATGTCAGTATCTATAAAATGTGGTTCGGTTGATAAGCATCGCTATTTTAATCTCCGTAAATACGTAAGACGCAAGAGGAAGTTATCACACAGCTACTACAAACTGAAATGTAACAAGTCTTGTAGCAGACGGTGAAATTTGACCATTTCTCTACACAGCGATTCGCTCCATTTTATGTATTACCCTGACAACAACACTATTTATCCTCCCTGGCACTATCTCATTTTCATGTTGATACCAAGAATAAAGACACCACATGCAGAGAGAAGCTAACAGCGGAGACAAGCTAACAGCAGAGGCAAGCTAACGCAGAGGCAAGCTAGCGCAGAGATAAGCTAACGCACAGACTAGCTAACAGCAGAGGCAAGATAACGCAGAGACTAGCTAACAGCAGAGGCAAGATAACGCAGAGACTAGCAAACGCAGAGACTAGCAAACGCAGAGACTAGCAAACGCAGAGACTAGCAAACGCAGAGACTAGCAAACGCAGAGACAAGCTAACAGCAGAGGCAAGATAACGCAGAGACAAGCTAATGCAGAGACAAGCTGATGAAGAGACACGCTAACAGCAGAGGCAAGCTAATGCAGAGACTAGCTAACGCAGAGACACCACCAACCAGCTCTGATTTTCACCTGCAGATTCAATTAGGGATCCACAGATTTGTCTCTGTCTCGGTGACAAAGATAGCCTTACTGTTGTGTTCTTGTTTCGCTGGAATATGTTTATATTATTCTAATATATAATTATAATGTAATATATTTTTATAATAATGGGGAGAGAAAAAAAACGGGGAAAAAAGAATTGTGAAACAAGAACATTTTACAGACCTTTCATTGTTGGGAGGTCCGCCTGACCTATACAGCAATACAGAGACATTCACAAAGAGAGAGAAGGAGAGAGAGGGAGGGAGGGAGGGAGAGGGACAGACAGACAGACAGACAGACAGAGACAGAGAAATAGGGAGAGGGAGGGAGAGGAGAGAGAGACAGACAGACAGACAGACAGACAGACAGACAGACAGACAGACAGACAGACAGACAGACAGACAGACAGACAGACAGACAGACAGACAGAGACAGAGAAATAGGGAGAGGGAGGGAGAGGGAGAGAGAGACAGAGACAGAGAGATAGGGAGAGAAGACAGACAGAGACAGAGAGATAGGGAGAGGGACAGACAGACAGAGACAGAGAGATAGGGAGAGAGGCAGAGATAGAGAGAGATACAGAGATACAGAGATACAGAGACAGACAGACAGACAGACAGACAGACAGACAGACAGACAGACAGACAGACAGACAGACAGACAGACAGACAGACAGACAGACAGACAGACAGACAGACAGACAGACCAGACAGACAGACAGAGAAATAGGGAGAGGGAGGGAGAGGGAGAGAGAGACAGAGACAGAGAGATAGGGAGAGAAGACAGACAGAGACAGAGAGATAGGGAGAGGGACAGACAGACAGAGACAGAGAGATAGGGAGAGAGGCAGAGATAGAGAGAGATAGAGAGATACAGAGACAGACAGACAGACAGACAGACAGACAGACAGACAGACAGACAGACAGACAGACAGACAGACAGACAGACAGACAGACAGACAGACAGACAGACAGACAGACAGACAGACAGACAGACAGACAGAGAGAGACAGAGAGAGAGAGAGAGAGAGAGATAGGGAGAGATAGAGAGAGAGAGATAGGGAGACAGAGACAGACAGACAGACAGACAGACAGACAGACAGACAGACAGACAGACAGACAGACAGACAGACAGACAGACAGACAGACAGACAAGAGACAGAGAGAGACAGAGAGAGACAGAGAGAGACAGAGAGAGACAGAGAGAGAGAGACAGACAGACAGACAGAGACAGAGAGACAGTTAGTAACACTTAACAATGTGTCTCTTAGATACATAAGTACATCTCCATAGGAGTGAGGATGATGAGGATGATGAGGATGATGAGGATGATGAGGATGATGAGGATGATGGAAAGACTGTGTCTGTTTTCACTCTATTGAAGCAACTGAATCATCAATATGTCTGTAATGTCTGTAATGTACTGTAATGTCTGTAATTGTCTGTAATGTCTGTAATGTCTGTAATGTCTGTAATGTCTGTAATGTACTGTAATGTCTGTAATTGTCTGTAATGTCTGTAATGTCTGGTAATGTCTGTAATGTCTGTAATGTACTGTAATGTAATGTCTGTAATGTCTGTAATGTCTGTAATGTACTGTAATGTACTGTAATGTCTGTAATGTCTGTAATGTCTGTAATGTCTGTAATGTACTGTAATGTACTGTAATGTCTGTAATGTACTGTAATGTCTGTAATGTCTGTAATGTCTGTAATGTACTGTAATGTCTGTAATGTACTGTAATGTCTGTAATTGTCTGTAATGTCTGTAATGTCTGTAATGTCTGTAATGTCTGTAATGTACTGTATGTCTGTAATGTCTGTAATGTACTGTAATGTCTGTAATGTACTGTAATGTACTGTAATGTCTGTAATGTACTGTAATGTCTGTAATGTCTGTAATGTCTGTAATGTCTGTAATGTACTGTAAATGTCTGTAATGTCTGTAATGTACTGTAATGTCTGTAATGTCTGTAATGTCTGTAATGTACTATAATGTAGTGTAATGTCTGTAATGTCTGTAATGTACTGTAATGTCTGTAATGTCTGTAATGTCTGTAATGTCTGTAATGTACTGTAATGTAGATGTACCTGCTGTAATAGTGGAACAACAAGGTTACGTCACCTAGTCCTATTTAGTGCAACCACAAAATGTATGGCCACCGTACAGGAACGGATAGAGGGTGGGGACAGACAGCAGCCATTCATCATTCATTCATCTCAGGTGAGGTCTCTCACACACACACACCACACAATATCTGGGCCCCCAGCAGAAAGGGCGGGGGTCCAATTATCAATGTGATGTTCTTAGTTAGTGTGTGTGTGTGTTGGTGTGTTGGTTGTGTGTGTGTGTGTTTGTGTATGCGTGTGCGTGTGTGTGTGTGTCCTTTTACAACAACGTGATTATTCAACGTTCTAAGTTTCGAGGCTCGTAAAGCTGTCTCACGGCTCACACACCTGGCTATCAAAAAATATATATAAATATATTTGAATCAAACTTTACTTTTAGCTTTTAGCCACTACAGAATGAGGACAAGCTCCCATTGGAGACAGCCCAGTCCAGTACAACCCAACCCAGGAGGATTCGGTATCGGGCCTGTGTGCTGCAGTGTACTACTAGCTAGCCCCGCTACATCAACCATTGGTCAGCTCACAACAAAAGACAGGGTTCAAGGAATGGAGACATTTGTGAGAGAGAGA
>NC_034190.2:84833331-85033331 GCF_002021735.2 Oncorhynchus kisutch
AGAGAGAGAGAGAGAGGGGGGGGGGGGGGGACAGAGAGACTCTATGACTCAAAATGTAATGAACATGTACAGTAGGGGACCATCTGTTCTGCACATAAGGAAGGATGAGGAAAGAAAGAGGCTTTATGTCTCAGTATTGATCTGTGTGATTCCCACTTCTTCCATTAGTATATTTCCCTCAGTCAGAAACACAGAACGTCAACTATAGGCTCGTTAGCGATCATAGCACTAACATCTGCTGCTAGCTACAAACTACAGACATGTGACAGCCGGCATGACTACAGTTAGCCGCACAACACATCTGCCACGCTGAACCCCAACACTGGGGTGCCTCAGGGCTGTGTGCTTAGTCCCCTCCTGTACTCCCTGTTCACCCACGACTGCGTGGCCGTGCACGACTCCAACACCATCGTCAAGTTTGCCAATGACACGACAGTGATAAGCCTGGCACGCAGTAGATTACCTGCTGTAGGAACATACCCATAATAACCTTAAGGTTGTTGTGAGACCAGAATCCCCCTGTGATTGCTTCTGGGAGAAAAATATATTGGTTTCACCAAAAACAATGATTGGGTTCGAGAAAATCTTTTAAGTATTAAGTACTAAACCAAAGTCAGAATAACGAACAGTTTGCCAGACAATTCAACGTCAGCCTAACGAACAGTTTGCCAGACAATTCAACGTCAGCCTAACGAACCGTTTGCCAGACAATTCAACGTCAGCCTAACGAACAGTTTGCCAGACAATTCAACGTCAGCCTAACAAACAGTTTGCCAGACAATTCAATTCAACGTCAGCTTAACGAACAGTTTGCCAGACAATTCAACGTCAGCCTAACGAACAGTTTTCCAGACAATTCTCTGGGGTGCAAAGATGCTGTGTGTGACATCACTACAGTCCTGTTATTATAATCCAATCACGTGACTGTAACAAGGACAGTGTCCGCTGTACGGAACCAGATGAGAGCCAATCAGGGCATGGCAACAGCCATGACGAGGTCCCAGTTCCTGGAAAAACTATATGTAAGAAATGCAAACACTCAGATGACATGTCAGGGTGAGAGAGAGTCATGATGAGAGGGTAGCCAAGGAGATGAGAGGAGAGGAGAGGAGAGGAGAGGAGAGGAGAGGAGAGGAGAGGAGAGGAGAGGAGAGGAGAGGAGAGGAGAGGAGGAGAGGAGAGGAGAGGAGAGGAGAGGAGAGGAGAGGAGAGGAGAGGAGAGGAGAGGAGAGGAGAGGAGAGGAGAGGAGAGGAGAGGAGAGGAGAGGAGAGGAGAGGAGAGGAGAGGAGAGGAGAGGAGAGGAGAGCCGAGGGAGATGAGAGGAGAGGAAACGAGAGGAAATGAGAGGAGAGGAAACGAGAGGAAATGAGATGAGAGGAGATGAGAGGAGAGCCGAGGAGAGGAGATGAGAGGAGATGAGAGGAGATGAGATGAGAGCCGAGGAGATGAGAGGAGAGCCGAGGAGATGAGAGGAGAGGAAAGGAGAGGAGAGGAGACGAGAGGAAATGAGAGGAGAGGAAACGAGAGGAAATGAGATGAGAGGAGATGAGAGGAGAGCCGAGGAGAGGAGATGAGAGGAGAGCCGAGGAGAGGAGAGGAGAGCTGAGGAGAGGAGAAGAGATGAGAGGAGAGCCGAGGAGAGGAGAGCCGAGCAGATGATAGGAGAGCCGAGGAGAGCCAAGGAGAGGAGAGGAGAGCCGAGGAGAGGAGAGGAGAGCCGAGGAGAGGATATCAGAGGAGAGCCGAGGAGAGGAGAGGAGATGAGAGGAGAGCCGAGGAGATGATAGGAGAGCCGAGGAGAGGAGATGAGAGGAGAGCTGAGGAGAGGAGATGAGAGGAGAGCCGAGGAGAGGAGATGAGAGGAGAGCCGAGGAGAGGAGAGCCGAGGAGAGCCGAGGAGATGAGAGGAGAGCCGAGGAGAGCCAAGGAGAGGAGAGGAGAGCCGAGGAGAGCCGAGGAGATGAGAGGAGAGCCGAGGAGATGAGAGGAGAGCCGAGGAGATGAGAGGAGAGCCGAGGAGATGATAGGAGCACCCCTTCTATCTGAGCAAAAAGAGGAAATGTACAGAGGGTTCTTCCTATCTGAGAAGTGGGAGTGTATTTCAATTGCAGCAAATGACCTCTTCTTCTCTTCCTCGTCTCCATGTAACACACATAAACCAACCAGCAGCAGCAGGCGATATCACATAGCCTACATCTCTCTGGTAGCTAACCGTCTAACCTTACAATCAGCCATGACAGACTTTTAATCATCTCTCTAGTAGCTAACCGTCTCACCTTACAACCATCAGCCATGACAGACTTTTAATCATCTCTCTAGTAGCTAACCGTCTCACCTTACAACAATCAGCCATGACAGATTTTTAATCATCTCTCTAGTAGCTAACCGTCTCACCTTACAACAATCAGCCATGACAGACAGCGTCTGTTCCAGACTTTTAATCATCTCTCTAGTAGCTAACCGTCTCACCTTACAACAATCAGCCATGACAGACAGCGTCTGTTCCAGACTTTTAATCATCTCTCTAGTAGCTAACCGTCTCACCATACAATCAGCCATGACAGACTTTTAATCATCTCTCTAGTAGCTAACCGTCTAACCTTACAATCAGCCATGACAGACGGCGTCTGTTCCAGACTTTTAATCGTGTCTTTATTATTGGTAGTAGAACAAGTGCTTGAGAGCCCTTTTCAGCAGTGAACCCGAAGTTTATAGCCCAAAGGAACCATAATGGAGAGGCAGGTGACCGAGCTGTTAGAGCGATGGACCAATAACCTAATGGTCGACCCAGCTACCTGCCTCCTGTGTATGACCTTCTGCCTGCCCCTGGACCCAGCTACCTGCCTCCTCCTGTGTATGACCTTCTGCCTGCCCCTGGACCCAGCTACCTGCCTCCTCCTGTGTATGACCTTCTGCCTGCCCTTGGACCCAGCTACCTGCCCCTGGACCCAGCTACCTGCCCCTGGACCCAGCTACCTGCCCCTGGACCCAGCTACCTGCCCCTGGACCCAGCTACCTGCCTCCTCCTGTGTATGACCTCCTGCCTGTCCCTGGACCCAGCTACCTGCCTCCTCCTGTGTATGAC
This sequence comes from Oncorhynchus kisutch, assembly GCF_002021735.2. Taxonomy (NCBI): domain Eukaryota; kingdom Metazoa; phylum Chordata; class Actinopteri; order Salmoniformes; family Salmonidae; genus Oncorhynchus; species Oncorhynchus kisutch. The sequence continues at coordinate 84,836,418 of NC_034190.2, forward strand.
CTCCTGCCTGTCCCTGGACCCAGCTACCTGCCTCCTCCTGTGTATGACCTCCTGCCTGCCCCTGGACCCAGCTACCTGCCTCCTCCTGTGTATGACCTCCTGCCTGTCCCTGGACCCAGCTACCTGCCCCTGGACCCAGCTACCTGCCTCCTCCTGTGTATGACCTCCTGCCTGCCCCTGGACCCAGCTACCTGCCTCCTCCTGTGTATGACCTCCTGCCTGCCCCTGGACCCAGCTACCTGCCCCTGGACCCAGCTACCTGCCCCTGGACCCAGCTACCTGCCTCCTCCTGTGTATGACCTCCTGCCTGTCCCTGGACCCAGCTACCTGCCTCCAACGGTGGTCCTTTACAAATAAACACCTGCTGAGCTTGAAACCAGCTCTGTCTCTCATAGTGTTCATTACACATAAACACCTGCTGAGCTTGAAACCAGCTCTGTCTCTCATAGTGTTCATTACACATAAACACCTGCTGAGCTTGAAACCAGCTCTGTCTCTCATAGTGTTCATTACACATAAACACCTGCTGAGCTTGAAACAGCTCTGTCTCTCATAGTGTTCATTACACATAAACACCTGCTGAGCTTGAAACCAGCTCTGTCTCTCATAGTGTTCATTACACATAAACACCTGCTGAGCTTGAAACCAGCTCTGTCTCTCATAGTGTTCATTACACATAAACACCTGCTGAGCTTGAAACCAGCTCTGTCTCTCATAGTGTTCATTACACATAAACACCTGCTGAGCTTGAAACCAGCTCTGTCTCTCATAGTGTTCATTACACATAAACACCTGCTGAGCTTGAAACCAGCTCTGTCTCTCATAGTGTTCATTACACATAAACACCTGCTGAGCTTGAAACCAGCTCTGTCTCTCATAGTGTTCATTACACATAAACACCTGCTGAGCTTGAAACCAGCTCTGTCTCTCATAGTGTTCATTACACATAAACACCTGCTGAGCTTGAAACCAGCTCTGTCTCTCATAGTGTTCATTACACATAAACACCTGCTGAGCTTGAAACCAGCTCTGTCTCTCATAGTGTTCATTACACATAAACACCTGCTGAGCTTGAAACCAGCTCTGTCTCTCATAGTGTTCATTACACATAAACACCTGCTGAGCTTGAAACCAGCTCTGTCTCTCATAGTGTTCATTACACATAAACACCTGCTGAGCTTGAAACCAGCTCTGTCTCTCATAGTGTTCATTACACATAAACACTGCTGAGCTTGAAACCAGCTCTGTCTCTCATAGTGTTCATTACACATAAACACCTGCTGAGCTTGAAACCAGCTCTGTCTCTCATAGTGTTCATTACACATAAACACCTGCTGAGCTTGAAACCAGCTCTGTCTCTCATAGTGTTCATTACACATAAACACCTGCTGAGCTTGAAACCAGCTCTGTCTCTCATAGTGTTCATTACACATAAACACCTGCTGAGCTTGAAACCAGCTCTGTCTCTCATAGTGTTCATTACACATAAACACCTGCTGAGCTTGAAACCAGCTCTGTCTCTCATAGTGTTCATTACACATAAACACCTGCTGAGCTTGAAACCAGCTCTGTCTCTCATAGTGTTCATTACACATAAACACCTGCTGAGCTTGAAACCAGCTCTGTCTCTCATAGTGTTCATTACACATAAACACCTGCTGAGCTTGAAACCAGCTCTGTCTCTCATAGTGTTCATTACACATAAACACCTGCTGAGCTTGAAACCAGCTCTGTCTCTCATAGTGTTCATTACACATAAACACCTGCTGAGCTTGAAACCAGCTCTGTCTCTCATAGTGTTCATTACACATAAACACCTGCTGAGCTTGAAACCAGCTCTGTCTCTCATAGTGTTCATTACACATAAACACCTGCTGAGCTTGAAACCAGCTCTGTCTCTCATAGTGTTCATTACACATAAACACCTGCTGAGCTTGAAACCAGCTCTGTCTCTCATAGTGTTCATTACACATAAACACCTGCTGAGCTTGAAACCAGCTCTGTCTCTCATAGTGTTCATTACACATAAACACCTGCTGAGCTTGAAACCAGCTCTGTCTCTCATAGTGTTCATTACACATAAACACCTGCTGAGCTTGAAACCAGCTCTGTCTCTCATAGTGTTCATTACACATAAACACCTGCTGAGCTTGAAACCAGCTCTGTCTCTCATAGTGTTCATTACACATAAACACCTGCTGAGCTTGAAACCAGCTCTGTCTCTCATAGTGTTCATTACACATAAACACCTCTCTCCCCTCCCTCTCTCCCCTCCCTCTCTCCCCTCCCTCTCTCCCCTCCCTCTCTCCCCTCCCTCTCTCCCCTCCCTCTCTCCCCTCCCTCTCTCCCCCCCCTCTCTACAGCTGTATAGTTACATATATATATATAGCTACGGTTGCTAAAACCACTCCCTTTTTTCTTTTTTTCTCTGATTACCGGTATTTACCGCCTAAAACCACTCCCTTTTTTCTTTTTTTCTCTGATTACCGGTATTTACCGCCTAAAACCACTCCCTTTTTTCTGCATAAATTACTGAGAAACCAATCAATTATAATAAATTATTTATATGAACAGAAGACAATCTGTCTTCTCTACGGAATCTGCATAATGAATCATCAATGCTTAGGGTGGGGACTGACAGCCCATCTCAGACAGACAGCCCATCTCAGACAGACAGACCATCTCAGACAGACAGTCCATCTCAGACAGACAGCCCATCTCAGACTGACAGCCCATCTCAGACAGACAGTCCATCTCAGACAGACGGCCCATCTCAGACAGACGGCCCATCTCAGACAGACGGCCCATCTCAGACAGACAGCCCATCTCAGACTGACAGTCCATCTCAGACAGACAGTCCATCTCAGACAGACAGTCCATCTCAGACAGACAGCCCATCTCAGACAGACAGCCCATCTCAGACAGACAGCCCATCTCAGACTGACAGTCCATCTCAGACTGACAGCCCATCTCAGACAGACAGCCCATCTCAGACTGACAGCCCATCTCAGACTGACAGCCCATCTCAGACAGACAGTCCATCTCAGACAGACAGCCCATCTCAGACAGACAGTCCATCTCAGACAGACAGCCCATCTCAGACAGACAGCCCATCTCAGACAGACAGTCCATCTCAGACAGACAGTCCATCTCAGACAGACAGCCCATCTCAGACTGACAGCCCATCTCAGACTGACAGCCCATCTCAGACAGACAGTCCATCTCAGACAGACAGTCCATCTCAGACAGACAGCCCATCTCAGACAGACAGTCCATCTCAGACAGACAGCCCATCTCAGACTGACAGTCCATCTCAGACAGACAGTCCATCTCAGACAGACAGCCCATCTCAGACAGACAGCCCATCTCAGACAGACAGCCCATCTCAGACTGACAGCCCATCTCAGACAGACAGTCCATCTCAGACAGACAGCCCATCTCAGACAGACAGTCCATCTCAGACAGACAGTCCATCTCAGACAGACAGCCCATCTCAGACAGACAGCCCATCTCAGACAGACAGCCCATCTCAGACTGACAGTCCATCTCAGACAGACAGCCCATCTCAGACAGACAGCCCATCTCAGACAGACAGTCCATCTCAGACAGACAGCCCATCTCAGACAGACAGTCCATCTCAGACAGACAGCCCATCTCAGACAGACAGTCCATCTCAGACAGACAGTCCATCTCAGACAGACAGTCCATCTCAGACAGACAGTCCATCTCAGACTGACAGTCCATCTCAGACAGACAGTCCATCTCAGACAGACAGTCCATCTCAGACTGACAGTCCATCTCAGCTCACAGTGCTGGTAGATTTACTGTATCATCTCATCATGGGAACTTGTTTTCTTATGACAGGTTGGCCTACATGACCTCTCTTATCCTACCTCATTTGCACACATCGTATATAGACTTGTTTATACTGTATTATTGACTGTATGTTTGTTTTACTCCATGTGTAACTCTGTGTCGTTGTATGTGTCAAACTGCTTTGCTTTATCTTGACCAGGTCGCAATTGTAAATGAGAACTTGTTCTCAACTAGCCTACCTGGTTAAATAAAGGTGTTCTCAACAAGCCTACCTGGTTAAATAAAGGTGTTCTCAACTAGCCTACCTGGTTAAATAAAGGTGAAATTAAACCATTAAGAAATAAACATTTACTGCAGCATAGTGCTACAGTAACATAGAGACTGAATGGAGTCTCATTTACCATAATCCATCTGGGGGTCAGGGGTCACCTTGTTTTTTAATTGTATATTTTATTTTATTTTATTGCAGCTGCAGAGTTTAAAAACAGTCACTCGAATATCGCTGCTTTAAATCAGTCCACGCACGAGCTCTCTGTCACAGTCCTTCTCTCTCTCTCCATCAATTCCATTCAAATGGCATCCAAAATAAATAGTCCTGTTCTAGATTGATATATAGCCCTAAACATTTGAAAACCGCCATAAGAAATACAGACTACGGTTTACAACTGCACATGGGGACAAAGATTGGTAGAAATGTCCTCTGGTCTGATGAAACAAAAAATATAACTGTTTGGCCATAATGACCATTGTTATGTTTGGAGGGAAAAGGGGGAGGCTTGCAAGCCGAAAAACGTCCTCCCAACCTTGAAGCACAGGGGTGGCAGCATCATGTTGTGGGGGTGCTTTGCTGCAGGAGGGACTGGTGCCCTTCACAAAATAGATGGCATCATGAGGCAGGACAATTATGTGGATATATTGAAGCAACATCTCAAGTTAAAGCTTGGTCACAAATGGGTCTTCCAAATGGACAATGACCCCAAGCATACTTCCAAAGTTGTGGCAAAATGGCTTAAGGACAACAAAGTCAAGGTATTGGAGTGGCCATCACAAAGCCCTGACCTCAATCCCATATAAAATTTGTGGGCAGAACTGAAAAAGTGTGTGCTTTTTTTTTGTAAGAGGCCTACAAACCTGACTCAGTTACATCAGCTCTGTCAGGAGGAATGGGCCAAAATTCACCCAACTTGTTGTGGGAAGCTTGTGGAAGGCTACCCGAAACGTTTGACCCAAGTTAAACAATTTAAAGGCAATGCTACCAAATACTAATTGAGTGTATGTAAACTTCTGACCCACTGGGAATGTGATGAAAGAAATTAAATCTGAAATAAATAATTCTCTCTACCATTATTATTTCACATTCTTAAAATAAAGTGGTGATCCTAACTGACCTAAGACAGGGACTTTTTACTAAGATTAAATGTCAGGAATTGTGAAAAACTGTATTTGGCTAAAGTGTAAGTAAATTTCTGACATCAACTGTTCTATTCCTCAAATATAAATCAGTCCACGCTTTCAAATTGATCATCCTGTTCCAGATTGATATATAGCCCTAGCGTACCTCTTTCAGGTAACATATTAAATGTAGTATTAGCCTTATAATTAGTTAATTAATGATGGGTTATGCATAAGAAGCTCCTAACTTAGATCCTCTGTCTCTTGCGCAATCACCTGTGCTCCGCTGGCCTCTCCTTAGCTCTTGGAGTCCCATGCAGTAAAATCTAGACTAGAATAGCTTGCTGGATATAAACAAAATTTTAGCATTTCTTATACCAATAGACTATCAGAAGTAGAGGTCAGCAAGCTCTTGTTTGCTGAATGTTGAATACAGCAGCCAATAGAAATGATGAGCAGTTTGAAAGAAGAGTGAACCTGCGATGGCGGTGGGCTAATGGTAGTTATTTATTCAGACCCATAACTATTCAATCTTCGTGAAGAGAAGGGAAAGCCTTCTGCATCCAGCAGCCTGGATGTCATTAGATAAGGACAACGAAAGATAAGGACAACGAAAGATAAGAACAACGAAGGATAAGGACAACGAAAGATAAGGACAACGAAAGATAAGGACAGCGTAAGATAAGGACAAAGAAAAGATAAGGACAACGAAAGATAAGGACAAAGAAAAGATAAGTACAACGAAAGATAAGGACAACGAAAGATAAGGACAACGGAAAGATAAGGACAATGAAAAGATAAGGACAACGAAAGATAAGGACAACGAAGGATAAGGACAATGAAAGATAAGGACAACGAAAGATAAGGACAACGAAAAGATAAGGACAACGAAAGATAAGGACAACAAAAGATAAGGACAACGAAAAGATAAGGACAACGAAAAGATAAGGACAACGAAAAGATAAGGACAACGAAAGATAAGGACAACGAAAGATAAGGACAACGAAAAGATAAGGACAACGAAAGATAAGGACAACGAAAGATAAGGACAACGAAAAGATAAGGACAACTAAAAGATAAGGACAACGAAAGATAAGGACAACGAAAAGATAAGGACAACGAAAAGATAAGGACAACGAAAAGATAAGGACAGTGAAAAGATAAGGACAACGAAAAGATAAGGACAACGAAAAGATAAGGACAACGAAAAGATAAGGACAATGAAAAGATAAGGACAACGAAAAGATAAGGACAACGAAAGTTAAGGACAACGAAAAGATAAGGACAACGAAAGATAAGGACAACGAAAAGATAAGGACAACGAAAAGATAAGGACAACGAAAGATAAGGACAACGAAAGATAAGGACAACGAAAGATAAGGACAACGAAAGATAAGGACAACGAAAAGATAAGGACAACGAAAGATAAGGACAACGAAAGATAAGGACAACGAAAGATAAGGACAACGAAAGATAAGGACAACGAAAGATAAGGACAACGAAAGATAAGGACAACGAAAAGATAAGGACAACTAAAGATAAGGACAACGAAAGATAAGGACAACGAAAGATAAGGACAACGAAAAGATAAGGACAACGGAAAGATAAGGACAACGAAAGATAAGGACAACGAAAAGATAAGGACAACGTAAAGATAAGGACAACGAAAGATAAGGACAACGAAAAGATAAGGACAACGAAAGATAAGGACAACGAAAGATAAGGACAACGAAAGATAAGGACAACGAAAAGATAAGGACAACGAAAGATAAGGACAACGAAAAGATAAGGACAACGAAAAGATAAGGACAACGAAAAGATAAGGACAACGAAAAGATAAGGACAAGGACAACGAAAAGATAAGGACAACGAAACGATAAGGACAACGAAAAGATAAGGCCAACGAAAAGATAAGGACAACGAAAAGATAAGGCCAACGAAAAGATAAGGACAACGAAAAGATAAGGCCAACGAAAAGATAAGGACAACGAAAAGATAAGGCCAACGAAAAGATAAGGACAACGAAAAGATAAGGACAACGAAAAGATAAGGACAACGAAAAGATAAGGACAACGAAAAGATAAGGACAACGAAACGATAAGGACAACGAAATGATAAGGACAACGAAAAGATAAGGACAATGAAAAGATAAGGACAACGAAAGATAAGGACAACAAAAAGATAAGGACAACGAAACGATAAGGACAACGAAAAGATAAGGGCAACGAAAAGATAAGGACAACGAAAAGATAAGGACAACGAAAAGATAAGGACAACGAAAAGATAAGGACAACGAAAGATAAGGGCAACGAAAAGATAAGGACAACGAAAAGATAAGGACAACGAAACGATAAGGACAACGAAAAGATAAGGACAACGAAACGATAAGGACAACGAAAAGATAAGGACAACGAAAAGATAAGGACAACGAAACGATAAGGACAACGAAAAGATAAGGACAACGAAAAGATAAGGACAACGAAAAGATAAGGACAACGAAAAGATAAGGACAACGAAACGTATTTCATGTAACTGTTGGAAGTGAGGAAGGAATGAAGCAACAATAGAGAAAGAGGTAATAACATCAGGGGAGGTATTATGTAAGGTATATACAAATAGGACCTATTATATTTAAAAAAATAGAAATCGAATTCGCTAGCCTATACTTGTGACTTTGTAGGTCGTATGTGCTGCACCAAAATCCCATGTTCTCTGCCTGATTTATCATGATTTGAACCAAGTGCATCATTCCAGTTATATAACACAATACAGTACAGTAATATAGTTCACACTCAAAACAATTAGCCTACTGGAGCTAGTTTCATTGATTTGAATGTTCTATCAAAGCTCTAATCAAATCCAGATAGTGGCCTATTTATGTTTTATAATGCTTTTTAAATGACACTTACAGTTTTGGCAGGAAATACCGAGTTACCCGGGACAAAAGTGATTTATTCTCGGGATGGAATATTTGTAAATAAAATACCCCCGGGAAAAAAATATTCAACTCCAACTCTTACCACAGCTGTTGTTGTTTTACCAACCTCTTGTTGTATCTATCTGATCACTGCAGACTGCAGACTGAACAGCAGGAAGGTGTTTGTGACTCAAATCTCCTATGATTTTACAGAGGCTTAGGTGTCACATTTGACAAAGCAAACATTGAAATACCATTAAAGAAGTTAACAAAACACAAAACAGGTCCGTGCATCAATACCTGTTTACAGTGAAATACGGTGTACCGTCCAGACCTTTTGTCAGGTAGCTTGAAACACCATGCTAACTGTTTAGCAGTGGAGTCTGTGGTCTTAAAGGTAACAGACACACACACACACATAATGACTTACTGTCTGTGGTCTTAAAGGTAACAGACACACACACACACACACACACACACACATAATGACTTACTGTCTGTGGTCTTAAAGGTAACACACACACACACTCACACACACACTCACACACACACACACACACACACACACACTAAAAGATAAATGTAATGACTTACTGTCTGTGGCTGTGTGGGTGGCTGGTGGGATTTCCCAAGGTGGAACTATTAAGTCTCTCTGTCCTCTCTTTCTCCATCCTGTTTAATCTCTCCTTCTCCATGTCCACGAAACTGGTCCCTGTACCGGTCGAGATGGTCCGGGTCAGCGGGGTGTGAGGGGTTCGTTTAGGGGTCTGGGGGGTGCGGGGGGTCTGGGTGGTGACGGGGGTTTGTTTTGGGGTTTGGGGTGTACGGTGGGGGGTCTTGGGGGTTCGAGGGGTGTGTTTATCCCATACAGGTACCGGGGGTGCGGAGGCCGGTATGGCTGTAGTGTTGGTACTGGTACTATAAAAGGACTGGGTCTGAACCGGGCGAACTGGTACGGAGGGTATGGCTGTAGTGTTGGTTCTGGTACTAATAAAGGACTTGGTCTGAACCGGGCGAACTGGTACGAAGGGTATGGCTGTGTGGCTAGTTTTGTTGGCAGGTGGTGGCGGGGGGCCGGGTGGTGGTGGGGGTTCAGGGGGTAAAGGTCGCTGGCGGTCCAGGCGTAGATCTTTATTCTCCTGGGCCAGGCGGTCTAACTGGACCTCTAGCTCATCGATACGGTGCCTCTGGGTGTCCAGGAGCTTCTGCTGGCTCTCTATGATGTTGTTGAGCTCCAGGAGGTACTCCACGGCCCGGTTAGTGCTCTCTGGGCTGCCCTGGCTGTGACCCTGACTAGCCTCCATGCTGCTGGTCTGGTCCTGGTCTCAGTATCCTCACAGGTGATACGCTAACAGGCTAATGAAGGGACCAGTCCTGAGCTGTGATAGGCTAACAAGCTAACAAAGGGACCAGTCCTGAGCTGTGATCCGCTAACAAGCTAACAAAGGGACCAGTCCTGAGCTGTGATAGGCTAACAAGCTAACAAAGGGACCAGTCCTGAGCTGTGATACGCTAACAAGCTAACAAAGGGACCAGTCCTGAGCTGTGATAGGCTAACAAGCTAACAAAGGGACCAGTCCTGAGTTGTGATAGGCTAACTGGCTAACAAAGGGACCAGTCCTGAGCTGTGATAGGCTAACTTGCTAACAAAGGGACCAGACCTGGTTGTGATAGGCTAACTGGCTATTGAAGGGACAAGTCCTGAGCTGTGATAGGCTAACTGCTATGCCCTCCCCCCCACCAGAAGGAAGTGGGGGGGAGAGGGGAGACTTTAAAAGGTCCCTCTAGAGGATCAAGATGTTATAGTTCCTGGTTTTGCCCTGCCAGAGACGTCGGTTGGCGCCTCCAACATCCGGTTGGTCCAATCAGGTCAGGTGATCTTGAAGGGGTCAGAACCCATCTTCTGAAATCATATAACACAATGTCACCAAGTCAAATAGTTGTCCTATAATAGTCTGTTATTTCCAACGAAGAAGAAGAACAGAGGCCCTTATCAAAAAGGACAGACAGGAAGACCATGTTCCATGGAAGAAAAGTAAAGGGGTCCAACTCTTTCACTTGGTCATCCCTGGTCCCCTTTGAATACGTCTTGAATAGGATCATCTTTGAATCTACATCTATTCAAAAGAAGAAGGAAAAATGAGCATGAGAGTTTTGTCTGTTCTGTCACTGATCAGCAGATAGATGAGGATTTCTCCGTCTATCTTACATGGGAGATCCTTGAGTACATGCTCAAGAAGTTATATTATTATATGACAGTTCATCTCACAAACAACAGGTCAACAACACTCCTTTCTTGTTGTTTTGTTTTGCTTTTTTGGAATCTATTGAGTCATTCCTCAGGGGTTCCAGGAGATCTCCCTTCTCTGTGTTACCTATTCCAAGGAAGGAGTGTCTACTCTGGGTGGAGCTCTAATAGCAGGTAGGAGTGTCTACTCTGGGTGGAGCTCTAATAGCAGGTAGGAGTGTCTACTCTGGGTGAATGTGTTCTAATAGCAGGTAGGAGTGTCTACTCTGGGTGAATGTGTTCTAATAGCAGATAGGAGTGTCTACTCTGGGTGAATGTGTTCAAATAGCAGGTAGGAGTGTCTACTCTGGGTGAATGTGTTCTAATAGCAGGTAGGAGTGTCTACTCTGGGTGAATGTGTTCTAATAGCAGGTAGGAGTGTCTACTCTGGGTGGAGCTCTAATAGCAGGTAGGAGTGTCTAGTCTGGGTGGAGCTCTAATAGCAGGTAGGAGTGTCTACTCTGGGTGGAGCTCTAATAGCAGGTAGGAGTGTCTACTCTGGGTGGAGCTCTAATAGCAGGTAGGAGTGTCTACTCTGGGTGAATGTGTTCTAATAGCAGGTAGGAGTGTCTACTCTGGGTGGAGATCTAATAGCAGGAAGGAGTGTCTACTCTGGGTGGAGCTCTAATAGCAGATAGGAGTGTCTACTCTGGGTGGGTGTGTTCTAATAGCAGGAAGGAGTGTCTACTCTGGGTGGAGCTCTAATAGCAGATAGGAGTGTCTACTCTGGGTGGATGTGTTCTAATAGCAGGTAGGAGTGTCTACTCTGGGTGAATGTGTTCTAATAGCAGGTAGGAGTGTCTACTCTGGGTGAATGTGTTCTAATAGCAGGTAGGAGTGTCTACTCTGGGTGAATGTGTTCTAATAGCAGGTAGGAGTGTCTACTCTGGGTGAATGTGTTCTCATAGCAGGTAGGAGTGTCTACTCTGGGTGGAGCTCTAATAGCAGGTAGGAGTGTCTACTCTGGGTGAATGTGTTCTCATAGCAGGTAGGAGTGTCTACTCTGGGTGAATGTGTTCTAATAGCAGGTAGGAGTGTCTACTCTGGGTGAATGTGTTCTCATAGCAGGTAGGAGTGTCTACTCTGGGTGGAGTTCTAATAGCAGGTAGGAGTGTCTACTCTGGGTGAATGTGTTCTAATAGCAGGTAGGAGTGTCTACTCTGGGTGAATGTGTTCTAATAGCAGGTAGGAGTGTCTACTCTGGGTGAATGTGTTCTAATAGCAGGTAGGAGTGTCTACTCTGGGTGAATGTGTTCTAATAGCAGGTAGGAGTGTCTACTCTGGGTGAATGTGTTCTCATAGCAGGTAGGAGTGTCTACTCTGGGTGGAGCTCTAATAGCAGGTAGGAGTGTCTACTCTGGGTGAATTTGTTCTCATAGCAGGTAGGAGTGTCTACTCTGGGTGAATGTGTTCTAATAGCAGGTAGGAGTGTCTACTCTGGGTGAATGTGTTCTCATAGCAGGTAGGAGTGTCTACTCTGGGTGGAGCTCTAATAGCAGGGTAGGAGTGTCTACTCTGGGTGAATGTGTTCTAATAGCAGGTAGGAGTGTCTACTCTGGGTGAATGTGTTCTAATAGCAGGTAGGAGTGTCTACTCTGGGTGAATGTGTTCTAATAGCAGGTAGGAGTGTCTACTCTGGGTGAATGTGTTCTAATAGCAGGTAGGAGTGTCTACTCTGGGTGAATGTGTTCTAATAGCAGGTAGGAGTGTCTACTCTGGGTGAATGTGTTCTAATAGCAGGTAGGAGTGTCTACTCTGGGTGGAGCTCTAATAGCAGGTAGGAGTGTCTACTCTGGGTGAATGTGTTCTAATAGCAGGTAGGAGTGTCTACTCTGGGTGGAGCTCTAATAGCAGGTAGGAGTGTCTACTCTGGGTGGAGCTCTAATAGCAGGTAGGAGTGTCTACTCTGGGTCGAGCTCTAATAGCAGGCAGGAGTGTCTACTCTGGGTGAATGTGTTCTAATAGCAGGTAGGAGTGTCTACTCTGGGTGAATGTGTTGTAATAGCAGGTAGGAGTGTCTACTCTGGGTGGAGCTCTAATAGCAGGTAGGAGTGTCTACTCTGGGTGGAGCTCTAATAGCAGGTAGGAGTGTCTACTCTGGGTGGAGCTCTAATAGCAGGTAGGAGTGTCTATTCTGGGTGAATGTGTTCTAATAGCAGGTAGGAGTGTCTACTCTGGGTGAATCTGTTCTAATAGCAGGTAGGAGTGTCTACTCTGGGTGAATGTGTTCTAATAGCAGGTAGGAGTGTCTACTCTGGGTGAATGTGTTCTAATAGCAGGTAGGAGTGTCTACTCTGGGTGAATGTGTTCTAATAGCAGGTAGGAGTGTCTACTCTGGGTGAATGTGTTCTAATAGCAGGTAGGAGTGTCTACTCTGGGTGAATGTGTTCTAATAGCAGGTAGGAGTGTCTACTCTGGGTGGAGCTCTAATAGCAGGTAGGAGTGTCTAGTCTGGGTGGAGCTCTAATAGCAGGTAGGAGTGTCTACTCTGGGTGGAGCTCTAATAGCAGGTAGGAGTGTCTACTCTGGGTGGAGCTCTAATAGCAGGTAGGAGTGTCTACTCTGGGTGAATGTGTTCTAATAGCAGGTAGGAGTGTCTACTCTGGGTGGAGATCTAATAGCAGGAAGGAGTGTCTACTCTGGGTGGAGCTCTAATAGCAGATAGGAGTGTCTACTCTGGGTGGGTGTGTTCTAATAGCAGGAAGGAGTGTCTACTCTGGGTGGAGCTCTAATAGCAGATAGGAGTGTCTACTCTGGGTGGATGTGTTCTAATAGCAGGTAGGAGTGTCTACTCTGGGTGAATGTGTTCTAATAGCAGGTAGGAGTGTCTACTCTGGGTGAATGTGTTCTAATAGCAGGTAGGAGTGTCTACTCTGGGTGAATGTGTTCTAATAGCAGGTAGGAGTGTCTACTCTGGGTGAATGTGTTCTCATAGCAGGTAGGAGTGTCTACTCTGGGTGGAGCTCTAATAGCAGGTAGGAGTGTCTACTCTGGGTGAATGTGTTCTCATAGCAGGTAGGAGTGTCTACTCTGGGTGAATGTGTTCTAATAGCAGGTAGGAGTGTCTACTCTGGGTGAATGTGTTCTCATAGCAGGTAGGAGTGTCTACTCTGGGTGGAGTTCTAATAGCAGGTAGGAGTGTCTACTCTGGGTGAATGTGTTCTAATAGCAGGTAGGAGTGTCTACTCTGGGTGAATGTGTTCTAATAGCAGGTAGGAGTGTCTACTCTGGGTGAATGTGTTCTAATAGCAGGTAGGAGTGTCTACTCTGGGTGAATGTGTTCTAATAGCAGGTAGGAGTGTCTACTCTGGGTGAATGTGTTCTCATAGCAGGTAGGAGTGTCTACTCTGGGTGGAGCTCTAATAGCAGGTAGGAGTGTCTACTCTGGGTGAATTTGTTCTCATAGCAGGTAGGAGTGTCTACTCTGGGTGAATGTGTTCTAATAGCAGGTAGGAGTGTCTACTCTGGGTGAATGTGTTCTCATAGCAGGTAGGAGTGTCTACTCTGGGTGGAGCTCTAATAGCAGGGTAGGAGTGTCTACTCTGGGTGAATGTGTTCTAATAGCAGGTAGGAGTGTCTACTCTGGGTGAATGTGTTCTAATAGCAGGTAGGAGTGTCTACTCTGGGTGAATGTGTTCTAATAGCAGGTAGGAGTGTCTACTCTGGGTGAATGTGTTCTAATAGCAGGTAGGAGTGTCTACTCTGGGTGAATGTGTTCTAATAGCAGGTAGGAGTGTCTACTCTGGGTGAATGTGTTCTAATAGCAGGTAGGAGTGTCTACTCTGGGTGGAGCTCTAATAGCAGGTAGGAGTGTCTACTCTGGGTGAATGTGTTCTAATAGCAGGTAGGAGTGTCTACTCTGGGTGGAGCTCTAATAGCAGGTAGGAGTGTCTACTCTGGGTGGAGCTCTAATAGCAGGTAGGAGTGTCTACTCTGGGTCGAGCTCTAATAGCAGGCAGGAGTGTCTACTCTGGGTGAATGTGTTCTAATAGCAGGTAGGAGTGTCTACTCTGGGTGAATGTGTTGTAATAGCAGGTAGGAGTGTCTACTCTGGGTGGAGCTCTAATAGCAGGTAGGAGTGTCTACTCTGGGTGGAGCTCTAATAGCAGGTAGGAGTGTCTACTCTGGGTGGAGCTCTAATAGCAGGTAGGAGTGTCTATTCTGGGTGAATGTGTTCTAATAGCAGGTAGGAGTGTCTACTCTGGGTGAATCTGTTCTAATAGCAGGTAGGAGTGTCTACTCTGGGTGAATGTGTTCTAATAGCAGGTAGGAGTGTCTACTCTGGGTGAATGTGTTCTAATAGCAGGTAGGAGTGTCTACTCTGGGTGAATGTGTTCTAATAGCAGGTAGGAGTGTCTACTCTGGGTGAATGTGTTCTAATAGCAGGTAGGAGTGTCTACTCTGGGTGGAGCTCTAATAGCAGGTAGGAGTGTCTACTCTGGGTGGATGTGTTCTAATAGCAGGTAGGAGTGTCTACTCTGGGTGAATGTGTTCTAATAGCAGGTAGGAGTGTCTACTCTGGGTGGAACTCTAATAGCAGGTAGGAGTGTCTACTCTGGGTGGAGCTCTAATAGCAGGTAGGAGTGTCTACTCTGGGTGGAGCTCTAATAGCAGGTAGGAGTGTCTACTCTGGGTGGATGTGTTCTAATAGCAGGTAGGAGTGTCTACTCTGGGTGAATGTGTTCTAATAGCAGGTAGGAGTGTCTACTCTGGGTGGAACTCTAATAGCAGGTAGGAGTGTCTACTCTGGGTGGAGCTCTAATAGCAGGTAGGAGTGTCTACTCTGGGTGGAGCTCTAATAGCAGGTAGGAGTGTCTACTCTGGGTGAATGTGTTCTAATAGCAGGTAGGAGTGTCTACTCTGGGTGAATGTGTTGTAATAGCAGGTAGGACTGTCTACTCTGGGTGAATGTGTTCTAATAGCAGGTAGGAGTGTCTACTCTGGGTGGATGTGTTCTAATAGCAGGTAGGAGTGTCTACTCTGGGTGAATGTGTTCTAATAGCAGGTAGGAGTGTCTACTCTGGGTGAATGTGTTCTAATAGCAGGTAGGAGTGTCTACTCTGGGTGAATGTGTTCTAATAGCAGGTAGGAGTGTCGACTCTGGGTGAATGTGTTCTAATAGCAGGTAGGAGTGTCTACTCTGGGTGAATGTGTTCTAATAGCAGGTAGGAGTGTCTACTCTGGGTGGAGCTCTAATAGCAGGTAGGAGTGTCTACTCTGGGTGAATGTGTTCTAATAGCAGGTAGGAGTGTCTACTCTGGGTGTATGTGTTCTAATAGCAGGTAGGAGTGTCTACTCTGGGTGGATGTGTTCTAATAGCAGGTAGGAGTGTCTACTCTGGGTGGAGCTCTAATAGCAGGTAGGAGTGTCTACTCTGGGTGAATGTGTTCTAATAGCAGGTAGGAGTATCTATTCTGGGGTGGAGCTCTAATAGCAGGTAGGAGTGTCTACTCTGGGTGGAGCTCTAATAGCAGGTAGGCGTGTCTACTCTGGGTGAATGTGTTCTAATAGCAGGTAGGAGTGTCTACTCTGGATGGAGCTCTAATAGCAGGTAGGAGTGTCTACTCTGGGTGAATGTGTTCTAATAGCAGGTAGGAGTGTCTACTCTGGGTGAATGTGTTCTAATAGCAGGTAGGAGTGTCTATTCTGGGTGAATGTGTTCTAATAGCAGGTAGGAGTGTCTACTCTGGGTGAATGTGTTCTAATAGCAGGTAGGAGTGTCTACTCTGGGTGAATGTGTTCTAATAGCAGGTAGGATGTCTACTCTGGGTGAATGTGTTCTAATAGCAGGTAGGAGTGTCTACTCTTGGTGAATGTGTTCTAATAGCAGGTAGGAGTGTCTACTCTGGGTGAATGTGTTCTAATAGCAGGTAGGAGTGTCTACTCTGGGTGAATGTGTTCTAATAGCAGGTAGGAGTGTCTACTCTGGGTGGAGCTCTAATAGCAGGTAGGAGTGTCTACTCTGGGTGGATGTGTTCTAATAGCAGGTAGGAGTGTCTACTCTGGGTGAATGTGTTCTAATAGCAGGTAGGAGTGTCTACTCTGGGTGGAAGTCTAATAGCAGGTAGGAATGTCTACTCTGGGTGGAGCTCTAATAGCAGGTAGGAGTGTCTACTCTGGGTGGAGCTCTAATAGCAGGTAGGAGTGTCTACTCTGGGTGAATGTGTTCTAATAGCAGGTAGGAGTGTCTACTCTGGGTGAATGTGTTCTAATAGCAGGTAGGAGTGTCTACTCTGGGTGGAGCTCTAATAGCAGGTAGGAGTGTCTACTCTGGGTGAATGTGTTCTAATAGCAGGTAGGAGTGTCTACTCTGGGTGAATGTGTTCTAATAGCAGGTAGGAGTGTCTACTCTGGGTGAATGTGTTCTAATAGCAGGTAGGAGTGTCTACTCTGGGTGGAGCTCTAATAGCAGGTAGGAGTGTCTACTCTGGGTGAATGTGTTCTAATAGCAGGTAGGACTGTCTACTCTGGGTGAATGTGTTCTAATAGCAGGTAGGAGTGTCTACTCTGGGTGGATGTGTTCTAATAGCAGGTAGGAGTGTCTACTCTGGGTGAATGTGTTCTAATAGCAGGTAGGAGTGTCTACTCTGGGTGAATGTGTTCTAATAGCAGGTAGGAGTGTCTACTCTGGGTGGAGCTCTAATAGCAGGTAGGAGTGTCTACTCTGGGTGAATGTGTTCTAATAGCAGGTAGGAGTGTCTACTCTGGGTGTATGTGTTCTAATAGCAGGTAGGAGTGTCTACTCTGGGTGGATGTGTTCTAATAGCAGGTAGGAGTGTCTACTCTGGGTGGAGCTCTAATAGCAGGTAGGAGTGTCTACTCTGGGTGAATGTGTTCTAATAGCAGGTAGGAGTATCTATTCTGGGTGGAGCTCTAATAGCAGGTAGGAGTGTCTACTCTGGGTGGAGCTCTAATAGCAGGTAGGCGTGTCTACTCTGGGTGAATGTGTTCTAATAGCAGGTAGGAGTGTCTACTCTGGATGGAGCTCTAATAGCAGGTAGGAGTGTCTACTCTGGGTGAATGTGTTCTAATAGCAGGTAGGAGTGTCTACTCTGGGTGAATGTGTTCTAATAGCAGGTAGGAGTGTCTACTCTGGGTGAATGTGTTCTAATAGCAGGTAGGAGTGTCTACTCTGGGTGAATGTGTTCTAATAGCAGGTAAGAGTGTCTACTCTGGGTGAATGTGTTCTAATAGCAGGTAGGATGTCTACTCTGGGTGAATGTGTTCTAATAGCAGGTAGGAGTGTCTACTCTTGGTGAATGTGTTCTAATAGGCAGGTAGGAGTGTCTACTCTGGGTGAATGTGTTCTAATAGCAGGTAGGAGTGTCTACTCTGGTGAATGTGTTCTAATAGCAGGTAGGAGTGTCTACTCTGGGTGAGCTCTAATAGCAGGTAGGAGTGTCTACTCTGGGTGGATGTGTTCTAATAGCAGGTAGGAGTGTCTACTCTGGGTGAATGTGTTCTAATAGCAGGTAGGAGTGTCCTACTCTGGGTGGAAGTCTAATAGCAGGTAGGAATGTCTACTCTGGGTGGAGCTCTAATAGCAGGTAGGAGTGTCTACTCTGGGTGGAGCTCTAATAGCAGGTAGGAGTGTCTACTCTGGGTGAATGTGTTCTAATAGCAGGTAGGAGTGTCTACTCTGGGTGAATGTGTTCTAATAGCAGGTAGGAGTGTCTACTCTGGGTGAATGTGTTCTAATAGCAGGTAGGAGTGTCTACTCTGGGTGGATGTGTTCTAATAGCAGGTAGGAGTGTCTACTCTGGGTGAATGTGTTCTAATAGCAGGTAGGAGTGTCGACTCTGGGTGAATGTGTTCTAATAGCAGGTAGGAGTGTCTACTCTGGGTGAATGTTTTCTAATAGCAGGTAGGAGTGTCTACTCTGGGTGGAGCTCTAATAGCAGGTAGGAGTGTCTACTCTGGGTGAATGTGTTCTAATAGCAGGTATGAGTGTCTACTCTGGGTGTATGTGTTCTAATAGCAGGTAGGAGTGTCTACTCTGGGTGGATGTGTTCTAATAGCAGGTAGGAGTGTCTACTCTGGGTGGAGCTCTAATAGCAGGTAGGAGTGTCTACTCTGGGTGAATGTGTTCTAATAGCAGGTAGGAGTATCTATTCTGGGTGGAGCTCTAATAGCAGGTAGGAGTGTCTACTCTGGGTGGAGCTCTAATAGCAGGTAGGAGTGTCTACTCTGGGTGAATGTGTTCTAATAGCAGGTAGGAGTGTCTACTCTGGGTGGAGCTCTAATAGCAGGTAGGAGTGTCTACTCTGGGTGAATGTGTTCTAATAGCAGGTAGGAGTGTCTACTCTGGGTGAATGTGTTCTAATAGCAGGTAGGAGTGTCTACTCTGGGTGAATGTGTTCTAATAGCAGATAGGAGTGTCTACTCTGGGTGAATGTGTTCTAATAGCAGGTAGGAGTGTCTACTCTGGGTGAATATATTCTAATAGCAGGTAGGAGTGTCTACTCTGGGTGAATGTGTTCTAATAGCAGGTAGGAGTGTCTACTCTGGGTGAATATGTTCTAATAGCAGGTAGGAGTGTCTATTCTGGGTGGAGCTCTAATAGCAGGTAGGAGAGTCTACTCTGGGTGGAGCTCTAATAGCAGGTAGGAGTGTCTACTCTGGGTGAATGTGTTCTAATAGCAGGTAGGAGTGTCTACTCTGGGTGAATGTGTTCTAATGGCAGGTAGGAGTATCTATTCTGGGTGGAGCTCTAATAGCAGGTAGGAGTGTCTACTCTGGGTGGAGCTCTAATAGCTGGTAGGAGTGTCTACTCTGGGTGAATGTGTTCTAATAGCAGGTAGGAGTGTCTACTCTGGGTGGAGCTCTAATAGCAGGTAGGAGTGTCTACTCTGGGTGAATGTGTTCTAATAGCAGGTAGGAGTGTCTACTCTGGGTGGAACTCTAATAGCAGGTAGGAGTGTCTACTCTGGGTGGAGCTCTAATAGCAGGTAGGAGTGTCTACTCTAGGTGGAGCTCTAATAGCAGGTAGGAGTGTCTACTCTGGGTGAATGTGTTCTAATAGCAGGTAGGAGTGTCTACTCTGGGTGAATGTGTTGTAATAGCAGGTAGGAGTGTCTACTCTGGGTGAATGTGTTCTAATAGCAGGTAGGAGTGTCTACTCTGGGTGGATGTGTTCTAATAGCAGGTAGGAGTGTCTACTCTGGGTGAATGTGTTCTAATAGCAGGTAGGAGTGTCGACTCTGGGTGAATGTGTTCTAATAGCAGGTAGGAGTGTCTACTCTGGGTGGAGCTCTAATAGCAGGTAGGAGTGTCTACTCTGGGTGAATGTGTTCTAATAGCAGGTAGGAGTGTCTACTCTGGGTGTATGTGTTCTAAAAGCAGGTAGGAGTGTCTACTCTGGGTGGATGTGTTCTAATAGCAGGTAGGAGTGTCTACTCTGGGTGGAGCTCTAATAGCAGGTAGGAGTGTCTACTCTGGGTGAATGTGTTCTAATAGCAGGTAGGAGTATCTATTCTGGGTGGAGCTCTAATAGCAGGTAGGAGTGTCTACTCTGGGTGGAGCTCTAATAGCAGGTAGGAGTGTCTACTCTGGGTGAATGTGTTCTAATAGCAGGTAGGAGTGTCTACTCTGGGTGGAGCTCTAATAGCAGGTAGGAGTGTCTACTCTGGGTGAATGTGTTCTAATAGCAGGTAGGAGTGTCTACTCTGGGTGAATGTGTTCTAATAGCAGGTAGGAGTGTCTACTCTGGGTGAATGTGTTCTAATAGCAGATAGGAGTGTCTACTCTGGGTGAATGTGTTCTAATAGCAGGTAGGAGTGTCTACTCTGGGTGAATGTGTTCTAATAGCAGGTAGGAGTGTCTACTCTGGGTGAATGTGTTCTAATAGCAGGTAGGAGTGTCTACTCTGGGTGAATGTGTTCTAATAGCAGGTAGGAGTGTCTACTCTGGGTGAATGTGTTCTAATAGCAGGTAGGAGTGTCTACTCTGGGTGGAACTCTAATAGCAGGTAGGAGTGTCTACTCTGGGTGGATGTCTTCTAATAGCAGGTAGGAGTGTCTACTCTGGGTGAATGTGTTCTAATAGCAGGTAGGAGTGTCTACTCTGGGTGGAGCTCTAATAGCAGGTAGGAGTGTCTACTCTGGGTGGATGTGTTCTAATAGCAGGTAGGAGTGTCTACTCTGGGTGAATGTGTTCTAATAGCAGGTAGGAGTGTCTACTCTGGGTGGAAGTCTAATAGCAGGTAGGAATGTCTACTCTGGGTGGAGCTCTAATAGCAGGTAGGAGTGTCTACTCTGGGTGGAGCTCTAATAGCAGGTAGGAGTGTCTACTCTGGGTGAATGTGTTCTAATAGCAGGTAGGAGTGTCTACTCTGGGTGAATGTGTTCTAATAGCAGGTAGGAGTGTCTACTCTGGGTGAATGTGTTCTAATAGCAGGTAGGAGTGTCTACTCTGGGTGGATGTGTTCTAATAGCAGGTAGGAGTGTCTACTCTGGGTGAATGTGTTCTAATAGCAGGTAGGAGTGTCGACTCTGGGTGAATGTGTTCTAATAGCAGGTAGGAGTGTCTACTCTGGGTGAATGTTTTCTAATAGCAGGTAGGAGTGTCTACTCTGGGTGGAGCTCTAATAGCAGGTAGGAGTGTCTACTCTGGGTGAATGTGTTCTAATAGCAGTATGAGTGTCTACTCTGGGTGTATGTGTTCTAATAGCAGGTAGGAGTGTCTACTCTGGGTGGATGTGTTCTAATAGCAGGTAGGAGTGTCTACTCTGGGTGGAGCTCTAATAGCAGGTAGGAGTGTCTACTCTGGGTGAATGTGTTCTAATAGCAGGTAGGAGTATCTATTCTGGGTGGAGCTCTAATAGCAGGTAGGAGTGTCTACTCTGGGTGGAGCTCTAATAGCAGGTAGGAGTGTCTACTCTGGGTGAATGTGTTCTAATAGCAGGTAGGAGTGTCTACTCTGGGTGGAGCTCTAATAGCAGGTAGGAGTGTCTACTCTGGGTGAATGTGTTCTAATAGCAGGTAGGAGTGTCTACTCTGGGTGAATGTGTTCTAATAGCAGGTTAGGAGTGTCTACTCTGGGTGAATGTGTTCTAATAGCAGGTAGGAGTGTCTACTCTGGGTGAATATATTCTAATAGCAGGTAGGAGTGTCTACTCTGGGTGAATGTGTTCTAATAGCAGGTAGGAGTGTCTACTCTGGGTGAATATGTTCTAATAGCAGGTAGGAGTGTCTATTCTGGGTGGAGCTCTAATAGCAGGTAGGAGAGTCTACTCTGGGTGGAGCTCTAATAGCAGGTAGGAGTGTCTACTCTGGGTGAATGTGTTCTAATAGCAGGTAGGAGTGTCTACTCTGGGTGAATGTGTTCTAATGGCAGGTAGGAGTATCTATTCTGGGTGGAGCTCTAATAGCAGGTAGGAGTGTCTACTCTGGGTGGAGCTCTAATAGCTGGTAGGAGTGTCTACTCTGGGTGAATGTGTTCTAATAGCAGGTAGGAGTGTCTACTCTGGGTGGAGCTCTAATAGCAGGTAGGAGTGTCTACTCTGGGTGAATGTGTTCTAATAGCAGGTAGGAGTGTCTACTCTGGGTGGAACTCTAATAGCAGGTAGGAGTGTCTACTCTGGGTGGAGCTCTAATAGCAGGTAGGAGTGTCTACTCTAGGTGGAGCTCTAATAGCAGGTAGGAGTGTCTACTCTGGGTGAATGTGTTCTAATAGCAGGTAGGAGTGTCTACTCTGGGTGAATGTGTTGTAATAGCAGGTAGGAGTGTCTACTCTGGGTGAATGTGTTCTAATAGCAGGTAGGAGTGTCTACTCTGGGTGGATGTGTTCTAATAGCAGGTAGGAGTGTCTACTCTGGGTGAATGTGTTCTAATAGCAGGTAGGAGTGTCGACTCTGGGTGAATGTGTTCTAATAGCAGGTAGGAGTGTCTACTCTGGGTGGAGCTCTAATAGCAGGTAGGAGTGTCTACTCTGGGTGAATGTGTTCTAATAGCAGGTAGGAGTGTCTACTCTGGGTGTATGTGTTCTAAAAGCAGGTAGGAGTGTCTACTCTGGGTGGATGTGTTCTAATAGCAGGTAGGAGTGTCTACTCTGGGTGGAGCTCTAATAGCAGGTAGGAGTGTCTACTCTGGGTGAATGTGTTCTAATAGCAGGTAGGAGTATCTATTCTGGGTGGAGCTCTAATAGCAGGTAGGAGTGTCTACTCTGGGTGGAGCTCTAATAGCAGGTAGGAGTGTCTACTCTGGGTGAATGTGTTCTAATAGCAGGTAGGAGTGTCTACTCTGGGTGGAGCTCTAATAGCAGGTAGGAGTGTCTACTCTGGGTGAATGTGTTCTAATAGCAGGTAGGAGTGTCTACTCTGGGTGAATGTGTTCTAATAGCAGGTAGGAGTGTCTACTCTGGGTGAATGTGTTCTAATAGCAGATAGGAGTGTCTACTCTGGGTGAATGTGTTCTAATAGCAGGTAGGAGTGTCTACTCTGGGTGAATGTGTCTATAGCAGGTAGGAGTGTCTACTCTGGGTGAATGTGTTCTAATAGCAGGTAGGAGTGTCTACTCTGGGTGAATGTGTTCTAATAGCAGGTAGGAGTGTCTACTCTGGGTGAATGTGTTCTAATAGCAGGTAGGAGTGTCTACTCTGGGTGGAACTCTAATAGCAGGTAGGAGTGTCTACTCTGGGTGGATGTCTTCTAATAGCAGGTAGGAGTGTCTACTCTGGGTGAATGTGTTCTAATAGCAGGTAGGAGTGTCTACTCTGGGTGGAACTCTAATAGCAGGTAGGAGTGTCTACTCTGGGTGGAGCTCTAATAGCAGGTAGGATTGTCTACTCTGGGTGGAGCTCTAATAGCAGGTAGGAGTGTCTACTCTGGGTGAATGTGTTCTAATAGCAGGTAGGAGTGTCTACTCTGGGTGAATGTGTTGTAATAGCAGGTAGGAGTGTCTACTCTGGGTGAATGTGTTCTAATAGCAGGTAGGAGTGTCTACTCTGGGTGGATGTGTTCTAATAGCAGGTAGGAGTGTCTACTCTGGGTGAATGTGTTCTAATAGCAGGTAGGAGTGTCTACTCTGGGTGAATGTGTTCTAATAGCAGGTAGGAGTGTCTACTCTGGGTGAATGTGTTCTAATAGCAGGTAGGAGTGTCGACTCTGGGTGAATGTGTTCTAATAGCAGGTAGGAGTGTCTACTCTGGGTGAATGTGTTCTAATAGCAGGTAGGAGTGTCTACTCTGGGTGGAGCTCTAATAGCAGGTAGGAGTGTCTACTCTGGGTGAATGTGTTCTAATAGCAGGTAGGAGTGTCTACTCTGGGTGTATGTGTTCTAATAGCAGGTAGGAGTGTCTACTCTGGGTGGATGTGTTCTAATAGCAGGTAGGAGTGTCTACTCTGGGTGGAGCTCTAATAGCAGGTAGGAGTGTCTACTCTGGTGAATGTGTTCTAATAGCAGGTAGGAGTATCTATTCTGGGTGGAGCTCTAATAGCAGGTAGGAGTGTCTACTCTGGGTGGAGCTCTAATAGCAGGTAGGAGTGTCTACTCTGGGTGAATGTGTTCTAATAGCTGGTAGGAGTGTCTACTCTGGGTGAATGTGTTCTAATAGCAGGTAGGAGTGTCTACTCTGGGTGGATGTGTTCTAATAGCAGGTAGGAGTGTCTACTCTGGGTGAATGTGTTCTAATAGCAGGTAGGAGTGTCTACTCTGGTGAATGTGTTCTAATAGCAGGTAGGAGTGTCCTACTCTGGGTGAATGTGTTCTAATAGCAGGTAGGAGTGTCGACTCTGGGTGAATGTGTTCTAATAGCAGGTAGGAGTGTCTACTCTGGGTGAATGTGTTCTAATAGCAGGTAGGAGTGTCTACTCTGGGTGGAGCTCTAATAGCAGGTAGGAGTGTCTACTCTGGGTGAATGTGTTCTAATAGCAGGTAGGAGTGTCTACTCTGGGTGTATGTGTTCTAATAGCAGGTAGGAGTGTCTACTCTGGGTGGATGTGTTCTAATAGCAGGTAGGAGTGTCTACTCTGGGTGGAGCTCTAATAGCAGGTAGGAGTGTCTACTCTGGGTGAATGTGTTCTAATAGCAGGTAGGAGTATCAATTCTGGGTGGAGCTCTAATAGCAGGTAGGAGTGTCTACTCTGGGTGGGAGCTCTAATAGCAGGTAGGAGTGTCTACTCTGGGTGAATGTGTTCTAATAGCAGGTAGGAGTGTCTACTCTGGGTGAATGTGTTCTAATAGCAGGTAGGAGTGTCTACTCTGGGTGAATGTGTTCTAAATAGCAGGTAGGAGTGTCTACTCTGGGTGAATGTGTTCTAATAGCAGGTAGGAGTGTCTACTCTGGGTGAATGTGTCTAATAAGCAGGTAGGAGTGTCTACTCTGGGTGAATGTGTTCTAATAGCAGGTAGGAGTGTCTACTCTGGGTGGAACTCTAATAGCAGGTAGGAGTGTCTACTCTGGGTGGAGCTCTAATAGCAGGTAGGAGTGTCTAATCCTGGGTGGAGGCTCCTAATAGCAGGTGGAGTGTCTACTCTGGGTGAATGTGTTCTAATAGCAGGTAGGAGTGTCTACTCTGGGTGAATGTGTTCTAATAGCAGGTAGGAGTGTCTACTCTGGGTGAATGTGTTCTAATAGCAGGTAGGAGTGTCTACTCTGGGTGATGTGTTCTAATAGCAGGTAGGAGTGTCTACTCTGGGTGAATGTGTTCTAATAGCAGGTAGGAGTGTCTACTCTGGGTGAATGTGTTCTAATAGCAGGTAGGAGTGTCTACTCTGGGTGAATGTGTTCTAATAGCAGGTAGGAGTGTCTACTCTGGGTGGAGCTCTAATAGCAGGTAGGAGTGTCTACTCTGGGTGAATGTGTTCTAATAGCAGGTAGGAGTGTCTACTCTGGGTGAATGTGTTCTAATAGCAGGTAGGAGTGTCTACTCTGGGTGGATGTGTTCTAATAGCAGGTAGGAGTGTCTACTCTGGGTGGAGCTCTAATAGCAGGTAGGAGTGTCTACTCTGGGTGAATGTGTTCTAATAGCAGGTAGGAGTGTCTACTCTGGGTGGAGCTCTAATAGCAGGTAGGAGTGTCTACTCTGGGTGGAGCTCTAATAGCAGGTAGGAGTGTCTACTCTGGGTGAATGTGTTCTAATAGCAGGTAGGAGTGTCTACTCTGGGTGAATGTGTTCTAATAGCAGGTAGGAGTGTCTACTCTGGGTGAATGTGTTCTAATAGCAGGTAGGAGTGTCTACTCTGGGTGGAGCTCTAATAGCAGGTAGGAGTGTCTACTCTGGGTGGATGTGTTCTAATAGCAGGTAGGAGTGTCTACTCTGGGTGAATGTGTTCTAATAGCAGGTAGGAGTGTCTACTCTGGGTGGAACTCTAATAGCAGGTAGGAGTGTCTACTCTGGGTGGAGCTCTAATAGCAGGTAGGAGTGTCTACTCTGGGTGGAGCTCTAATAGCAGGTAGGAGTGTCTACTCTGGGTGAATGTGTTCTAATAGCAGGTAGGAGTGTCTACTCTGGGTGAATGTGTTCTAATAGCAGGTAGGAGTGTCTACTCTGGGTGAATGTGTTCTAATAGCAGGTAGGAGTGTCTACTCTGGGTGATGTGTTCTAATAGCAGGTAGGAGTGTCTACTCTGGGTGAATGTGTTCTAATAGCAGGTAGGAGTGTCTACTCTGGGTGAATGTGTTCTAATAGCAGGTAGGAGTGTCTACTCTGGGTGAATGTGTTCTAATAGCAGGTAGGAGTGTCTACTCTGGGTGAATGTGTTCTAATAGCAGGTAGGAGTGTCTACTCTGGGTGAATGTGTTCTAATAGCAGGTAGGAGTGTCTACTCTGGGTGGAGCTCTAATAGCAGGTAGGAGTGTCTACTCTGGGTGAATGTGTTCTAATAGCAGGTAGGAGTGTCTACTCTGGGTGTATGTGTTCTAATAGCAGGTAGGAGTGTCTACTCTGGGTGGATGTGTTCTAATAGCAGGTAGGAGTGTCTACTCTGGGTGGAGCTCTAATAGCAGGTAGGAGTGTCTACTCTGGGTGAATGTGTTCTAATAGCAGGTAGGAGTGTCTACTCTGGGTGGAGCTCTAATAGCAGGTAGGAGTGTCTACTCTGGGTGGAGCTCTAATAGCAGGTAGGAGTGTCTACTCTGGGTGAATGTGTTCTAATAGCAGGTAGGAGTGTCTACTCTGGGTGAATGTGTTCTAATAGCAGGTAGGAGTGTCTACTCTGGGTGGAGCTCTAATAGCAGGTAGGAGTGTCTACTCTGGGTGAATGTGTTCTAATAGCAGGTAGGAGTGTCTACTCTGGGTGAATGTGTTCTAATAGCAGGTAGGAGTGTCTACTCTGGGTGAATGTGTTCTAATAGCAGGTAGGAGTGTCTACTCTGGGTGAATGTGTTCTAATAGCAGGTAGGAGTGTCTACTCTGGGTGAATGTGTTCTAATAGCAGGTAGGAGTGTCTACTCTGGGTGAATGTGTTCTAATAGCAGGTAGGAGTGTCTACTCTGGGTGAATGTGTTCTAATAGCAGGTAGGAGTGTCTACTCTGGGTGAATGTGTTCTAATAGCAGGTAGGAGTGTCTACTCTGGGTGGAGCTCTAATAGCAGGTAGGAGTGTCTACTCTGGGTGAATGTGTTCTAATAGCAGGTAGGAGTGTCTACTCTGGGTGAATGTGTTCTAATAGCAGGTAGGAGTGTCTACTCTGGGTGGATGTGTTCTAATAGCAGGTAGGAGTGTCTACTCTGGGTGGAGCTCTAATAGCAGGTAGGAGTGTCTACTCTGGGTGAATGTGTTCTAATAGCAGGTAGGAGTGTCTACTCTGGGTGGAGCTCTAATAGCAGGTAGGAGTGTCTACTCTGGGTGGAGCTCTAATAGCAGGTAGGAGTGTCTACTCTGGGTGAATGTGTTCTAATAGCAGGTAGGAGTGTCTACTCTGGGTGAATGTGTTCTAATAGCAGGTAGGAGTGTCTACTCTGGGTGGAGCTCTAATAGCAGGTAGGAGTGTCTACTCTGGGTGAATGTGTTCTAATAGCAGGTAGGAGTGTCTACTCTGGGTGAATGTGTTCTAATAGCAGGTAGGAGTGTCTACTCTGGGTGAATGTGTTCTAATAGCAGGTAGGAGTGTCTACTCTGGGTGAATGTGTTCTAATAGCAGGTAGGAGTGTCTACTCTGGGTGAATGTGTTCTAATAGCAGGTAGGAGTGTCTACTCTGGGTGAATGTGTTCTAATAGCAGGTAGGAGTGTCTACTCTGGGTGAATGTGTTCTAATAGCAGGTAGGAGTGTCTACTCTGGGTGAATGTGTTCTAATAGCAGGTAGGAGTGTCTACTCTGGGTGGAGCTCTAATAGCAGGTAGGAGTGTCTACTCTGGGTGGATGTGTTCTAATAGCAGGTAGGAGTGTCTACTCTGGGTGAATGTGTTCTAATAGCAGGTAGGAGTGTCTACTCTGGGTGGAACTCTAATAGCAGGTAGGAGTGTCTACTCTGGGTGGAGCTCTAATAGCAGGTAGGAGTGTCTACTCTGGGTGGAGCTCTAATAGCAGGTAGGAGTGTCTACTCTGGGTGGAGTTCTAATAGCAGGTAGGAGTGTCTACTCTGGGTGAATGTGTTCTAATAGCAGGTAGGAGTGTCTACTCTGGGTGGAGCTCTAATAGCAGGTAGGAGTGTCTACTCTGGGTGAATGTGTTCTAATAGCAGGTAGGAGTGTCTACTCTGGGTGAATGTGTTCTAATAGCAGGTAGGAGTGTCTACTCTGGGTGAATGTGTTCTAATAGCAGGTAGGAGTGTCTACTCTGGGTGGACTCTAATAGCAGGTAGGAGTGTCTACTCTGGGTGGTGTTCTAATAGCAGGTAGGAGTGTCTACTCTGGGTGGAGCTCTAATAGCAGGTAGGAGTGTCTACTCTGGGTGAATGTGTTCTAATAGCAGGTAGGAGTGTCTACTCTGGGTGAATGTGTTCTAATAGCAGGTAGGAGTGTCTACTCTGGGTGAATGTGTTCTAATAGCAGGTAGGAGTGTCTACTCTGGGTGAATGTGTTCTAATAGCAGGTAGGAGTGTCTACTCTGGGTGAATGTGTTCTAATAGCAGGTAGGAGTGTCTACTCTGGGTGAATGTGTTCTAATAGCAGGTAGGAGTGTCTACTCTGGGTGAATGTGTTCTAATAGCAGGTAGGAGTGTCTACTCTGGGTGGAGCTCTAATAGCAGGTAGGAGTGTCTACTCTGGGTGAATGTGTTCTAATAGCAGGTAGGAGTGTCTACTCTGGGTGTATGTGTTCTAATAGCAGGTAGGAGTGTCTACTCTGGGTGAATGTGTTCTAATAGCAGGTAGGAGTGTCTACTCTGGGTGGAGCTCTAATAGCAGGTAGGAGTGTCTACTCTGGGTGAATGTGTTCTAATAGCAGGTAGGAGTGTCTACTCTGGGTGGAGCTCTAATAGCAGGTAGGAGTGTCTACTCTGGGTGGAGCTCTAATAGCAGGTAGGAGTGTCTACTCTGGGTGAATGTGTTCTAATAGCAGGTAGGAGTGTCTACTCTGGGTGGTGCTCTAATAGCAGGTAGGAGTGTCTACTCTGGGTGAATGTGTTCTAATAGCAGGTAGGAGTGTCTACTCTGGGTGAATGTGTTCTAATAGCAGGTAGGAGTGTCTACTCTGGGTGAATGTGTTCTAATAGCAGGTAGGAGTGTCTACTCTGGGTGAATGTGTTCTAATAGCAGGTAGGAGTGTCTACTCTGGGTGAATGTGTTCTAATAGCAGGTAGGAGTGTCTACTCTGGGTGAATGTGTTCTAATAGCAGGTAGGAGTGTCTACTCTGGGTGAATGTGTTCTAATAGCAGGTAGGAGTGTCTACTCTGGGTGAATGTGTTCTAATAGCAGGTAGGAGTGTCTACTCTGTGGTGAATGTGTTCTAATAGCAGGTAGGAGTGTCTACTCTGGGTGGAGCTCTAATAGCAGGTTAGGAGTGTCTACTCTGGGTGAATGTGTTCTAATAGCAGGTAGGAGTGTCTACTCTGGGTGTATGTGTTCTAATAGCAGGTGGAGTGTCTACTCTGGGTGGATGTGTTCTAATAGCAGGGAGGGAGGTCTACTCTGGGTGGAGCTCTAATAGCAGGTAGGAGTGTCTACTCTGGGTGAATGTGTTCTAATAGCAGGTAGGAGTGTCTACTCTGGGTGGAGCTCTAATAGCAGGTAGGAGTGTCTACTCTGGGTGGAGTTCTAATAGCAGGTAGGAGTGTCTACTCTGGGTGAATGTGTTCTAATAGCAGGTAGGAGTGTCTACTCTGGGTGAATGTGTTCTAATAGCAGGTAGGAGTGTCTACTCTGGGTGGAGTTCTAATAGCAGGTAGGAGTGTCTACTCTGGGTGAATGTGTTCTAATAGCAGGTAGGAGTGTCTACTCTGGGTGAATGTGTTCTAATAGCAGGTAGGAGTGTCTACTCTGGGTGAATGTGTTCTAATAGCAGGTAGGAGTGTCTACTCTGGGTGAATGTGTTCTAATAGCAGGTAGGAGTGTCTACTCTGGGTGAATGTGTTCTAATAGCAGGTAGGAGTGTCTACTCTGGGTGAATGTGTTCTAATAGCAGGTAGGAGTGTCTACTCTGGGTGAATGTGTTCTAATAGCAGGTAGGAGTGTCTACTCTGGGTGAATGTGTTCTAATAGCAGGTAGGAGTGTCTACTCTGGGTGGAGCTCTAATAGCAGGTAGGAGCTGTCTACTCTGGGTGGATGTG
Organism: Oncorhynchus kisutch; assembly: GCF_002021735.2. Taxonomy (NCBI): domain Eukaryota; kingdom Metazoa; phylum Chordata; class Actinopteri; order Salmoniformes; family Salmonidae; genus Oncorhynchus; species Oncorhynchus kisutch. The sequence goes on from NC_034190.2 coordinate 84,866,480, forward strand.
TTCTAATAGCAGGTAGGAGTGTCTACTCTGGGTGAATGTGTTCTAATAGCAGGTAGGAGTGTCTACTCTGGGTGGAACTCTAATAGCAGGTAGGAGTGTCTACTCTGGGTGGAGCTCTAATAGCAGGTAGGAGTGTCTACTCTGGGTGGAGCTCTAATAGCAGGTAGAGTGTCTACTCTGGGTGAATGTGTTCTAATAGCAGGTAGGAGTGTCTACTCTGGGTGAATGTGTTGTAATAGCAGGTAGGAGTGTCTACTCTGGGTGAACTGTGTTCTAATAGCAGGTAGGAGTGTCTACTCTGGGTAGATGTGTTCTAATAGCAGGTAGGAGTGTCTACTCTGGGTGAATGTGTCTAATAGCAGGTAGGAGTGTCTACTCTGGGTGAATGTGTTCTAATAGCAGGTAGGAGTGTCTACTCTGGGTGAATGTGTTCTAATAGCAGGTAGGAGTGTCTACTCTGGGTGAATGTGTTCTAATAGCAGGTAGGAGTGTCTACTCTGGGTGAATGTGTTCTAATAGCAGGTAGGAGTGTCTACTCTGGGTGGAGCTCTAATAGCAGGTAGGAGTGTCTACTCTGGGTGAATGTGTTCTAATAGCAGGTAGGAGTGTCTACTCTGGGTGAATGTGTTCTAATAGCAGGTAGGAGTGTCTACTCTGGGTGGATGTGTTCTAATAGCAGGTAGGAGTGTCTACTCTGGGTGGAGCTCTAATAGCAGGTAGGAGTGTCTACTCTGGGTGAATGTGTTCTAATAGCAGGTAGGAGTGTCTACTCTGGGTGGAGCTCTAATAGCAGGTAGGAGTGTCTACTCTGGGTGGAGCTCTAATAGCAGGTAGGAGTGTCTACTCTGGGTGAATGTGTTCTAATAGCAGGTAGGAGTGTCTACACAGGGTGAAGGTGTTCTAATATCGCAGGTAGGAGTGTCTACTCTGGGTGAATGTGTTCTAAATAGCAGGTAGGAGTGTCTACTCTGGGTGAATGTGTTCTCAATGCAGCAGGGTTAGGAGCTGTCTACTCTGGGTTGGTAACTCTAATAGGCAGGGTAGGAGTGTCTACTCTGGGTGGAGCTCTAATAGCAGGTTAGGAGGTCTAACTCTGGGGTGGGAAGGCTCTAATAGCAGGTAGGAGTGTCTACTCTGGGTGAATGTGTTCTCAATAGCAGGGTAGGGAGTGTCTACTCTGGGTGAATGTGTTCTGTCAATAGCACGGTAGGAGTGCGTCTACTCTGGTGTGAATGTGTTCTAATAGCAAGGTAGGAGTGTCTACCTCTGGGTGGATGTGGTTCTAATAGCAGCGTAGGAGTGTCTACTCTGGGTTTAGCGGGGGGTTGACTTGGGGATGTGTTCTAATAGCAGGTAGGAGTGTCGACTCTGGGTTGAATGTGTTCTAATAGCAGGTAGGAGGTCTAACTCTGGAGTGAAGTGATTTCTAATAGGCAGGTAGGACGTGTCTACTCTGGGTGGATGGTTCTAATAGCAGGTAGGAGTGTCTACTCTGGTGGATGTGTTCTCAATAGCAGGTAGGAGTGTCTACTCTGGGTGTAATGTGTTCTTAAATAGCAAGTAGGAGTGTCTACTCTGGGTGAATGTGTTCTAAATAGCAGGTAGGAGTGTCTACTCTGGGTGGAGTGTTCTAATAGCAGGTAGGAGTGTCTACTCTGGGTGGAATGTTTCTAATAGCAGGTAGGAGTGTCTACTCTGGGTGGATGGGCTCTAATAGCAGGTAGGAGGTGTCTACTCTGGGTGGAGCTCTAATAGCAGGTAGGACAGTATCTACTCTGGGTGGAGACTCTAATAGCAGGTAGGAGTGTCTACTCTGGGTGGAAGCTCTAATAGCAGGTAGGAGTGTCTACTCTGGGTGAATGTGTTCTAATAGCAGGTAGGAGTGTCTACTCTGGGTGAATGTGTTCTAATAGCAGGTAGGAGTGTCTACTCTGGGTGAATGTGTTCTAATAGCAGATAGGAGTGTCTACTCTGGGTGAATGTGTTCTAATAGCAGGTAGGAGTGTCTACTCTGGGTGAATGTGTTCTAATAGCAGGTAGGAGTGTCTACTCTGGGTGAATGTGTTCTAATAGCAGGTAGGAGTGTCTACTCTGGGTGAATGTGTTCTAATAGCAGGTAGGAGTGTCTACTCTGGGTGAATGTGTTCTAATAGCAGGTAGGAGTGTCTACTCTGGGTGAATGTGTTCTAATAGCAGGTAGGAGTGTCTACTCTGGGTGGAGCTCTATAGCAGGTAGGAGTGTCTACTCTGGGTGGATGTGTTCTAATAGCAGGTAGGAGTGTCTACTCTGGGTGAATGTGTTCTAATAGCAGGTAGGAGTGTCTACTCTGGGTGGAACTCTAATAGCAGGTAGGAGTGTCTACTCTGGGTGGAGCTCTAATAGCAGGTAGGAGGTCTACTCTGGGTGGAGCTCTAATAGCAGGTAGGAGTGTCTACTCTGGGTGAATGTGTTCTAATAGCAGGTAGGAGTGTCTACTCTGGGTGAATGTGTTGTAATAGCAGGTAGGAGTGTCTACTCTGGGTGAATGTGTTCTAATAGCAGGTAGGAGTGTCTACTCTGGGTGGATGTGTTCTAATAGCAGGTAGGAGTGTCTACTCTGGGTGAATGTGTTCTAATAGCAGGTAGGAGTGTCTACTCTGGGTGAATGTGTTCTAATAGCAGGTAGGAGTGTCTACTCTGGGTGAATGTGTTCTAATAGCAGGTAGGAGTGTCGACTCTGGGTGAATGTGTTCTAATAGCAGGTAGGAGTGTCTACTCTGGGTGAATGTGTTCTAATAGCAGGTAGGAGTGTCTACTCTGGGTGGAGCTCTAATAGCAGGTAGGAGTGTCTACTCTGGGTGAATGTGTTCTAATAGCAGGTAGGAGTGTCTACTCTGGGTGTATGTGTTCTAATAGCAGGTAGGAGTGTCTACTCTGGGTGGATGTGTTCTAATAGCAGGTAGGAGTGTCTACTCTGGGTGGAGCTCTAATAGCAGGTAGGAGTGTCTACTCTGGGTGAATGTGTTCTAATAGCAGGTAGGAGTATCTATTCTGGGTGGAGCTCTAATAGCAGGTAGGAGTGTCTACTCTGGGTGGAGCTCTAATAGCAGGTAGGAGTGTCTACTCTGGGTGAATGTGTTCTAATAGCAGGTAGGAGTGTCTACTCTGGGTGGAGCTCTAATAGCAGGTAGGAGTGTCTACTCTGGGTGTATGTGTTCTAATAGCAGGTAGGAGTGTCTACTCTGGGTGAATGTGTTCTAATAGCAGGTAGGAGTGTCTACTCTGGGTGAATGTGTTCTAATAGCAGGTAGGAGTGTCTACTCTGGGTGAATGTGTTCTAATAGCAGGTAGGAGTGTCTACTCTGGGTGAATGTGTTCTAATAGCAGGTAGGAGTGTCTACTCTGGGTGAATGTGTTCTAATAGCAGGTAGGAGTATCTACACTGGGTGAATGTGTTCTCATAGCAGGTAGGAGTGTCTACTCTGGGTGGAGCTCTAATAGCAGGTAGGAGTGTCTACTCTGGGTGAATATGTTCTAATAGCAGGTAGGAGTGTCTACTCTGGGTGAATGTGTTCTAATAGCAGGTAGGAGTGTCGACTCTGGGTGAATGTGTTCTAATAGCAGGTAGGAGTGTCTACTCTGGGTGAATGTGTTCTAATAGCAGGTAGGAGTGTCTACTCTGGGTGGAGCTCTAATAGCAGGTAGGAGTGTCTACTCTGGGTGAATGTGTTTCTAATAGCAGGTAGGAGTGTCTACTCTGGGTGTATGTGTTCTAATAGCAGGTAGGAGTGTCTACTCTGGGTGAATGTGTTCTAATAGCAGGTAGGAGTGTCTACTCTGGGTGGAGCTCTAATAGCAGGTAGGAGTGTCTACTCTGGGTGAATGTGTTCTAATAGCAGGTAGGAGTATCTACTCTGGGTGGAGCTCTAATAGCAGGTAGGAGTGTCTACTCTGGGTGGAGCTCTAATAGCAGGTAGGAGTGTCTACTCTGGGTGAATGTGTTCTAATAGCAGGTAGGAGTGTCTACTCTGGGTGGAGCTCTAATAGCAGGTAGGAGTGTCTACTCTGGGTGAATGTGTTCTAATAGCAGGTAGGAGTGTCTACTCTGGGTGGAGCTCTAATAGCAGGTAGGAGTGTCTACTCTGGGTGAATGTGTTCTAATAGCAGGTAGGAGTGTCTACTCTGGGTGAATGTGTTCTAATAGCAGGTAGGAGTGTCTACTCTGGGTGAATGTGTTCTAATAGCAGGTAGGAGTGTCTACTCTGGGTGGAGCTCTAATAGCAGGTAGGAGTGTCTACTCTGGGTGAATGTGTTCTAATAGCAGGTAGGAGTGTCTACTCTGGGTGAATGTGTTCTAATAGCAGGTAGGAGTGTCTACTCTGGGTGAATGTGTTCTAATAGCAGATAGGAGTGTCTACTCTGGGTGAATGTGTTCTAATAGCAGGTAGGAGTGTCTACTCTGGGTGAATGTGTTCTAATAGCAGGTAGGAGTGTCTACTCTGGGTGGAGCTCTAATAGCAGGTAGGAGTGTCTACTCTGGGTGAATGTGTTCTAATAGCAGGTAGGAGTATCTACTCTGGGTGGAGCTCTAATAGCAGGTAGGAGTGTCTACTCTGGGTGAATGTGTTCTAATGGCAGGTAGGAGTATCTACTCTGGGTGGAGCTCTAATAGCAGGTAGGAGTGTCTACTCTGGGTGAATGTGTTCTAATAGCAGGTAGGAGTGTCTACTCTGGGTGGAGCTCTAATAGCAGGTAGGAGTGTCTTACTCTGGGTGAATGTGTTCTAATAGCAGGTAGGAGTGTCTACTCTGGGTGAATGTGTTCTAATAGCAGGTAGGAGTGTCTACTCTGGGTGAATGTGTTCTAATAGCAGGTAGGAGTGTCGACTCTGGGTGAATGTGTTCTAATAGCAGGTAGGAGTGTCTACTCTGGGTGAATGTGTTCTAATAGCAGGTAGGAGTGTCTACTCTGGGTGGAGCTCTAATAGCAGGTAGGAGTGTCTACTCTGGGTGAATGTGTTCTAATAGCAGGTAGGAGTGTCTACTCTGGGTGTATGTGTTCTAATAGCAGGTAGGAGTGTCTACTCTGGGTGGATGTGTTCTAATAGCAGGTAGGAGTGTCTACTCTGGGTGGAGCTCTAATAGCAGGTAGGAGTGTCTACTCTGGGTGAATGTGTTCTAATAGCAGGTAGGAGTATCTATTCTGGGTGGAGCTCTAATAGCAGGTAGGAGTGTCTACTCTGGGTGAATGTGTTCTAATAGCAGGTAGGAGTATCTACACTGGGTGAATGTGTTCTCATAGCAGGTAGGAGTGTCTACTCTGGGTGGAGCTCTAATAGCAGGTAGGAGTGTCTACTCTGGGTGAATGTGTTCTAATAGCAGGTAGGAGTATCTACTCTGGGTGGAGCTCTAATAGCAGGTAGGAGTGTTTACTCTGGGTGAATGTGTTCTAATGGCAGGTAGGAGTATCTACGCTGGGTGGAGCTCTAATAGCAGGTAGGAGTGTCTACTCTGGGTGAATGTGTTCTAATAGCAGGTAGGAGTGTCTACTCTGGGTGGAGCTCTAATAGCAGGTAGGAGTGTCTACTCTGGGTGAATGTGTTCTAATAGCATGTAGGAGTGTCTACTCTGGGTGAATGTGTTCTAATAGCAGGTAGGAGTGTCTACTCTGGGTGAATGTGTTCTAATAGCAGGTAGGAGTGTCGACTCTGGGTGAATGTGTTCTAATAGCAGGTAGGAGTGTCTACTCTGGGTGAATGTGTTCTAATAGCAGGTAGGAGTGTCTACTCTGGGTGGAGCTCTAATAGCAGGTAGGAGTGTCTACTCTGGGTGAATGTGTTCTAATAGCAGGTAGGAGTGTCTACTCTGGGTGTATGTGTTCTAATAGCAGGTAGGAGTGTCTACTCTGGGTGGATGTGTTCTAATAGCAGGTAGGAGTGTCTACTCTGGGTGGAGCTCTAATAGCAGGTAGGAGTGTCTACTCTGGGTGAATGTGTTCTAATAGCAGGTAGGAGTATCTACTCTGGGTGAATGTGTTCTAATAGCAGATAGGAGTGTCTACTCTGGGTGAATGTGTTCTAATAGCAGGTAGGAGTGTCTACTCTGGGTGAATGTGTTCTAATAGCATGTAGGAGTGTCTACTCTGGGTGAATGTGTTCTAATAGCAGGTAGGAGTGTCTACTCTGGGTGAATGTGTTCTAATAGCAGGTAGGAGTGTCGACTCTGGGTGAATGTGTTCTAATAGCAGGTAGGAGTGTCTACTCTGGGTGAATGTGTTCTAATAGCAGGTAGGAGTGTCTACTCTGGGTGGAGCTCTAATAGCAGGTAGGAGTGTCTACTCTGGGTGAATGTGTTCTAATAGCAGGTAGGAGTGTCTACTCTGGGTGTATGTGTTCTAATAGCAGGTAGGAGTGTCTACTCTGGGTGGATGTGTTCTAATAGCAGGTAGGAGTGTCTACTCTGGGTGGAGCTCTAATAGCAGGTAGGAGTGTCTACTCTGGGTGAATGTGTTCTAATAGCAGGTAGGAGTATCTATTCTGGGTGGAGCTCTAATAGCAGGTAGGAGTGTCTACTCTGGGTGGAGCTCTAATAGCAGGTAGGAGTGTCTACTCTGGGTGAATGTGTTCTAATAGCAGGTAGGAGTGTCTACTCTGGGTGGAGCTCTAATAGCAGGTAGGAGTGTCTACTCTGGGTGAATGTGTTCTAATAGCAGGTAGGAGTGTCTACTCTGGGTGAATGTGTTCTAATAGCAGGTAGGAGTGTCTACTCTGGGTGAATGTGTTCTAATAGCAGGTAGGAGTGTCTACTCTGGGTGAATGTGTTCTAATAGCAGGTAGGAGTGTCTACTCTGGGTGAATGTGTTCTAATAGCAGGTAGGAGTATCTACACTGGGTGAATGTGTTCTCATAGCAGGTAGGAGTGTCTACTCTGGGTGGAGCTCTAATAGCAGGTAGGAGTGTCTACTCTGGGTGAATGTGTTCTAATAGCAGGTAGGAGTGTCTACTCTGGGTGGAGCTCTAATAGCAGGTAGGAGTGTCTACTCTGGGTGAATGTGTTCTAATAGCAGGTAGGAGTGTCTACTCTGGGTGAATGTGTTCTAATAGCAGGTAGGAGTGTCTACTCTGGGTGAATGTGTTCTAATAGCAGGTAGGAGTGTCGACTCTGGGTGAATGTGTTCTAATAGCAGGTAGGAGTGTCTACTCTGGGTGAATGTGTTCTAATAGCAGGTAGGAGTGTCTACTCTGGGTGGAGCTCTAATAGCAGGTAGGAGTGTCTACTCTGGGTGAATGTGTTCTAATAGCAGGTAGGAGTGTCTACTCTGGGTGTATGTGTTCTAATAGCAGGTAGGAGTGTCTACTCTGGGTGGATGTGTTCTAATAGCAGGTAGGAGTGTCTACTCTGGGTGGAGCTCTAATAGCAGGTAGGAGTGTCTACTCTGGGTGAATGTGTTCTAATAGCAGGTAGGAGTATCTATTCTGGGTGGAGCTCTAATAGCAGGTAGGAGTGTCTACTCTGGGTGGAGCTCTAATAGCAGGTAGGAGTGTCTACTCTGGGTGAATGTGTTCTAATAGCAGGTAGGAGTGTCTACTCTGGGTGGAGCTCTAATAGCAGGTAGGAGTGTCTACTCTGGGTGAATGTGTTCTAATAGCAGGTAGGAGTGTCTACTCTGGGTGAATGTGTTCTAATAGCAGGTAGGAGTGTCTACTCTGGGTGAATGTGTTCTAATAGCAGGTAGGAGTGTCTACTCTGGGTGAATGTGTTCTAATAGCAGGTAGGAGTGTCTACTCTGGGTGTATGTGTTCTAATAGCAGGTAGGAGTGTCTACTCTGGGTGGATGTGTTCTAATAGCAGGTAGGAGTGTCTACTCTGGGTGGAGCTCTAATAGCAGGTAGGAGTGTCTACTCTGGGTGAATGTGTTCTAATAGCAGGTAGGAGTATCTATTCTGGGTGGAGCTCTAATAGCAGGTAGGAGTGTCTACTCTGGGTGGAGCTCTAATAGCAGGTAGGAGTGTCTACTCTGGGTGAATGTGTTCTAATAGCAGGTAGGAGTGTCTACTCTGGGTGGAGCTCTAATAGCAGGTAGGAGTGTCTACTCTGGGTGAATGTGTTCTAATAGCAGGTAGGAGTGTCTACTCTGGGTGAATGTGTTCTAATAGCAGGTAGGAGTGTCTACTCTGGGTGAATGTGTTCTAATAGCAGGTAGGAGTGTCTACTCTGGGTGAATGTGTTCTAATAGCAGGTAGGAGTGTCTACTCTGGGTGAATGTGTTCTAATAGCAGGTAGGAGTATCTACACTGGGTGAATGTGTTCTCATAGCAGGTAGGAGTGTCTACTCTGGGTGGAGCTCTAATAGCAGGTAGGAGTGTCTACTCTGGGTGAATGTGTTCTAATAGCAGGTAGGAGTGTCTACTCTGGGTGGAGCTCTAATAGCAGGTAGGAGTGTCTACTCTGGGTGAATGTGTTCTAATAGCAGGTAGGAGTGTCTACTCTGGGTGAATGTGTTCTAATAGCAGGTAGGAGTGTCTACTCTGGGTGAATGTGTTCTAATAGCAGGTAGGAGTGTCGACTCTGGGTGAATGTGTTCTAATAGCAGGTAGGAGTGTCTACTCTGGGTGAATGTGTTCTAATAGCAGGTAGGAGTGTCTACTCTGGGTGGAGCTCTAATAGCAGGTAGGAGTGTCTACTCTGGGTGAATGTGTTCTAATAGCAGGTAGGAGTGTCTACTCTGGGTGGATGTGTTCTAATAGCAGGTAGGAGTGTCTACTCTGGGTGGAGCTCTAATAGCAGGTAGGAGTGTCTACTCTGGGTGAATGTGTTCTAATAGCAGGTAGGAGTATCTATTCTGGGTGGAGCTCTAATAGCAGGTAGGAGTGTCTACTCTGGGTGGAGCTCTAATAGCAGGTAGGAGTGTCTACTCTGGGTGAATGTGTTCTAATAGCAGGTAGGAGTGTCTACTCTGGGTGGAGCTCTAATAGCAGGTAGGAGTGTCTACTCTGGGTGAATGTGTTCTAATAGCAGGTAGGAGTGTCTACTCTGGGTGGAGCTCTAATAGCAGGTAGGAGTGTCTACTCTGGGTGAATGTGTTCTAATAGCAGGTAGGAGTGTCTACTCTGGGTGAATGTGTTCTAATAGCAGGTAGGAGTGTCTACTCTGGGTGAATGTGTTCTAATAGCAGGTAGGAGTGTCTACTCTGGGTGGAGCTCTAATAGCAGGTAGGAGTGTCTACTCTGGGTGAATGTGTTCTAATAGCAGGTAGGAGTGTCTACTCTGGGTGAATGTGTTCTAATAGCAGGTAGGAGTGTCTACTCTGGGTGAATGTGTTCTAATAGCAGATAGGAGTGTCTACTCTGGGTGAATGTGTTCTAATAGCAGGTAGGAGTGTCTACTCTGGGTGAATGTGTTCTAATAGCAGGTAGGAGTGTCTACTCTGGGTGAATGTGTTCTAATAGCAGGTAGGAGTATCTACATTGGGTGAATGTGTTCTCATAGCAGGTAGGAGTGTCTACTCTGGGTGGAGCTCTAATAGCAGGTAGGAGTGTCTACTCTGGGTGAATGTGTTCTAATAGCAGGTAGGAGTATCTACTCTGGGTGGAGCTCTAATAGCAGGTAGGAGTGTCTACTCTGGGTGAATGTGTTCTAATGGCAGGTAGGAGTATCTACTCTGGGTGGAGCTCTAATAGCAGGTAGGAGTGTCTACTCTGGGTGAATGTGTTCTAATAGCAGGTAGGAGTGTCTACTCTGGGTGGAGCTCTAATAGCAGGTAGGAGTGTCTACTCTGGGTGAATGTGTTCTAATAGCAGGTAGGAGTGTCTACTCTGGGTGAATGTGTTCTAATAGCAGGTAGGAGTGTCTACTCTGGGTGAATGTGTTCTAATAGCAGATAGGAGTGTCTACTCTGGGTGAATGTGTTCTAATAGCAGGTAGGAGTGTCTACTCTGGGTGAATGTGTTCTAATAGCAGGTAGGAGTGTCTACTCTGGGTGAATGTGTTCTAATAGCAGGTAGGAGTATCTACACTGGGTGAATGTGTTCTCATAGCAGGTAGGAGTGTCTACTCTGGGTGGAGCTCTAATAGCAGGTAGGAGTGTCTACTCTGGGTGAATGTGTTCTAATAGCAGGTAGGAGTGTCTACACTGGGTGAATGTGTTCTCATAGCAGGTAGGAGTGTCTACTCTGGGTGGAGCTCTAAAAGCAGGTAGGAGTGTCTAGTCTGGGTGAATGTGTGGAGCTCTAAATTCTGTTCTACCTTTGTCTCTGTCTCTCCCTCTGTCTCCCTATGTCTCTCTCTCTCTCGCTCTTGTCTCTCCCTCTCTCTGTCTCTCCTTCTGTCTCTTCCTCTCCCTCTCTTCCTATCTCTATTGTCTCTCCCTAGAACAGTAAAAATCCTTTAATATTCAGAATCTAACCACATCACCATTAGCCAGGAGCCACATCACCTAGCGCCACATCACCTAGCCAGGAGCCACATCACATAGCCAGCAGCCTCCACTACTCTGGAGCAGCCTTCTCACTGTGGCAAATGGTTGACTACACCATACAAGTTACTCAATAGCTACACTACCAAGTTATCTCCCTGTAGTTTTCGTGACCATTTGCTTCAATTTACTCTACAAGAATCGAGGCACATCTCAACTCACACTCCAACCAAGTCCCCCCCCCCCCCCCCTCGCTTCTTTTCCCTCCCTCCTACTCTCTCTCTCGGTCTCTTTCTCTCACACACACACACACACACACACACACACACACACACACACAACCTTTTCACCTGGTCCCTCTGTGTGTCTATCGGCCTATTTAAACTATATCACTAAGGATTGTCAGTGTGCTAATCTTTGACTATTCACAGGTTAGACTTCCTGAAGACATTTCCTCACGCCTTGTCAGAACATTCCATCAGCATCTTGAGGAAGAGATACCTATTCATGTGCTCCTTGTTCTTCTCCGTGGCAACAAGGATCCTGTGTCTCTCTTGTCCATGTCCATTCAGTAGATTGCAGCATTCTTTGTCCAATGCTGTAGAAGAGAAAAAAGAAGCTGCTTCGACAGTTATTCTTGCTTGTGCTGCAGGGGTGAAGAAGGAGAAGAAGAAGGAGAAGGAGAAGAAGGAGAAGAAGAAGAAGAAGACGTGAGGAAATAATTATTGATCCTCTCTCTCTCCATATGATCGAATAACCCCCAATTTGTCATAAGTGTAGAGTTCCAATCCGTTAAACAAGAGAGAGAGAGAAAAATATGACAAATCTTCTCGTGAGGAAACCCGCTGCTTAATGTTGTAGTGCGTTTCTCCAGCCGGTAGAGTGCAAGGTGGCCTGTTCTGGTGCACCGGAGACGAAACCGATCCAGTCCCCAGCACAGTACTATATCCCGTTATTCCGTTAGCTCTGAGGCGCGCAGGCTGCTGTAGTGTCGACAGGCGGCATGGAACAGCTCGGGGCTCTGAACACACACCGACAGACACCGTTACGCGACGGCGATAAAACCAACCAATACAATCATCCCGGGCACTAATGTCTCCACAGCCCAACGGATGTACACACTAATACGTCACGATTAAATGTAAAGCCTATAGCTTTACTTGGTTATAGTGTAGAAGTAAAGTATTTAAATGAGGGCATTTGGCAATAGTGCCCAGTGTCTCGCCTCGCTCGCAGCAAATGTGACCAGCTCATTAATTAGGAGCACCCGAATTTTTGTCTTCAAGACAGATTTGAAACATTTCAGAAATTAGCCTAAAAAGGTACGGTGTTGCATATATTTCCCCTTACATCTGGTAGTGGTGTAGTTCATTGCAGTCTTAATATTTCCTGAAGATAGAATAGCCTAAGTCCAGATCTGTCACGGCGTGGTTCTGATGCTGGCAGAACGTGCGGGAGGGTGATTAGTTGGTCCATCCCCCGCGGTCCCCGTTCAGCATCCCAGATCCACTGCACCTGCCGCCCCCCTCCGCCATTCTGAAGCACCGCAGTGGCCAATACACACTGCAGCTCCTCGCAGCTCTTCTCACTGGCTTTTCCCAAATGCCGTCACAATTCTTCCAGCTAGAGAAGGAGGTGGAGGAGGAGGCGGGGTTGCATGTGGTGTCTCGGCTTATTCCAGTGAGTCAGAGGAGATATATATTGTTTCTTTCTCTCCCAACTCTCTGACGTTGGAGCTAACATATAGTGATGACGGAGGAAACAAAACTGCGGTCCTGTAGTTGACCATTTTGGACCGAAGAGAGACGTGCGTTCTGAAGAGCGAGACGTCCGCAATTAGAGCTGTAATGGATAGTGGCCAACGATGTGTATAAACCCTGGATTGCGTGTGATATGTATTGGCCATTGAGAGGCCTTGAAGCCACTGGTCGGCCGTATTGGTATTCCCCAGTTGGAGCGGTTCTCGAATGAATAGAATTCTACAGTTTTTCAATTAAATGTTTCAAGGCAAAAGTTACATGTATTTAAGTAGCCTATTTTGTTGTTGTTGTTGTAGTGGGGACAGTGGCATTACTCTCAAAAAAATATTCTTTAATCATCGCAAGCATGTTTTAACCAAAAATTATGTATAAGTTTAATTAACTTAATATAATTAACGTTTGCATTAAGGTATCTGTAATAGAATAAACCTGTCACAAACCAAATGTATACATTTAATAAATGCATTTATATTATCTTTCAACATATTTTACAACTGAAGTACCAAGATGGATTCAATACATCGCCCCCTGTCTGTCATCAAGGGTTTATATACATGGTTGATACAGTCTCTCTCTCTCTCTCTCTCTCTCTCTCTCTCTCTCTCTCTCTGTCTCTCTCCCTCTCTCTCTCTCTCTCTCTCTCTCTCTCTCTCTGTCTCTCTCTCTCTCTCTCTCTCTCTCTCTCTCTCTCTCCCTCTCTCTCTCTCTCTCTCTCTCTCTCTCTCTCTCTGTCTCTCTCCCTCTCTCTCTCTCTCTCTCTCTCACTCTCTCTCTCTCTCTCTCTCTCTCTCTCTCTCTCTCTCTCTCAATTCAATTCAATTCAAGGGCTTTATTGGCATGGGAAACATGTGTTAACATTGCCAAAGCAAGTGAGGTAGACAACATACAAAGTGAATATATAAAGTGAAAAACAACTAAAATTAACAGTAAACATTACACATACAGAAGTTTCAAAACAGTAAAGACATTACAAATGTCATATTATATATATACAGTGTTCTAACAATGTACAAATGGCTAAAGGACACAAGATAAAATAAATAAGCATATATATGGGTTGTATTTACAATGGTGTTTGTTCTTCACTGGTTGCCCTTTTCTCGTGGCAACAGGTCACAAATCTTGCTGCTGTGATGGCACACTGTGGAATTTCACCCAGTAGATATGGGAGTTTTTCAAAATTGGATTTGTTTTCGAATTCTTTGTGGATCTGTGTAATCTGAGGGAAATATGTCTCTCTAATATGGTCATACATTGGGCAGGAGGTTAGGAAGTGCAGCTCAGTTTCCACCTCATTTTGTGGGCAGTGAGCACATAGCCTGTCTTCTCTTGAGAGCCATGTCTGCCTACGGCGGCCTTTTTCAATAGCAAGGCTATGCTCACTGAGTCTGTACATAGTCAAGGCTTTCCTTAATTTTGGGTCAGTCACAGTGGTCAGGTATTCTGCCGCTGTGTACTCTCTGTGTAGGGCCAAATAGCATTCTAGTTTGCTCTGTTTTTTTGTTAATTCTTTCCAATATGTTAAGTAGTTATCTTTTTGTTTTCTCATGATTTGGTTGGGTCTAATTGTGCTGCTGTCCTGGGGCTCTGTAGTGTGTGTTTGTGTTTGTGAACAGAGCCCCAGGACCAGCTTGCTTAGGGGACTCTTCTCCAGGTTCATCTCTCTGTAGGTGATGGCTTTGTTATGGAAGGTTTGTGAATCGCTTCCTTTTAGGTGGTTGTAGAATTTAACAGCTCTTTTCTGGATTTTGATAATTAGTGGGTATCAGCCTAATTCTGCTCTGCATGCATTATTTGGTGTTCTACGTTGTACACGGAGGATATTTTTGCAGAATTCTGCGTGCAGAGTCTCAATTTGGTGTTTGTCCCATTTTGTGAAGTCTTGGTTGGTGAGCGGACCCCAGACCTCACAACCATAAAGGGCAATGGGCTCTATGACTGATTCAAGTATTTTTAGCCAAATCCTAATTGGTATGTTGAAATTTATGTTTCTTTTGATGGCATAGAATGCCCTTCTTGCCTTGTCTCTCAGATCGTTCACAGCTTTGTGGAAGTTACCTGTGGTGCTGATGTTTAGGCCAAGGTATGTATCATTTTTTGTGTGCTCTAGGGCAACAGTGTCTAGATGGAATTTGTATTTGTGGTCCTGGTGACTGGACCTTTTTTGGAACACCATTATTTTGGTCTTACTGAGATTTACTGTCAGGGCCCAGGTCTGACAGAATCTGTGCATAAGATCTAGGTGCTGCTGTAGGCCCTCCTTGGTTGGTGACAGAAGCACCAGATCATCAGCAAACAGCAGACATTTGACTTCGGATTCTAGCAAGGGGAGGCCGGGTGCTGCAGACTTTTCTAGTGCCCTCGCCAATTCGTTGATATATATGTTGAAGAGGGTGGGGTTTAAGCTGCATCCCTGTCTAACCCCACGACCCTGTGTGAAGAAATGTGTGTGTTTTTTGCAAATTTTAACCGCACACTTGTTGTTTGTGTACATGGATTTTATAATGTCGTATGTTTTACCCCCAACACCACTTTCCATCAGTTTGTATAGCAGACCCTCATGCCAGATTGAGTCGAAGGCTTTTTTGAAATCAACAAAGCATGACAAGACTTTGCCTTTGTTTTGGTTTGTTTGATTGTCAATTAGGGTGTGCAGGGTGAATACATGGTCTGTTGTACGGTAATTTGGTAAAAAGCCAATTTGACATTTGCTCAGTACATTGTTTTCATTGAGGAAATGTACAAGTCTGCTGTTAATAATAATGCAGAGGATTTTCCCAAGGTTACTGTTGACACATATTCCACGGTAGTTATTGGGGTCAAATTTGTCTCCACTTTTGTGGATTGGGGGTGATCAGTCCTTGGTTCCAAATATTGGGGAAGATGCCAGAGCTAAGTATGATGTTAAAGAGTTTTAGTATAGCCAATTGGAATTTGTTGTCTGTATATTTGATCATTTCATTGAGGATACCATCAACACCACAGGCCTTTTTGGGTTGGAGGGTTTTTATTTTGTCCTGTAACTCTTTCAATGTAATTGGAGAATCCAGTGGGTTCTGGTAGTCTTTAATAGTTGATTCTAAGATCTGTGTTTGATCATGTATATGTTTTTGCTCTTTATTCTTTGTTATAGAGCCAAAAAGATTGGAGAAGTGGTTTACCCATACATCTCCATTTTGGATAGATAATTCTTCGTGTTGTTGTTTGTTTAGTGTTTTCCAATTTTCCCAGAAGTGGTTAGAGTCTATGGATTCTTCAATTGCATTGAGCTGATTTCTGACATGCTGTTCCTTCTTTTTTCCGTAGTGTATTTCTGTATTGTTTTAGTGACCCAGGGTCTCTATGTTTTTGGTTGGACAGGTTTCTCAATTTCTTTCTTAGATTTTTGCATTCTTCATCAAACCATTTGTCATTATTGTTAATTTTCTTCGGTTTTCTATTTGAGATTTTTAGATTTGATAGGGAAGCTGAGAGGTCAAATATACTGTTAAGATTTTCTACTGCCAAGTTTACACCTTCACTATTACAGTGGAACGTTTTACCCAGGAAATTGTCTCTCTCTCACTCTCTCTCTCTCTCTCTCTCTCTCTCTCTCTCTCTCTCTCTCTCTCACGCTCTCTCTCTCTCTTTCTCTCTCTCTCTCTCTCTCTCACGCTCTCTCTCACACGCTCTCTCTCTCACGCTCTCTCTCTCTCTCTCTCTCTCTCTCTCTCTCACGCTCTCTCGCTCACGCTCTCTCTCCTCTCTCTCTCTCTTCTCTCTCTCTCTTCTCTCCCTCTCTCTATTCTCTCTCTTCTCACGCTCTCTCTCTCTCACGCTCTCTCTCTCTCTCTCTCTCTCTCTCTCTCTCTCCCTCTCTCTCTCTCTCTCACGCTCTCTCTCTCTCTCTCTCACGCTCTCTCTGTCTCTCTCTATCTCTCTCACTCTCTCTCTCTCTCTCTCTCTCACGCTCTCTCTCTCTCTCTCTCACGCTCTCTCTGTCTCTCTCTCTCTCTCTCTCTCTCTCTCTCTCTCTCTCTCTCTCTCTCTCTCTCTCTCTCTCACGCTCCCTCTCACGCTCTCTCTCTCTCCCTCTCTCTATTTCTCTCTCTCTCACGCTCTCTCTCTCACGCTCTCTCTCTCTCTCTCTCTCTCTCCCTCTCTCTCTCTCACGCTCTCTCACGCTCTCTCTCTCTCTCTCACGCTCTCTCTCTTACTCTCTCTCTCTCTCTCTCTCTCTCTCTCCCTCTCTCTCTCTCTCTATTTCTCTCTCGCTCAAAGCTCAACATACATGTGTGGTGCATTGACACTCTTCTCAATCACACATACAGTTGAAGTCGGAAGTTTACATACACTTAGGTTGGAGTCATTAAAACTAGTTTTTCAACCACTCCACACATTTCTTGTTAACAAACTATAGTTTTGGCAAGTCGGTTAGGACATCTACTTTGTGCATGACACAAGTGATGTTTCCAACAATTGTTTACAGACAGATTATTTCACTTATAATTCACTGTATCTAAGTTGACTGTGCCTTTAAACAGGTTAAAAAATTCCAGAAAATTATGTCATTGCTTTAGACGCTTCTGATAGGCTAATTGACATCATTTGAGTCAATTGGAGGTGTACCTGTGGATGTATTTCAAGGCCAACCTTCAAACTCAATGCCTCTTGCTTGACATCATGAGAAAATCAAAAAGAAATCAACTATGACCTCAGAAAAAAAATCGTAGCCCCCTACAAGTCTGGTCCAACGCCTGAAGGTACCATGCTCATCTGTACAAACAATAGTATGCAAATATAAACACCATGGGATCACGCAGCCGTCATACCGCTCAGGATGCAACTGCACATGGGGACAAAGATCATACTTTTTGGAGAAATGTCCTCTGGTCTGATGAAACAAAAATTTAACTATTTGGCCATAATGACCATCGTTATGTTTGAAGGAAAAAGGAGGAGGCTTGCAAGCCGAAACACACCATCCCAACCGTGAAGCACAGGGGTGGCAGCATCATGTTGTGGGGGTGCTTTTCTGCAGGAGGGACTGGTGCACTTCACAAAATAGATGGCATGATGAGGAGGAGAAAATATGTGGATATATTGAAACATCATCTCAAGACATCAGCCAGGAAGTTAAAGCTTGGTCACAAATGGGGCTTCCAAATGGACAATGAGTCCAAGCATACTTCCAAAGTTGTGGCAAAATGGCCATCTCAAAGCCCTGACCTCAATCTTATAGAAATTGTGTGGGCAGAACTGAAAAAGCGTGTGAGCAAGGAGGCCTACAAACTTGACTCAGTTTCACCAGCTCTGTCAGGAGGAATGGGTCAGAATTCACCCAACTTATTGTGGGAAGCTTGTGGAAGGCTACCCGAAATGTTTGACCCAAGGTAAACAATTTAAAGGCAATGCTAACAAATACTAATTGAGTGTATGTAAACTTCTGACCCACTGGGAATATGGTAAAAAATTAAAAGCTGAAATAAATCATTGTCTCTACTATTATTCTGACATTTCACATTCTTAAAATAAAGTGGTTATCCTAACTGACCTAAGACAGGGAATTTATACTAGGATTAAATTTCAGGAATTGTGAAAAACTGAGTTGAATTGCATTTGGCTAAGGTGTATGTAAACTTCCGACTTCAAATCAAATATATTTATAAAGCCCTTCTTACATCAGCTGATATCTCAAAGTGCTGTACAGAAACCCAGCCTAAAACCCCAAACAGCAAGCAATGCAGGTGTAGAAGCACGGTGGCTAGGAAAAACTCACTAGAAAGGCCAAAACCTAGGAAGAAACCTAGAGAGGAACCAGGCTATGAGGGGTGGTCAGTTCTCTCTCTGGCTTTTCCATATATACGTATATCAACTGTATATGTGTGTGCTAACATGCTAGCCCTTTTGTTCTTCTCTCTCTCTCTCCTCCGCCCCCCTTTATCTCGCTCTCCATCTCCCTGGGTGCCTCCTACATGTGCCCTCAGCCTACTCCTCTCTCTCCCTGCACCCTCCATCCCTCCACCCTCTCTCCCTCCCCCATGCAGCAGGTTTATCTGATATAAATGGATGGAGGGATGAGGTGAAGCCAGAGAGAGACAGAGAGAGAGAGACAATTAGTAACAATGTATCTCTTACATATACACATATCCATAGGAGTGAGGATGATGAGGGAAAGAATTAGTCTGTTTGTCTGTATACACTCAAAAGATTACAGTTTTTTTTCCAATCACTTTGGCACATATTTCAGATGTAAGTTGTATAGTTTCAAAACTCTAAGTAACAAACTATAAAATCTCACAACTCTGGACGTGATTAGCTCTTTTTGTGTAACTGTGAGTGGCAAAGTCATTCCAGTTTATTCAATCTGTTGTGCAGTGGCGAGTATTCATGGGTGCCACTGCAGTGGCGAGTATTCATGGGTGCCACTGCAGTGGCGTGTATTCATGGGTGCCACTGCAGTGGCGTGTATTCATGGGTTGCCACTGCAGTGGCGTGTATTCATGGGTGCCACTGCAGTGGCGAGTATTCATGGGTGCCACTGCAGTGGCGTGTATTCATGGGTGCCACTGCAGTGGCGTGTATTCATGGGTGCCACTGCAGTGGCGTGTATTCATGGGTGCCACTGCAGTGGCGTGTATTCATGGGTGCCACTGCAGTGGCGTGTATTCATGGGTGCCACTGCAGTGGCGTGTATTCATGGGTGCCACTGCAGTAGTGGCGTGTATTCATGGGTGCCACTGCAGTGGCGTGTATTCATGGGTGCCACTGCAGTGGCGTGTATTCATGGGTGCCACTGCAGTGGCGTGTATTCATGGGTGCCACTGCAGTGGCGTGTATTCATGGGTGCCACTGCAGTGGCGTGTATTCATGGGTGCCACTGCAGTGGCGTGTATTCATGGGTGCCACTGCAGTGGCGTGTATTCATGGGTGCCACTGCAGTGGCGTGTATTCATGGGTGCCACTGCAGTGGCGTGTATTCATGGGTGCCACTGCAGTAGTGGCGTGTATTCATGGGTGCCAAGGTAAGCAAGGCTTCCCCAAAAAATGGACCAAGATTTTTTTTTTTAACAATAGTTTATCTTTCGTCTCTCTGTGTTTCATACTTTTCCTTCAGTTCGCAAGAGGCTGAATGTATCTCACAGTTAGAAAGCATCAGAGCGAGGGAAACAGCGCCCCTCTCTGTCTCTATGTGATGCTGTCTGGTCAAAACAAGAATGACATTATATAATGTCCTCTTCACAGACAAATCAATCCAATTTGCTCAAACTTGCTACGGGAAAAAAAGGGAAGAAGATCAAGAAGATTAACGAAAGCATAAAGATGTTGACGAAGAAATGTTGTTTTGTTTTAGTAATGTAACACTTTAAGACTACTTAAGCATCGAATACATTGCAAGTTGAAGGGTTTTCACAACAGTAGCCGGCTTATAAAAAGTCTATTGTTCTCTTAATAGGATCATTCATTATTGTAACCAGAATGTCCACACATCATTTCCACTTTCCAATTATTTTTAGACTTTGGGATTTACAAATGTACGGTTTTCTTTTTAGTTACATTGTTTTAGTTCGAACGGGCTGTAACGGGCTGTAACGGGCTGTAAAGGGCTGTAAAGGGCTGTAATGGGCTGTAACGGGCTGTAAAGGGTAAGGGGCTGTAAAGGGCTGTAACGGGCTGTAACGGGCTGTAACGGGCTGTAAAGGGCTGTAACGGGCTGTAACGGGCTGTAACGGGCTGTACGGGCTGTAAAGGGGCTGTAACGGGCTGTAACGGGCTGTAAAGGGCTGTAAAGGGCTGTAACGGACTAACGGGCTGAACGGGGCTGTAACGGGCTGTAACGGGCTGTATAACGGCCTTTATAATGGGCTGTAACGGGCTGTAACGGGCTGTAAAGGGCTGTAACGGGCTGTAACGGGCTGTAAAGGGCTGTAACGGGCTGTAACGGCTGTAACGGGCTGTAACGGGCTGTAACGGGCTGTATAACGGGCTGTAAAGGCTGTAAAGGGCTGTAACGGGCTGTAAAGGGCTGTAAAGGGCTGTAATGGGCTGTAAACGGGCTGTATATAACGGGCTGTAATGGGCTGTAACGGGCTGTAACGGGCTGTAAAGGGCTGTAACGGGCTGTAACGGGCTGTAAAGGGGCTGTAACGGGCTGTAACGGGTTGTAAAGGGCTGTAAAGGGCTGTAACGGGCTGTACCGGGCTGTAACAGGCTGTAAAGGGCTGTATAACGGGCTGTAAAGGGCTGTATAACGGGCTGTAATGGGCTGTATAACGGGCTGTAAAGGGCTGTAACGGGCTGTAACGGGCTGTAAAGGGCTGTAACGGGCTGTAATGGGCTGTAAAGGGCTATATAATGGGCTGTAACAGGCTGTAAAGGGCTGTAAAGGGCTATATAACGGGCTGTAACGGGCTGTAAAGGGCTGTAACGGGCTGTAAAGGGCTGTATAACGGGCTGTAACGGGCTGTAAAGGGCTATAACGGGCTGTAAAGGGCTGTATAACGGGCTGTAACGGGCTGTAAAGGGCTGTAACGGGCTGTAAAGGGCTGTAAAGGGCTGTAACGGGCTGTAAAGGGCTATATAATGGTCTGTAACGGGCTGTAAAGGGCTGTAACAGGCTGTAACGGGCTGTAACGGGCTGTAACGGGCTGTAACGGGCTGTAAAGGGCTGTAACGGGCTGTAATGGGCTGTAACGGGCTGTAACGGGCTGTAACGGGCTGTAACGGGCTGTAAAGGGCTGTAACGGCAGTAATGGGCTGTAAAGGTCTGTAAAGGGCTATATAATGGGTTGTAACAGGCTGTAAAGGGCTGTAAAGGGCTGTAAAGGGCTATATAACGGGCTGTAACGGGCTGTAAAGGGCTGTAAAGGGCTGTAACGGGCTGTAAAGGGCTGTATAACGGGCTGTAAAGGGCTATATAATGGGCTGTAACGGGCTGTAAAGGGCTGTAAAGGGCTGTAAAGGGCCATATACGGGCTGTAACGGGCTGTAAAGGGCTGTAAAGGGCTATATAACGGGCTGTAACGGGCTGTTAAAGGGCTGTAACGGGCTGTAAAGGGCTGTAAAGGGCTATATAACGGGCTGTAACGGCTGTAAAGGCTGTAATGGGCTGTAATGGGCTGTAAACGGCTGTAACGGGCTGTAACGGGCTGTAAAGGGCTGTAACGGGCTGTAAAGGGCTGTAAAGGGCTGTAACGGGCTGTAACAGGCTGTAAAGGGCTGTAAAGGGCTGTAAAGGGCTGTAACGGACTGTAACGGGCTGTAAAGGGCTGTAACGGGCTGTAAAGGGCTGTATAACGGGCTGTAATGGGCTGTAACGGGCTGTAAAGGGCTGTAATGGGCTGTAACGGGCTGTAAAGTGCTGTATAACGGGCTGAAAAGGGCTGTAACGGGCTGTAATGGGCTGTAAAGGGCTATATAATGGGCTGTAACGGGCTGTAAAGGGCTGTAAAAGGGCTGTAAAGGGCTATATAACGGGATGTAACGGGCTGTAAAGGGCTGTAAAGGGCTGTAAAGGGCTATAACGGGCTGTAAAGGGCTGTATAACGGGCTGTAACGGGCTGTAACGGGCTGTAAAGGCTGTAAAGGGCTGTAACGGGCTGTAAAGGGCTGTAACGGGCTGTAATGGGCTATAAAGGGCTATATAACGGGCTGTAACGGGCTGTAACGGGCTGTAATGGCTGTAAAGGGCTGTAAAGGGCTGTAATGGGCTGTAAAGGGCTATATAACGGGCTGTAACGGGCTGTAACGGGCTGTAAAGGGCTGTAAAGGGCTGTAACGGGCTGTAAAGGGCTATATAATGGTCTGTAACGGGCTGTAAAGGGCTGTAACAGGCTGTAATGGGCTGTAACGGGCTGTAACGGGCTGTAACGGGCTGTAACGGGCTGTAAAGGGCTGTAACGGGCAGTAATGGGCTGTAAAGGTCTGTAAAGGGCTATATAATGGGTTGTAACAGGCTGTAAAGGGCTGTAAAGGGCTGTAAAGGGCTATATAACGGGCCTGTAACGGGCTGTAAAGGGCTGTAAAGGGCTGTAACGGGCTGTAAAGGGCTGTATAACGGGCTGTAAAGGGCTATATAATGGGCTGTAACGGGCTGTAAAGGGCTGTAAAGGGCTGTAAAGGGCCATATACGGGCTGTAACGGGCTGTAAAGGGCTGTAAAGGGCTATATAACGGGCTGTAACGGGCTGTAAAGGGCTGTAACGGGCTGTAAAGGGCTGTAAAGGGCTATATAACGGGCTGTAAACGGCTGTAAAGGGCTGTAATGGGCTGTAATGGGCTGTAAACGGCTGTAACGGGCTGTAACGGGCTGTAAAGGGCTGTAACGGGCTGTAAAGGGCTGTAAAGGGCTGTAACGGGCTGTAACAGGCTGTAAAGGGCTGTAAAGGGCTGTAAAGGGCTGTAACGGACTGTAACGGGCTGTAAAGGGCTGTAACGGGCTGTAAAGGGCTGTATAACGGGCTGTAATGGGCTGTAACGGGCTGTAAAGGGCTGTAATGGGCTGTAACGGGCTGTAAAGTGCTGTATAACGGGCTGAAAAGGGCTGTAACGGGCTGTAATGGGCTGTAAAGGGCTATATAATGGGCTGTAACGGGCTGTAAAGGGCTGTAAAAGGGCTGTAAAGGGCTATATAACGGGATGTAACGGGCTGTAAAGGGCTGTAAAGGGCTGTAAAGGGCTATATAACGGGCTGTAAAGGGCTGTATAACGGGCTGTAACGGGCTGTATAACGGGCTGTAAAGGGCTGTAACGGGCTGTAACGGGCTGTAGCGGGCTGTAATGGGCTCTAAAGGGCTGTAACGGGCTGTAGCGGGCTGTAAAGGGCTGTAACGGGCTGTAATGGGCTGTAAAGGGCTATATAATGGGCTGTAACAGGCTGTAAAGGGCTGTAAAGGGCTGTAAAGGGGCTATATAGGGCTGTAACGGGCTGTAAAGGGCTATAACGGGCTGTAAAGGGCTGTATAACGGGCTGTAACGGGCTGTAACGGGCTGTAAAGGGCTGTAAAGGGCTGTAACGGGCTGTAAAGGGCTGTAACGGGCTGTAATGGGCTATAAAGGGCTATATAACGGGCTGTAACGGGCTGTAACGGGCTGTAAGGGCTGTAAAGGGCTGTAAAGGGCTGTAATGGGCTGTAAAGGGCTATATAACGGGCTGTAACGGGCTGTAACGGGCTGTAAAGGGCTGTAAAGGGCTGTAACGGGCTGTAAAGGGCTATATAATGGTCTGTAACGGGCTGTAAAGGGCTGTAACAGGCTGTAATGGGCTGTAACGGGCTGTAACGGGCTGTAACGGGCTGTAACAGGCTGTAAAGGGCTGTAACGGGCAGTAATGGGGCTGTAAAGGGCTGTAAAGGGCTATATAATGGGTTGTACAGGCTGTAAAGGGCTGTAAAGGGCTGTAAAGGGCTATTATAACGGGCTGTAACGGGCTGTAAAGGGCTGTAAAGGGCTGTAACGGGCTGTAAAGGGCTGTATAACGGGCTGTAAAGGGCTATATAATGGGCTGTAACGGGCTGTAAAGGGCTGTAAAGGGCCATATACGGGCTGTAACGGGCTGTAAAGGGCTGTAAAGGGCTATATAACGGGCTGTAACGGGCTGTAAAGGGCTGTAACGGGCTGTAAAGGGCTGTAAAGGGCTATATAACGGGCTGTAAACGGCTGTAAAGGGCTGTAATGGGCTGTAATGGGCTGTAACCGGCTGTAACGGGCTGTAACGGGCTGTAAAGGGCTGTAACGGGCTGTAAAGGGCTGTAAAGGGGCTGTAACGGGCTGTAACAGGCTGTAAAGGGCTGTAAAGGGCTGTAAGGGCTGTAACGGACTGTAACGGGCTGTAAAGGGCTGTAACGGGCTGTAAAGGGCTGTAACGGGCTGTAAAGGGCTGTATAACGGGCTGTAACGGGTCGTAAAGGGCTGTAACGGGCTGTAACGGGCTGTAACGGGCTGTAAAGGGCTGTAATGGACTAACGGGCTGTAACGGGCTGTATAACGGGCTGTAACAGGCTGTAACGGGCTGTATAACGGGCTGTAAAGGGCTGTAATGGGCTGTAACGGGCTGTAAAGGGCTGTAATGGGCTGTAACGGGCTGTAAAGGGCTGTATAACGGGCTGAAAAGGGCTGTAACGGGCTGTAATGGGCTGTAAAGGGCTATATAATGGGCTGTAACGGGCTGTAAAAGGGCTGTAAAGGGCTGTAAGGGCTATATAACGGGATGTAACGGGCTGTAAAGGGCTGTAACGGGCTGTAAAGGGCTGTAAAGGGCTGTAACGGGCTGTAACAGGCTGTAAAGGGCTGTAAGGGCTGTAAAGGGCTGTAACGGACTGTAACGGGCTGTAAAGGGCTGTAACGGGCTGTAAAGGGCTGTAACGGGCTGTAAAGGGCTGTATAACGGGCTGTAAAGGGCTGTAATGGGCTGTAACGGGCTGTAAAGGGCTGTATAACGGGCTGAAAAGGGCTGTAAACGGGCTGTAATGGGCTGTAAAGGGCTATATAATGGGCTGTAACGGGCTGTAAAGGGCTGTAAAGGGGCTGTAAAGGGCTATATAACGGGATGTAACGGCTGTAAAGGGCTGTAACGGGCTGTAAAGGGCTGTAAAGGGCTGTAACGGGCTGTAACAGGCTGTAAAGGGCTGTAAAGGGCTGTAACGGACTGTAACGGGCTGTAAAGGGCTGTAACGGGCTGTAAAGGGCTGTAACGGGCTGTAAAGGGCTGTATAACGGGCTGTAACGGTCGTAAAGGGCTGTAACGGGCTGTAACGGGCTGTAACGGGCTGTAAAGGGCTGTAATGGACTAACGGGCTGTAACGGGCTGTATAACGGGCTGTAACAGGCTGTAACGGGCTGTATAACGGGCTGTAAAGGGCTGTAATGGGCTGTAACGGGCTGTAAAGGGCTGTAATGGGCTGTAACGGGCTGTAAAGGGCTGTATAACGGGCTGAAAAGGGCTGTAACGGGCTGTAATGGGCTGTAAAGGGCTATATAATGGGCTGTAACGGGCTGTAAGGGCTGTAAAGGGCTGTAAAGGGCTATATAACGGGATGTAACGGGCTGTAAAGGGCTGTAAAGGGCTGTAAAAGGGCTATATAACGGGCTGTAAACGGGCTGTAAAGGGCTGTAACGGGCTGTAAAGGGCTGTATAACGGGCTGTAACGGGCTGTAAAGGGCTGTAAAGGGCTGTATAGGGCTGTAAAGGGCTATATAACGGGCTGTAACGGGCTGTAAAGGGCTGTAAAGGACTGTAAAGGGCTATATAACGGGCTGTAACGGGCTGTAACGGGCTGTAACGGGCTGTAAAGGGCTGTAAAGGGCTGTAATGGGCTGTAAAGGGCTATATAACGGGCTGTAACGGGCTGTAACGGGCTGTAAAGGGCTGTAAAGGGCTGTAACGGGCTGTAAAGGGCTATATAATTGTCTGTAACGGGCTGTAAAGGGCTGTAACAGGCTGTAATGGCTGTAACGGGCTGTAATGGGCTGTAACGGGCTGTAACGGGCTGTAAAGGGCTGTAACGGGCTGTAATGGGCTGTAAAGGGCTGTAACTGGCTGTAACGGGCTGTAACAGGCTGTAAAGGGCTGTATAACGGGCTGTAAAGGGCTGTATAACGGGCTGTAACGGGCTGTATAACGGGCTGTAAAGGGCTGTAACGGGCTGTAACGGGCTGTAACGGGCTGTAAAGGGCTGTAACGGGCTGTAATGGGCTGTAATGGGCTGTAAAGGGCTATATAATGGGCTGTAACAGGCTGTAAAGGGCTGTAAAGGGCTGTAAAGGGCTGTAACGGGCTGTAAAGGGCTATAACGGGCTGTAAAGGGCTGTATAACGGGCTGTAACGGGCTGTAACGGGCTGTAAAGGCTGTAAAGGGCTGTAACGGGCTGTAAAGGGCTGTAACGGGCTGTAATGGGCTATAAAGGGCTATATAACGGGCTGTAACGGGCTGTAACGGGCTGTAAGGGCTGTAAAGGGCTGTAAAGGGCTGTAATGGGCTGTAAAGGGCTATATAACGGGCTGTAACGGGCTGTAACGGGCTGTAAAGGGCTGTAAAGGGCTGTAACGGGCTGTAAAGGGCTATATAATGGTCTGTAACGGGCTGTAAAGGGCTGTAACAGGCTGTAATGGGCTGTAACGGGCTGTAACGGGCTGTAACGGGCTGTAACGGGCTGTAAAGGGCTGTAACGGGCAGTAATGGGCTGTAAAGGTCTGTAAAGGGCTATATAATGGGTTGTAACAGGCTGTAAAGGGCTGTAAAGGGCTGTAAGGGCTATATAACGGGCTGTAACGGGCTGTAAAGGGCTGTAAAGGGCTGTAACGGGCTGTAAAGGGCTGTATAAACGGGCTGTAAAGGGCTATATAATGGGCTGTAACGGGCTGTAAAGGGCTGTAAAGGGCTGTAAAGGGCCATATACGGGCTGTAACGGCTGTAAAGGGCTGTAAAGGGCTATATAACGGGCTGTAACGGGCTGTAAAGGGCTGTAACGGGCTGTAAAGGGCTGTAAAGGGCTATATAACGGGCTGTAAACGGCTGTAAAGGGCTGTAATGGGCTGTAATGGGCTGTAACCGGCTGTAACGGGCTGTAACGGGCTGTAAAGGGCTGTAACGGGCTGTAAAGGGCTGTAAAGGGCTGTAACGGGCTGTAACAGGCTGTAAAGGGCTGTAAAGGGCTGTAAAGGGCTGTAACGGACTGTAACGGGCTGTAAAGGGCTGTAACGGGCTGTAAAGGGCTGTAACGGGCTGTAAAGGGCTGTATAACGGGCTGTAATGGGCTGTAACGGGCTGTAAAGGGCTGTAATGGGCTGTAACGGGCTGTAAAGTGCTGTATAACGGGCTGAAAAGGGCTGTAACGGGCTGTAATGGGCTGTAAAGGGCTATATAATGGGCTGTAACGGGCTGTAAAGGGCTGTAAAAGGGCTGTAAAGGGCTATATAACGGGATGTAACGGGCTGTAAAGGGCTGTAAAGGGCTGTAAAGGGCTATATAACGGGCTGTAAAGGGCTGTATAACGGGCTGTAACGGGCTGTATAACGGGCTGTAAAGGGCTGTAACGGGCTGTAACGGGCTGTAGCGGGCTGTAATGGGCTGTAAAGGGCTGTAACGGGCTGTAACGGGCTGTAAAGGGCTGTAACGGGCTGTAATGGGCTGTAAAGGGCTATATAATGGGCTGTAACAGGCTGTAAAGGGCTGTAAAGGGCTGTAAAGGGCTATATAGGGCTGTAACGGGCTGTAAAGGGCTATAACGGGCTGTAAAGGGCTGTATAACGGGCTGTAACGGGCTGTAACGGGCTGTAAAGGGCTGTAAAGGGCTGTAACGGGCTGTAAAGGGCTGTAACGGGCTGTAATGGGCTATAAAGGGCTATATAACGGGCTGTAACGGGCTGTAACGGGCTGTAAGGGCTGTAAAGGGCTGTAAAGGGCTGTAATGGGCTGTAAAGGGCTATATAACGGGCTGTAACGGGCTGTAACGGGCTGTAAAGGGCTGTAAAGGGCTGTAACGGGCTGTAAAGGGCTATATAATGGTCTGTAACGGGCTGTAAAGGGCTGTAACAGGCTGTAATGGGCTGTAACGGGCTGTAACGGGCTGTAACGGGCTGTAACAGGCTGTAAAGGGCTGTAACGGGCAGTAATGGGCTGTAAAGGGCTATATAATGGGTTGTAACAGGCTGTAAGGGCTGTAAAGGGCTGTAAAGGGCTATATAACGGGCTGTAACGGGCTGTAAAGGGCTGTAAAGGGCTGTAACGGGCTGTAAAGGGCTGTATAACGGGCTGTAAAGGGCTATATAATGGGCTGTAACGGGCTGTAAAGGGCTGTAAAGGGCCATATACGGGCTGTAACGGGCTGTAAAAGGGCTGTAAAGGGCTATATAACGGGCTGTAACGGGCTGTAAAGGGCTGTAACGGGCTGTAAAAGGGCTGTAAAGGGCTATATAACGGGCTGTAAACGGCTGTAAAGGGCTGTAATGGGCTGTAATGGGCTGTAACCGGCTGTAACGGGCTGTAACGGGCTGTAAAGGGCTGTAACGGGCTGTAAAGGGCTGTAAAGGGCTGTAACGGGCTGTAACAGGCTGTAAAGGGCTGTAAAGGGCTGTAAAGGGCTGTAACGGACTGTAACGGGCTGTAAAGGGCTGTAACGGGCTGTAAAGGGCTGTAACGGGCTGTAAAGGGCTGTATAACGGGCTGTAACGGGTCGTAAAGGGCTGTAACGGGCTGTAACGGGCTGTAACGGGCTGTAAAGGGCTGTAATGGACTAACGGGCTGTAACGGGCTGTATAACGGGCTGTAACAGGCTGTAACGGGCTGTATAACGGGCTGTAAAGGGCTGTAATGGGCTGTAACGGGCTGTAAAGGGCTGTAATGGGCTGTAACGGGCTGTAAAGGGCTGTATAACGGGCTGAAAAGGGCTGTAACGGGCTGTAATGGGGCTGTAAAGGGCTATATAATGGGCTGTAACGGGCTGTAAAGGGCTGTAAAGGGCTGTAAAGGGCTATATAACGGGATGTAACGGGCTGTAAAGGGCTGTAAAGGGCTGTAAAGGGCTGTAAAGGGCTGTAAAGGGGCTATATAACGGGCTGTAACGGGCTGTAAAGGGCTGTAACGGGCTGTAAAGGGCTGTATAACGGGCTGTAACGGGCTGTAAAGGGCTGTAAAGGGCTGTATAGGGCTGTAAAGGGCTATATAACGGGCTGTAACGGGCTGTAAAGGGCTGTAAAGGGCTGTAAAGGGCTATATAACGGGCTGTAACGGGCTGTAAAGGGCTGTAACGGGCTGTAAAGGGCTGTATAACTGGCTGTAACGGGCTGTAACAGGCTGTAAAGAGCTGTATAACGGGCTGTAAAGGGCTGTATAAACGGGCTGTAACGGGCTGTATAACGGGCTGTAAGGGCTGTAACGGGCTGTAACGGGCTGTTAAAGGGCTGTAGCGGGCTGTAGCGGGCTGTAATGGGCTGTAAAGGGCTATATAATGGGCTGTAACAGGCTGTAAAGGGCTGTAAAGGGCTATATAACGGGCTGTAACGGGCTGTAAAGGGCTGTATAACGGGCTGTAACGGGGCTGTAAAGGGCTGTAAAGGGCTATATAACGGGCTGTAACGGGCTGTAACGGGCTGTAAAGGGCTGTATTACGGGCTGTAACAGGCTGTAACGGGCTGTAACGGGCTGTAAAGGGCTATATAACGGGCCTGTAACGGCTGTAACGGGCTGTAACGGGCTGTAACGGGCTGTAAAGGGCTGTAACGGGCAGTAATGGGCTGTAAAGGGGCTGTAAAGGGCTATATAATGGGTTGTAACAGGCTGTAAAGGGCTGTAAAGGGCTGTAAAGGGCTATATAACGGGCTGTAACGGGCTGTAAAGGGCTGTAAAGGGCTGTAACGGGCTGTAAAGGGCTGTATAACGGGCTGTAAAGGCTATATAATGGGCTGTAACGGGCTGTAAAGGGCTGTAAAGGGCCATATACGGGCTGTAACGGGCTGTAAAGGGCTGTAAAGGGCTATATAACGGGCTGTAACGGGCTGTAAGGGCTGTAACGGGCTGTAAAGGGCTGTAAAGGGCTATATAACGGGCTGTAAACGGCTGTAAAGGGCTGTAATGGGCTGTAATGGGCTGTATAACGGGCTGTAACGGGCTATATAACGGGCTGTAACGGGCTGTAAAGGGCTGTAACGGGCTGTAAAGGGCTGTATAACTGGCTGTAACGGGCTGTAACAGGCTGTAAAGAGCTGTATAAACGGGCTGTAAAGGGCTGTATAACGGGCTGTAACGGGCTGTATAACGGGCTGTAAAGGGCTGTAACGGCTGTAAACGGGCTGTAAAGGGCTGTAGCGGGCTGTAGCGGGCTGTAATGGGCTGTAAAGGGCTATATAATGGGCTGTAACAGGCTGTAAAGGGCTGTAAAGGGCTATATAACGGGCTGTAACGGGCTGTAAAGGGCTGTATAACGGGCTGTAACGGGCTGTAACGGGCTGTAAAGGGCTGTAAAGGGCTGTAAAGGGCTATATAACGGGCTGTAACGGGCTGTAACGGGCTGTAAAGGGCTGTATAACGGGCTGTAACAGGCTGTAACGGGCTGTAACGGGCTGTAAAGGGCTATATAACGGGCTGTAACGGGCTGTAACGGGCTGTAACGGGCTGTAAAGGGCTGTAACGGGCTGTAATGGGCTGTAAAGGGCTATATAACGGGCTGTAACGGGCTGTAAAGGGCTGTAAAGCGCTGTAAAGGGCTATATAACGGGCTGTAACGGGCTGTAACGGGCTGTAAAGGGCTGTAAAGGGCTGTAACGGGCTGTAACGGGCTGTAAAGGGCTATATAACGGGCTGTAACGGGCTGTAACGGGCTGTAACGGGCTGTAAAGGGCTGTAACGGGCTGTAATGGGCTGTAAAGGGCTATATAACGGGCTGTAACGGGCTGTAACGGGCTGTAAAGGGCTGTAAAGAGCTGTAAAGGGCTATATAACGGGCTGTAACGGGCTGTAACGGGCTGTAAAGGGCTGTAAAGGGCTGTAACGGGCTGTAACGGGCTGTAAAGGGCTATATAACGGGCTGTAACGGGCTGTAACGGGCTGTAACGGGCTGTAAAGGGCTGTAACGGGCTGTAATGGGCTGTAAAGGGCTATATAACGTGCTGTAACGGGCTGTAAAGGGCTGTAAAGCGCTGTAAAGGGCTGTAACGGGCTGTAAAGGGCTATATAATGGTCTGTAACGGGCTGCAAAGGGCTGTAACAGGCTGTAATGGGCTGTAACGGGCTGTAACGGGCTGTAACGGGCTGTAAAGGGCTGTAACGGGCTGTAACGGGCTGTAAAGGGCTGTAAAGGGCTATATAATGGACTGTAACAGGCTGTAAAGGGCTGTAAAGGGCTGTAAAGGGCTATATAATGGGCTATATAACGGGCTGTAACGGGCTGTAAAGGGCTGTAAAGGGCTATATAATGGGCTGTAACATGCTGTAAAGGGCTGTAAAGGGCTGTAAAGGGCTATATAATGGGCTGTAACGGGCTGTAAAGGGCTGTAAAGGGCTGTAAAGGGCTATATAACGGGCTGTAAAGGGCTGTAAAGGGCTATATAATGGGCTGTAACGGGCTGTAAAGGGCTGTAAAGGGCTGTAAAGGGCTATATAATGGGCTGTAACGGGCTGTAAAGGGCTATATAACGGGCTGTAAAGGGCTGTAAAGGGCTGTAACGGGCTGTAAAGGGCTGTAAAGGGCTATATAACGGGCTGTAACGGGCTGTAAAGGGCTGTAACGGGCTGTAATGGGCTGTAACGGGCTGTAACGGGCTGTAACGGGCTGTAAAGGGCTGTAACAGGCTGTAAAGGGCTGTAACGGGCTGTAATGGGCTGTAAAGGGCTGTAAAGGGCTATATAATGGGCTGTAATGGGCTGTAAAGGGCTGTAAAGGGCTATAACGGGCTGTAACGGGCTGTAAAGGGCTGTAACGGGCTGTAAAGGGCTGTATAACGGGCTGTAACGGGCTGTAACGAGCTGTAAAGGGCTATATAAAGGGCTGTAAAGGGCTATATAACGGGCTATATAACGGGCTGTAACGGGCTGTAAAGGGCTGTAACGGGCTGTAACGGGCTGTAAAGGGCTGTAACGGGATGTAATGGGCTGTAAAGGGCTATATAACGGGCTGTAACGGGCTGTAATGGGCTGTAAAGGGCTGTAAAGGGCTGTAACTGGCTGTAACGGGCTGTAACGGGCTGTAACGGGCTGTAAAGGGCTGTAAAGGGCTGTAACGGACTGTAACGGGCTGTAAAGGGCTGTAACGGGCTGTAACGGGCTGTAAAGGGCTGTAACCGGCTGTAATGGGCTTTGAAGGGCTATATAACGGGCTGTAACGGGCTGTAAAGGGCTGTAACGGGCTGTAATGGGCTGTAAAGGGCTGTAATGGGCTGTAACGGACTAACGGGCTGTAACGGGCTGTAAAGGGCTGTAAAGGGCTGTAACGGGCTGTAAAGGGCTGTAACGGACTGTAAAGGGCTGTAACGGGCTGTAACGGACTAACGGGCTGTACCGGGCTGTAAAGAGCTGTAACGGACTAACGGGCTGTAACGGGCTGTAACCGGCTGGAAAGGGCTGTAAAGGGCTGTAAAGGGCTGTAACGGGCTGTAAAGGGCTGTAAAGGGCTGTAACGGGCTGTAAAGGGCTATATAACGGGCTGTAATGGGCTGTAACGGGCTGTAAAGGGCTGTAAAGGGCTGTAAAGGGCTATATAATGGGCTGTAACGGGCTGTAAAGGGCTGTAAAGGGCTGTATAACGGGCTGTAAAGGGCTGTAACGGGCTGTAACGGGCTGTAAAGGGCTGTAACCGGCTGTAATGGGCTTTGAAGGGCTATATAACGGGCTGTAACGGGCTGTAAAGGGCTGTAACGGGCTGTAATGGGCTGTAAAGGGCTGTAATGGGCTGTAACGGACTAACGGGCTGTAACGGGCTGTAAAGGGCTGTAAAGGGCTGTAACGGGCTGTAAAGGGCTGTAACGGACTGTAAAGGGCTGTAACGGGCTGTAACGGACTAACGGGCTGTACCGGGCTGTAAAGAGCTGTAACGGACTAACGGGCTGTAACGGGCTGTAACGGGCTGGAAAGGGCTGTAAAGGGCTGTAAAGGGCTGTAACGGGCTGTAAAGGGCTGTAAAGGGCTGTAACGGGCTGTAAAGGGCTATATAACGGGCTGTAATGGGCTGTAACGGGCTGTAAAGGGCTGTAAAGGGCTGTAAAGGGCTATATAATGGGCTGTAACGGGCTGTAAAGGGCTGTAAAGGGCTGTATAACGGGCTGTAAAGGGCTGTAACGGGCTGTAACGTTCGTCATCCTCGTCTGAGGAGGAGTAGGAGAGATCGGACCAACATGCAGCGTGGTACGTGTCCATGTTAATTTATTCAACAGAACACAAAAACAAAATAACAACGGAGAATGAAACGAAACAGTTCTGAAAGGTGACATACAACTAAACAGAAAACAGTCACCCACCACAAACACAGGTGGGAAAAGGCTACCTAAGTATGATTCTCAATCAGAGACAACTGCCTCTCATTGAGAACCATTTTTTAAATGTTATTTAACTAGGCAAGTCAGTTAAGAACACATTCTTATTTTCAATGACAGCCTGGGAACAGTGGGTTAACTGCCTGTTCAGGGGCAGAACAACAGATTTGTACCTTGTCAGCTCAGGGGTTTGAACTCGCAACCTTCCGGTTACTAGTCCAACGCTCTAACCACTAGGCTACGTGGTGGACCATACCAGGCCAGACACATAAACACAACCTAGAAAAACGAACATAGACTGCCCACCCCAACTCACGCCCTGACCATACTAACACAAAGACAAACTAAAGGATCTAGGGTGAGAACGTGACACGGGCAGACTTTTTTTTTCTTTAAATAATTGTTTTATGTAGGATGCAACATTTTTGATCTGTTGCAATTGTAAATAGGCCTAATGAAATAAATCCTACTTCTGTTAGGCTATTAAGCCTCATCTCAGCTGTCATCATATCAGCTGTTTTTAGTCAAGACTTTTGTGTTTTTAAGGTAAAATGTTTTTGTTGTACTGTGTGTGTGTTTATAGTTTTGTTTAATGTTGTGTTCGTGTATGTAAGTTGTTTTGTCTGAAACTTTGTTCTCCCTGCTGCTATTGGACCAGGTCTCTCTTGGAAAAGAGATGTTATCTCAATGAGAAAAACCTGTATAAATAAACATAACATTTCAAATTTAATTAAACATGGTTATTTTAAAAGGGTTTAGGCTCCAAATAAATAGACTCCAATTAATTAATTATTGTTGTCAAATTAAAATGAAGATTATTGTTGAAAATGAATTGCTCGACTGGTGTAGGTTTTCTCCAAGTGTACAAATATTTGGGTGTGTGGGTTGATGATAAGCTGAGCTTCACTGTGCATGTAGAGAACTTGATAAGGAAGCTCAAGCTGAGAATAGGTTTTTATTACCGGCATAAAGGCTTGTTGTTCTTTGGAGGCCAGGAAGGAGCAGGTATGAGGTACTTTACTGTCAGTTTTAGATTTTAGTGATGTTATATATATGCAGGCCTCAGCCACTACCCTGAGAGCACTTGATTCAGTGTATCATGCAGCCCTCAGGTTCATTACAAATCAGAAACGTCTAACACATCATTGTGATCTCTACAGCGCTGTTGGCTGGTCGTCATTGACCTTGCGTAGGCTGAAACACTGGTATACACTGATTTATAAGGCCATATTGTAGGCTGAAACACTGGTATACACTGATTTATAAGGCCATATTGTAGGCTTAAACAATGGTATACACTGATTTATAAGGCCATACTGGGTAAAATGCCATTTTATCTCTGTTCTTTGTTAATCAGGTCGGTAAATAAATATCAATTACGGTCCCATCCTCATTTGCTTCTTACAGAACCAAAAACTAGAACAGGTCATGGTAGAAATAGTTTTAGTTACTCAGCTCTGTGGTCCTGGAATTCTCTCCTGAACATTTTAAAATGTGATGATCTAGTTTTGTTGGTGGAGTTTAAACACTTGATCGATGTGTATATATCACAGAAGAGTGTAATTTTCTTTAGGACAGCTGTTTCTAGTCAAGACTTTTGTGTTTTTATCGTAAAATGTTTTTGTTATACTGTATATGTGTTTATAGTTTTGTTAAAAGTTGTGTTCGTGTTTATCTGGAGTCAGTTTGTTATATCTGGAGTACTTCTCCTGTCCTATTCGGTGTCCTGTGTGAATCTAAGTGTGCGTTCTCTAATTCTCTCTTTCTCTCTCTCTCTCGGAGGACCTGAGCCCTAGGACCATGCCCCAGGACTACCTGACATGATGACTCCTTGCTGTCCCCAGTCCATCTGACCGTGCTGCTGCTCCAGTTTCAACTGTTCTGCCTTATTATTATACGACCATGCTGGTCATTTATGAACATTTGAACATCTTGGCCATGTTCTGTTATAATCTCCACCCGGCACAGCCAGAAGAGGACTGGCCACCCCACATAGCCTGGTTCCTCTCTAGGTTTCTTCCTAGGTTTTGGCCTTTCTAGGGAGTTTTTCCTAGCCACCGTGCCTCTACACCTGCATTGCTTGCTGTTTGGGGTTTTAGGCTGTACAGCACTTTGAGATATCAGCTGGCCTCCAACTTCTCTTAAATACAAGTAAAACTAAATGCATGCTTTTCAACCGATCGCTGCCCGCACCCGCCTGTCTAGCATCACTACTCTGGATGATTCTAACGATTCTAAACAAAAAATACCAAGGTGTCTGGTTAGACTGTAAACTCTCCTTCCAGACTCACATTAAGCATCTCCAATCCAAAATTAAATCTAGAATCGGCTTCCTATTTTACAACAAGGCATCCTTCACTTGTGCTGCCAAACATACCCTCGTAAAACTGACTATCCTACCGATCCTCAACTTCGGCAATGTCATTTACAAAATAGCCTTCAACACTCTACTCAGCAAACTGGATGCAGTCTCTCACAGTGCCATCTGTTTTGTTACCAAAGCCCCATATACTACCCACCACTGCGACCTGTATGCTCTCGTTGGCTGGCCCTCGCTTCATATTCGTCGCCAAACCCACTGGCTCCAGGTCATCTGTAAGTCTTTGCTAGGTAAAGCCCTGCCTTATCTCAGCTCACTGGTCACCATAGCAACACCCACCCGTAGCACGCGCTCCAGTAGGTATATCTCACTGGTCACCCCCAAAGCCAACACTTCCTTTGGCCACCTTTCCTTCCAATTCTCTGCTGCCATTGACTGGAACAATTTGCAAAAATCGCTGAAGCTGGAGTCTTATATCTCCCTCTCTAACTTTAAGCATCAGCTGTCAGAGCAGCTTACCGATCATTGTACCTGTACACAGCCCATCTGTAAATAGCCCACCCAACTACCTCATCCCCATATTGTTAGTTATTTATTTTTGCTCCTTTGCACCCCAGTATCTCTACTTGCGCATTCATCTTCTGCACATCTATCACTCCAGTGTTGAATTGCTAAATTGTAAATATTTCACCACTATGGCCTATTTATTGCCTTACCTCCCTAATCCTACTACTATATATATATATATATTTTAATACAGCCTGAATTCGAACCAGGGAGTAAAGCCTCTCACTGAGATACAGTGACTTTGACTGCTGCCACTCGGAAGGCATGACCAATATATATTTATTTATTTATTTATCTTTTCTTCCGAACATTAACCGTGTGTAGGTAGATGTGTGTGTCGGTAGATGTGTGTGTAGGTAGATGTGTGTGTAGGTAGATGTGTGTGTAGGTAGATGTGTGTGTAGGTAGATGTGTGTGTAGGTAGATGTGTGTGTAGGTAGATGTGTGTGTCGGTAGATGTGTGTGTAGGTAGATGTGTGTGTAGGTAGATGTGTGTGTAGGTAGATGTGTGTGTAGGTAGATGTGTGTGTCGGTAGATGTGTGTGTAGGTAGATGTGTGTGTAGGTAGATGTGTGTGTAGGTAGATGTGTGTAGGTAGATACGTGTGTAGGTAGATGTGTGTGTAGGTAGATGTGTGTGTAGGTAGATGTGTGTGTAGGTAGATGTGTGTGTAGGTAGATGTGTGTAGATACGTGTGTAGGTAGATGTGTGTGTAGGTAGATGTGTGTGTAGGTAGATGTGTGTGTAGGTAGATGTGTGTGTAGGTAGATGTGGAAAGACGGAAAGATACAAATGATTTGTTGCAAGTTGGGGAGAGGGGGGGATTTCACACCTAGCTCAAGATGGGGGGGAGGGGGGGATTTCACACCTAGCTCAAGTTTGGGGGGAGGGGGGGGATTTCACACCTAGCTCAAGTTGGGGGGGAGGGGGGGGGGATTTCACACCTAGCTCAAGATGGGGGGGAGGGGATTTCACACCTAGCTCAAGTTGGGGGGGAGGGGGGGGGGGATTTCACACCTAGCTCAAGTTGGGGGGGGGGGGATTTCACACCTAGCTCAAGTTGGGGGGGGGGGGGATTTCACACCTAGCTCAAGTTGGGGGGGTGATTTCACACCTAGCTCAAGTTGGGAGGGGATTTCACACCTAGCTCAAGTTGGGGGGGGGGGGGATTTCACACCTAGCTCAAGTTGGGGGGGGGATTTCACACCTAGCTCAAGTTGGGGGGGGGGGGGATTTCACACCTAGCTCAAGTTGGGGGGGGGATTTCAAACCTAGCTCAAGTTGGGGGGGGGATTTCACACCTAGCTCAAGTTGGGGGGGGGGGGATTTCACACCTAGCTCAAGTTAGGGGGGGGATTTCACACCTAGCTCAAGTTAGGGGGGGGGGATTTCACACCTAGCTCAAGTTGGGGGGGATCTCACACCTAGCTCAAGTTTGGGGGGGGATTTCACACCTAGCTCAAGTTTGGGGGGGGGGGGGAGTTCACACCTAGCTCAAGTTGGGGGGGGGGGGGGGGATTTCACACCTAGCTCAAGTTGGGGGGGGGGGATTTCACACCTAGCTCAAGTTGGGGAGGGGGGGTTCACACCTAGCTCAAGTTGGGGGGGGGGATTTCACACCTAGCTCAAGTTGGGGGGTGGGGGGATTTCACACCTAGCTCAAGTTAAAGCTTCCAATTGATAGTGTTTTTAGCCACAATCGGCCCCAACCCCAATTGAAATATTTGGGCACAGGCCATAGCATGCTGGACTTCAGCCTAGAATGTTGAGGGTTCAAAACCTGCCCCATGCTTGTTTCATTACAGTATTATATCTCAGAGTGAATAGCTTGGATTGTTACTCCCATCTCGTTCCTCACTCTTTTCCACGCATCATTTTCTCTGCCTGAGTGGCTCGCTTGTAGGCGTGCTGGCAGGATGTACTGTTTTTTATTCTGTATATATGAATTACAGATCAGCCTTTACTTAAATCATGTTTCTAGTCTATTGCATAGTTACAATGTGTAATCGCTGATGTTTTATTTATTATTTATTTTTATTTCACCTTTATTTAACCAGGTAGGCTAGTTGAGAACACCTTTATTTAACCAGGTAGGCTAGTTGAGAACACCTTTATTTAACCAGGTAGGCTAGTTGAGAACACCTTTATTTAACCAGGTAGGCTAGTTGAGAACACCTTTATTTAACCAGGTAGTCTAGTTGAGAACAAGTTCTCATTTGCAACTGCGACCTGGCCAAGATAAAGCATAGCAGTGTGAGCATACAACAAAGAGTTACACATGGAGTAAACAATTAACAAGTCAATAACACAAAAGGAAGATTAAAAGGGGAGTCTATATACATTGTGTGCAAAAGGCATGAGGAGGTAGGCGAATAATTACAATTTTGCAGATTAACACTGGAGTGATAAATGATCAGATGGTCATGTACAGGTAGAGATATTGGTGTGCAAAATAGCAGAAAAGTAAATAAATAAAAACAGTATGGGGATGAGGTAGGTAAAAATGGGTGGGCTATTTGCCGATAGACTATGTACAGCTGCAGCGATCGGTTAGCTGCTCAGATAGCAGATGTTTGAAGTTGGTGAGGGAGATGAAAGTCTCCAACTTCAGCGATTTTTGCAATTCGTTCCAGTCATAGGCAGCAGAGAACTGGAACGAAAGGCGGCCAAATGAGGTGTTGGCTTTAGGGATGATCAGTGAGATACACCTGCTGGAGCGCGTGCTACGGATGGGTGTTGCCATCGTGACCAGTGAACTGAGATAAGGCGGAGCTTTACCTAGCATGGACTTGTAGATGACCTGGAGCCAGTGGGTCTGGCGACGAATATGTAGCGAGGGCCAGCCGACTAGAGCGTAGACTGCAACTCCTCCCACTTTGGCAGTTCTATCTTGACGGAAGATGTTATAGTTGGGTATGGAAATCTCAGAATTTTTGGTGGCCTTCCTGAGCCAGGATTCAGACATGTCCCAGGAGCAGGACCACGCTGCGTTTTGGTCCGCCTCTTCTTCAACAGAAGAAAGCCGTGACAGATGTCCCAGTTGCAGGAGTGGTAAAACACTGCTGAAGTGTATAATTGTTACACATCATTCAATGAATGGAGTTTGATACACCTGGTATTGGATATGACTGAGAGAAAAAACACTTGCTAAATAGGGATTTTTGTAAATTAACTTTATGACAAAAAAAATATGCACATTCGTTTGTCTCTAAAATTAACTAACATATTCCTCTCATTTGTACTTTTTTTTGCTTGTCACGTTATGACGTTATAATTACTTAAATTTGCTTCCACCATAATGTTTTGTCAGCCATCTTTGCTGAAGAAAGTCATCAGGGCTGGTTCGTGTCAAATTCGTCATTGGAACCACTCGATATGATTGGTCATATAAAAACCTTGGGACC
The DNA here is from genome assembly GCF_002021735.2 of Oncorhynchus kisutch. Lineage (NCBI taxonomy): Eukaryota > Metazoa > Chordata > Actinopteri > Salmoniformes > Salmonidae > Oncorhynchus > Oncorhynchus kisutch. The sequence continues at coordinate 84,905,864 of NC_034190.2, forward strand.
CAAATGCATGAGTGAGTGCTCTATAACTCCCCCTTGTGGTGGTCTGGAGTAATGAAGCCATGACGCTGGGTACCTCTAACTCCCCCTGGTGGTGGTCTGGAGCCGTGACACTGGGTACCTCTAACTCACCCTTGTGGTGGTCTGGAGCCGTGATGCTGGGTACCTCTAACTCCCCCTTGTGGTGGTCTGGAGCCGTGACACTGGGTACCTCTAACTCCTCCTGGTGGTGGTCTGGAGCCGTGACACTGGGTACCTCTTACTCCCCCTTGTGGTGGTCTGGAGCCGTGATGCTGGGTACCTCTAACTCCCCCTTGTGGTGGTCTGGAGCCGTGACACTGGGTACCTCTAACTCCCCCTGGTGGTGGTCTGGAGCCGTGACGCTGGGTACCTCTAACTCCCCCTGGTGGTGGTCTGGAGCAATGCCGCAGTGACGTTGGGTAACTCGAAGTCCCGCGGTGTAAGCTCGCAACTTTTAAAGGAGGAACCACTGTAGCTAAAATGTTCCCTTTCCTAAATTAGCAATGGCTAATTGGGAGATAGGGATTTGAACTTGTGGTTTTACTTAATTCTCCGTACTATAATGGCGATCCTGATCCAACCATTAATTCATACATTGTTGCACGAACCCCTGACCTGAGAGGATGGAAGTTCAATATGTAGCTAGATGTAGTAACGCTAGACTAATGTTATCTAGCTAACGTTGCCCATGAATGGAAGTTAGGCTAGGTAGCCTAAGCATTTTAGCAAGGTAGCCTAGGACAACAAAAAATACAAGTGTGTACTGTATGACAGAGTGATAGACCCTGTACTGTATAACAGAGTGATAGACCCTGTACTGTATAACAGAGTGATAGACCCTGTACTGTATAACAGAGTGATAGACCCTGTACTGTATGACAGAGTGATAGATCGTGTACTGTATGACAGAGTGATAGATTGTGTACTGTATAACAGAGTGATAGATCGTGTACTGTATAACAGAGTGATAGACTGATTCATCAACATGAAAGAGAGGAGGATGTCATTGGTGTTTCTCTACAAGTAGGATGAGTCAACATGTTTTCCTACTTGCACGAACCCACATCCACACACACACACACACATACGCACACACACATACATGCACACATAAACACACATACATACACACATACACATACACACATCCACACACACACACACACACACACACACACACACACACACACACACACACACACACACACACACACACACACACACACACACACACACACACACACACACATACACACACACACACACACACACACACACACACACACACACACACACACACACACACACACACACACACACACACACACACACACACACACACACATACACACATCCACACACACACACACACACATCCACACACACACACATACACACACACACACACACACACACACACACACACACACACACACACACATACATACACACACACACACACATACACATCCACATACACACATCCACATACAAACATCCACACACATCCACACACATATACACACACACACACACACACACACACACATCCACATAAATACATACATACATACACACATAAATAGCGACTGTGGTATTCTGCACATAGGCAACGTTGTTGCCCTGGCCTACAAGTCCTCAGTCCAGCCTCTCTCAGCCTATTGCGGACAGTCTGAGCACTGATGGAGGGATTGTGCGTTCCTGGTGTAAGTTGGGTAGTTGTTGTTGCCAGCTTGTAGCTGTCCTGCAGGTGTGATGTTCGGATGTACCGATCCTGTGTTGTTACACGTGGCCTGCCAATGGACAATCAGCTGTCCATCCTGTCTCCTTGTAGCGCTGTCTTAGGCGTCTCACAGCACGGACATTGCAATTTATTGCCATGTTCATATCTGCAGTCCTCATGCATCCTTGCAGCCTAAGGCCTGTTCACGCATTTTTCTTTTGTGTGTGTTTTTCAGAGTCAGTAGAAAGGCCTCTTTAGTGTCCTAAGTTTTCATAACTGTGACCTTAATTGTCTACCGTCTGTAAGTTGTTAGTGTCTTAACGACCGTTCCACAAGTGCATGTTCATTAATTGTTCATTAATTGTTCATTATCTTTTATGGTTCATTGAACAAACATGGGCAACAGTGTTTAAACCCTTTACAATGAAGATATGTGTAGTTATTTGGATTTGAGTTTAGGTAGAGGTAAAGTGGCTATGCATAGATTTTAAACAGAGAGTAACAGCAGCGTAAAATAGTCTGGGTAGCCATTTGATTAGCTGTTCGGGAGTCTTAGGGCTTGGGAGTAGAAGCTGTTAAGAAGCCTTTTGGACCTCGACTTGCCGCTCCGGTACCGCTTGCCATGCGGTAGCAGAGAGAACAGTTGTCACGCCCTGGTCTTAGTATTTTGTGTTGTCTTTATTATTTTGGTCAGGTCAGGTTTTTTTTTGTAGGTCATAGGATTGTGGTTAGTGGAGTTGTCTAGAAAAGTCTATGGCTGTCTGGAGTGGTTCTCAATCAGAGGCAGGTGTTTATCGTTGTCTCTGATTGGGAACCATATTTAGGCAGCCATATTCTTTGAGTGTTTTGTGGGTGATTGTTCCTGTCTCTGTGTTTGTTGCACCAGATAGGGCTGTTTAGTCTCTTTAAAAAGGGACTGTGGGAAGCCAGGCAGAATTTAGTCAAGACAGGGAGAGATTGGGGGGTGGAAGGGATAGTGAGAATGGTGGAAGGTGATTTGAGAGTGTTAGAGTGAGTTTGGTAAGGAGATAGGGAAAGGGTTAGGTATTGGTTAGGTATGACGGGGAGGGACGATGCTCCCCTGAGGTTTGTTTTTGTTTGATGTTTTTGTAAATAGAATTAATTAAGAATGAATGAGAATTATGATTTTGTAATAGTATGAATGGTTTTGAATGTAATAAATTATTTTAACCACAAAAAAATAGGGCTGTTTTGCTTTTTCAAGTTTATTGTTTTTGTCTATTGTTCGTATTTATCATCTTCATTAAAGATGTATAAAGATAACCACTCTGCATTTTGGTCCTCCTCCATTTTGACGGAAGAAAACCGTAACAACAGTCTAGTCATAGAGTGGTTGAAGTCTTTGACAATTTTTAGGGCCTTCCTCTGACACGGCCTGGTATAGAGGTCCTGGATGGCAGGAAGCTTGGCCCCAGTGATGTACTGGGCCGTTCACACTACCCTCTGTAGTGCCTTGCGGTCAGATGCCGAGCAGTTGCCATACCAGGCAGTGATGCAACCAGTCAGGATGCTCTCAATGGTACTGTAGAACCTTTTGAGGAGCTGACGGCCAATGACAAATCTTTTTAGTCTCCTGAGGGGGAATAGGCTTTGTCGTGCCCTCTTCACAACTGTCAGTGTGTTTGGACCATATTAGTTTGTTTGTTAGCTCTCGACCTGTTCCACTACAGCCCCATCGATGAGAATGGGGCGTGCTCGATCCTCCTTTTCCTGTAGTCATACATACATGCAGGCACACACGCACAAAGTGGTACTCAAATGAGTGAATTTCAGTGTTTGGGAGTAGTGAACTACACTTAGTTCAACTAGTAATTAACTCCATTTTGCAGTAGCTTGGTGGTTGTTGAACTAAATTCAAATCAAGGTCGTGATTAGCCATGTAGCGTTGTAGCTAACTACTGGAACTACACACTGTTTTACCAAGTAGCGGTGTGGATAACTACTGGAACTACACACTACTCAATTTGCAAAAGTAAAATACAATTTTGGTGAAATAGGCAATAGTTCAGGTCTGCCTAATTCTCACTTGAAACATTGTTTATGCGATTAATTGTCAAGCCTACTCACGCTCTGGTGCTTGAATTCAGCGGGCAGCCTTTGCAATCATCATTACGCACACCTGTTCCCCATCGTTACACACAACTGCTCCACATTGTTACGCACACCTGGTCATCATCATTACACACACCTGGACCCCATCATTACACACACCTGGACCCCATCATTACACACACCTGGTCATCATCATTACACACACCTGGACCCCATCATTACACACACCTGGACCCCATCATTACACACACCTGGTCATCATCATTACACACACCTGGTCCCCATCATTACATACACCTGGACCCCATCGTTACATACACCTGGACCCCATCGTTACACACACCTGGTCATCATCATTACACACACCTGGACCCCATCATTACACACACCTGGACCCCATCATTACACACACCTGGTCATCATCATTACACACACCTGGACCCCATCATTACACACACCTGGACCCCATCATTACACACACCTGGTCATCATCATTACACACACCTGGTCCCCATCATTACATACACCTGGACCCCATCGTTACATACACCTGGACCCCATCGTTACACACACCTGGTCATCATCATTACACACACCTGCTCCCCATTGTTACTCACACCCAGATCTCATTATCACATTTGATAACTCTCCCTTTAATTAGCCCTCAGTAGCCTCATTTATCAGGCAGTATTGGTTTTGGTCACGTTCAGCTTCTACTCTTTTTGTTTATCTAAGAAATCATTAAACTTACCTTCTACACCTGCTTCCTGACTCCCAGAGTATACGTTACATTACATTTGGGGCGGCAGGGTAGCCTAGTGGTTAGAGCATTGGCCTAATAACCGGATGGTTGCAAGTTCAAATCCCCGAGCTGACAAGGTACAAATCTGTCGTTCGAACCCACTGTTCCTAGACCGTCATTGAAAATAAGAATTTGTTCTTAACTGACTTGCCTAGTAAAATAAATAAAACATTTATAGGATAAATTACACATTTGTAGGTGCTGAGTAAAAGGTCTGAATACTTATGTAAATACATTTACATAATATGTAAAGACATTTACATAATATGTAAATAAATTTACATAATATGTACATTTAAAATATTTATGTTTTTTATGTTTAATAATACATTTGCAAAAATGTTTTTTTTTTTTAAACTATTTTTGTTCTGTCATTTTTGGGGTATTGTGTGTCGACTGATGATAAAAAACAAACAATTTAATCAATTTTAGAATAAGGCTGTAACGTAACAAAATGTGTAAAAAGTCAAGGGGTCTGAATACTTTCTGAACGCACTGTGTACGTCCACGACACACATAATACAATGGTTTGTGGTGTGTGTGTGTGTGTGTGTGTGTGTGTGTGGTGTGCGTGTGTGGTGTGTGTGTGTGCGGTGTGTGGTGTGTGTGTGTGTGGTGTGCGTGTGTGGTGTGCGTGTGTGGTGTGTGTGTGTGTGTGTGCGGTGTGTGGTGTGTGGTGTGTGTGTGTGTGTGTGCGGTGTGTGGTGTGTGGTGTGTGTGTGTGTGTGTGCGGTGTGTGGTGTGTGGTGTGTGTGTGTGTGTGTGTGGTGTGCGTGTGTGGTGTGTGTGTGTGTGTGTGTGTGTGTGTGTGTGTGTGTGTGTGTGTGTGTGTGTGTGTGGTGTGCGTGTGTGGTGTGTGTGTGTGCGGTGTGTGGTGTGTGCGGCGTGTGGTGTGTGTGGTGTGTGTGTGGTGTGTGTGTGTGGTGTATGTGTGTGTGTGTGTGTGGTATGTGTGTGTGTGTGTGTGTGTGGTCATGCATATCTCTGTGTGTGTGTGTGTGTGTGTGTGTGTGTGTGTGTGTGTGTGTGTGTGTGTGTGGTGTGTGTGGTGTGTGTGTGGTGTGTGTGGTGTGTGTGGTGTGTGTGTGTGTGTGTGGTGTGTGTGGTGTGTGGTGTGTGTGTGGTGTGTGTGGTGTGTGTGTGTGGTGTGTGTGTGTGTGGTGTGTGTGTGTGTGTGTGGTGTGTGTGTGTGTGGTGTGTGTGTGTGTGTGTGTGTGTGTGTGTGTGTGGTGTGTGTGGTGTGTGTGTGGTGTGTGTGGTGTGTGTGGTGTGTGTGTGTGTGTGTGGTGTGTGTGGTGTGTGGTGTGTGTGTGGTGTGTGTGGTGTGTGTGTGTGGTGTGTGTGTGTGTGTGGTGTGTGTGTGTGTGGTGTGTGTGGTGTGTGGTGTGTGTGTGGTGTGTGTGGTGTGTGTGTGTGTGTGGTGTGTGTGTGTGTGTGTGTGTGTGTGTGTGGTGTGTGTGTGTGTGTGTGGTGTGTGTGTGTGTGTGGTGTGTGTGTGTGTGTATGTGTGGTGTGTGTGTGTGTGTGTGTGTGGGGGTGTGTGTGTGTGTGTGTGGGGGGTGTGTGTGTGTGTGTGTATGTGTGTGTGTGTGTGTGTGGGGGTGTGTGTGTGGTGTGTATGTGTGGTGTGTGTGTGTGTGTGTGGTGTGTGTGTGTGTGTGTGTGGTGTGTGTGTGTGTGTGTGTGTGGTGTGTGTGTGTGTGTGGTGTGTGTGTGTGTGGTGTGTGTGTGTGTGTGTGTGTGTGTGGTGTGTGTGTGTGTGTGTGTGTGTGGGGTGTGTGTGTGTGGGTGTGTGTGTGGTGTGTGTGTGTGTGTGTGTGTGTGGTGTGTGTGTGTGTGTGTGTGTGTGGGGTGTGTGTGTGTGGGCATTCAAGCTGCCTCTCTGGTAGTGTAGGTGGTTGTAATCATATAAAATGTTACTCCTTATCATCCCTGATGTTGACACACACACAGCTACCAAGATGTTTCACCATATTGTTGTATCTCTGAACCAGATCACCTGATGTACCTGTTCAATGGTTTGATGATTAGTTAACCAGTTCAATCAGATGTGCTAGGTTAGTTTAAAAAAAACATGGACCGGCTGGGGGGGAGGGGGTCCCAGACGAGATGTTTTGAAAACCCCCAGTCAAAGTAAATGAGTTTGTGATTTGTCAGAAACCCTGGTCATCTGATGCACAGTATGGATATAAAAACTGTTGCTGTATGGGGACAATATAGCATTTGATGCTACCTTAAAAGCATAGCTACCATGTACTAACAGTATATAATTGATGTTTCAGTTGTGGCATTGGATCTATATGTTGTGCAGGTGTTTGTAATTACATAAAATCCCAGGATAATATACAAGCATATGATGTTGCACTTTCTTAATAAAAGTACTGAGAGATACTGAGAGAGATATTGAGAGATACTGAGAGATACTGAGAGATACTGAGAGATATATTGAGAGATACTGAGAGATACTGAGAGAGATATTGAGAGAGATATTGAGAGATACTGAGAGATACTGAGAGATATTGAGAGAGATATTGAGAGATACTGAGAGATACTGAGAGATACTGAGAGATACTGAGAGAGATATTGAGAGATACTGAGAGATACTGAGAGATACTGAGAGATACTGAGAGAGATATTGAGAGATACTGAGAGAGATATTGAGAGAGATATTGAGAGATACTGAGAGATACTGAGAGATACTGAGAGAGATATTGAGAGAGATATTGAGAGATACTGAGAGATACTGAGAGATACTGAGAGAGATACTGAGAGATACTGAGAGAGATATTGAGAGAGATATTGAGAGATAGCGAGAGATACTGAGAGAGATATTGAGAGATACTGAGAGATATATTGAGAGATACTGAGAGATACTGAGAGATACTGAGAGATATATTGAGAGATACTGAGAGATACTGAGAGATATATTGAGAGATACTGAGAGATACTGAGAGAGATATTGAGAGAGATATTGAGAGATACTGAGAGATACTGAGAGATATATTGAGAGATACTGAGAGATACTGAGAGATACTGAGAGATATATTGAGAGATACTGAGAGATACTGAGAGATATATTGAGAGATACTGAGAGATACTGAGAGAGATATTGAGAGAGATATTGAGAGATACTGAGAGATACTGAGAGATATTGAGAGAGATATTGAGAGATACTGAGAGATACTGAGAGATACTGAGAGATACTGAGAGAGATATTGAGAGATACTGAGAGATACTGAGAGATACTGAGAGATACTGAGAGAGATATTGAGAGATACTGAGAGAGATATTGAGAGAGATATTGAGAGATACTGAGAGATACTGAGAGATACTGAGAGAGATATTGAGAGAGATATTGAGAGATACTGAGAGATACTGAGAGATACTGAGAGAGATACTGAGAGATACTGAGAGAGATATTGAGAGAGATATTGAGAGATACTGAGAGATACTGAGAGAGATATTGAGAGATACTGAGAGATACTGAGAGAGATATTGAGAGATACTGAGAGATACTGAGAGAGATATTGAGAGATACTGAGAGATACTGAGAGATACTGAGAGAGATATTGAGAGATACTGAGAGATACTGAGAGAGATATTGAGAGATACTGAGAGAGATATTGAGAGATACTGAGAGATACTGAGAGAGATATTGAGAGATACTGAGAGATACTGAGAGATACTGAGAGAGATATTGAGAGATACTGAGAGATACTGAGAGAGATATTGAGAGATACTGAGAGATACTGAGAGATACTGAGAGATACTGAGAGAGATATATTGAGAGATATTGAGAGATACTGAGAGAGATACTGAGAGAGATATTGAGAGATACTGAGAGATACTGAGAGATAGCGAGAGATACTGAGAGAGATATTGAGAGATACTGAGAGATACTGAGAGAGATATTGAGAGATACTGAGAGATACTGAGAGATACTGAGAGATACTGAGAGAGATATATTGAGAGATATTGAGAGATACTGAGAGAGATATTGAGAGAGATATTGAGAGATACTGAGAGATACTGAGAGAGATATTGAGAGATACTGAGAGATACTGAGAGAGATATTGAGAGATACTGAGAGATACTGAGAGATACTGAGAGATACTGAGAGAGATATTGAGAGATACTGAGAGAGATATTGAGAGATACTGAGAGAGATATTGAGAGATAGCGAGAGATACTGAGAGATACTGAGAGATATTGAGAGATACTGAGAGAGATATTGAGAGATACTGAGAGATACTGAAAGAGATATTGAGAGATACTGAAAGATACTGAAAGAGATATTGAGAGATACTGAGAGAGATATTGAGAGATACTGAGAGATACTGAAAGAGATATTGAGAGATACTGAGAGATACTGAAAGAGATATTGAGAGATACTGAGAGAGATACTGAAAGAGATATTGAGAGATACTGAGAGAGATATTGAGAGATACTGAGAGAGATAGCGAGAGATACTGAGAGATACTGAGAGAGATATTGAGAGATAGTGAGAGATACTGAGAGATACTGAGAGAGATATTGAGAGATACTGAGAGAGATATTGAGAGATACTGAGAGAGAGATTGAGAGATAGCGAGAGATACTGAGAGATACTGAGAGATACTGAGAGAGATATTGAGAGATACTGAGAAATACTGAAAGAGATATTGAGAGATACTGAAAGATACTGAAAGAGATATTGAGAGATACTGAGAGAGATATTGAGAGATACTGAGAGATACTGAAAGAGATATTGAGAGATACTGAGAGATACTGAAAGAGATATTGAGAGATACTGAGAGAGATATTGAGAGATACTGAGAGAGATAGCGAGAGATACTGAGAGATACTGAGAGAGATATTGAGAGATAGTGAGAGCTACTGAGAGAGATATTGAGAGATACTGAGAGAGATATTGAGAGATACTGAGAGAGATATTGAGAGATACTGAGAGAGATATTGAGAGATAGCGAGAGATACTGAGAGATACTGAGAGAGATATTGAGAGATACTGATAGATACTGAAAGAGATATTGAGAGATACTGAGAGAGATATTGAGAGATACTGAGAGATACTGAGAGAGATACTGAGAGATACTGAGAGAGATAGCGAGAGATACTGAGAGATACTGAGAGAGATACTGAGAGATACTGATATATACTGAGAGAGATATTGAGAGATACCGAGAGATACTGAGAGATACTGAGAGATACTGAGAGAGATATTGAGAGATAGCGAGAGATACTGAGAGATACTGAGAGATACTGAGAGAGATATTGAGAGCTACTGAGAGATACTGAGAGCAATATTGAGAGATACTGAGAGATACTGAGAGAGATACTGAGAGATACTGAGATATACTGAGAGAGATATTGAGAGATAGCGAGAGATATTGAGAGATACTGAGAGATACCGAGAGATACTGAGAGATACTGAGAGATACTGAGAGAGATATTGAGAGGTACTGAGAGATGCTGAGAGATACTGAGAGATACTGAGAGAGATATTGAGAGATAGCGAGAGATACTGAGAGATACTGAGAGAGATATTGAGAGGTACTGAGAGATACTGAGAGATACTGAGAGATACTGAGAGAGATATTGAGAGGTACTGAGAGATACTGAGAGATACTGAGAGATACTGAGAGAGATATTGAGAGGTACTGAGAGATGCTGAGAGATACTGAGAGAGATATTGTTGTTTTGGTCTTGTGATTGGTTTGTGATTCGTCACCTCTTCAGCACTGTGTAGGCAGATATAATGTAGATAAAATAAAAAAAAATTAAAACACACCACAATATCTGTCTGACAGCAGCTGCTGTATCATATACTGCAATAGTATTCAGTACTTATGATATATGACTTTCAGTGGTGGCATGGAAAGTGTCCTGTGGCTATGAAGCTGTAGCCTCGTTGACGACTTTGACATAAGTTAGGTATATCAGTGGTCAGGCAGTTCACACCGTACAGTTTATTGCCCACGGCTACCGTAAGTCATGTGCTCTCGGGAGCCTTTTCTCAACGGTTCCACCTCTACAGACCCGCATTACCTCCTGTGGGCAGACGCCCGAAGAAGCTCAAGTCACATGACCCGGCAATTAACCAATAGAAAGGCTTGTTAGGTTAAACATTGCAAATGAGTCACACCTGTAACACTGAGGCAGGTTGTACTGTGTTGTAGGGAGGTAAAACCTTTCCCTCCAGCGCTGTAGCAGGTTGTACTGTGTTGTAGAGAGGTAAAACCTTTCCCTCCAGCCCTGTAGCAGGTTGTACTGTGTTGTAGGGAGGTAAAACCTTTCCCTCCAGCCCTGTATCAGGTTGTACTGTGTTGTAGGGAGGTAAAAACCTTTCCCTCCAGCCCTGTAGCAGGTTGTACTGTGTTGTAGGGAGGTAAAAACCTATCCCTCCAGCCCTGTAGCAGGTTGTACTGTGCTGTAGGGAGGTAAAACCTTTCCCTCCAGCCCTGTAGCAGGTTGTACTGTGTTGTAGGGAGGTAAAACCTTTCCCTCCAGCCCTGTAGCAGGTTGTACTGTGTTGTAGGGAGGTAAACATTTCCCTCCAGCCCTGTAGCAGGTTGTACTGTGTTGTAGGGAGGTAAAACCTTTCCCTCCAGCCCTGTAGCAGGTTGTACTGTGTTGTAGGGAGGTAAAACCTTTCCCTCCAGCCCTGTAGCAGGTTGTACTGTGTTGTAGGGAGGTAAAACCTTTCCCTCCAGCCCTGTAGCAGGTTGTACTGTGTTGTAGGGAGGTAAACCCTTTCCCTCCAGCCCTGTAGCAGGTTGTACTGTGTTGTAGGGAGGTAAACCCTTTCCCTCCAGCCCTGTAGCAGGTTGTACTGTGTTGTAGGGAGGTAAAACCTTTCCCTCCAGCCCTGTAGCAGGTTGTACTGTGTTGTAGAGAGGTAAAACCTTTCCCTCCAGCCCTGTAGCAGGTTGTACTGTGTTGTAGGGAGGTAAAACCTATCCCTCCAGCCCTGTAGCAGGTTGTACTGTGTTATAATTAGGAAACGGGATGTCATTTAGGAAGCAGTCATACCCGATATGGACAGAATTAATTCTAATTATCAAAGAGTAGGACTGAGTCAAGAGATACAAATCATCGTTATCTTCTGTATTACCACACTGAATTGAACTGTTCTATAGTCTTCTTTAAAGATCCCAAGTAGCATAGTGTTGTCCCACTCATTGTTTGTGCTCTTGACAACTCCATTGTTGCCACTGTCATTTGGCATGATTGGCAACGACACAGAAACAGTCACCTGGGCTAGATCACTATGTCTTTCTGGATTTGGCAGATCTTGAGGTTTAAATTATTATCTTCGTCATAGAGATATTTAGCTTTAGGATTTATTGCATTAATTCATTCTTGAGATATTTTAATCTTTCTTTGACGATTTAAATATGTATCTTCCTTAAATTTCATTTAATTCTCAAGATATTTATATAATACATTTATTATTGAGATACAGTATCCATCTTGCTTTTAAGATAATACGTGATCTAATTCTCAATATGTTGATATTGTTTTAGTATTTAATAAATGAATTCCAGATGGAACCGATTGGGCTGAGTCATCGCTGAACTGAGATGACAGAACTGATCATGTGCTAATGAACTGATAATGTGATAATGGAAAGTATTCAGACCCCTTGACTTATTCCACATTTTGGTACGTTACAGCCTTATTCAAAAAATTATTAAAATTATTTTTTCCCGCCCTCATTAATCTACACAAAATTCACCATAATGACAAGGCAAAAATAGTTTTTTAGAAATTCTATCAAATATTTGTAAAAAAACAACAACAACTGAAATATCACATTTAAATAAGTATTCAGACCTTTATTCAATACTTTGTTGAAGCACCTTTGGCAGCGATTACAGCATCGAGTCTTCTTGGGTATGACGCTACAAGCTTGGCACACCTTCTCTGCAGATCCTCTCCAGCTCTGTCAAGTTGGACGGGGAGCGTTACTGCACAGCTATTTTCAGGTCTCTCCAGAGATGTTGGATTTTGGTTCAAGTCCATGCTCTGGCTGGGACACTCAAGGACATTCAGAGACGTGTCCTGAAGCCTTGTCTTGGCTAAGTGCTTACGTTTGTGGTCCTGTTAGAAGGTGTACCATTTCCCAAGTCTGATGTCCTGAGTCCTCTGGAGCAGGTTTTCATCAAGGATCTCTCTGTACTTTGCTCCTTTCATCTTTCCCTCGATCCCAACTAGTCTCCCAGTCCCTGCCACTGAAAAACATCCCCACAGCATGACAGCATCAAAGTACAGACGGTACACCTTCCAACAGGACCACAAACGTAAGCACTTATTCTAGACAACGCAGGAGAGGCTTCAGGACACGGCTCTGAATGTCCTTGAGTGGCCTAGCCAGAGCATGGACTTGAACCAAAATCAAGCATCAAGCTTCAGAGCCTTGACGACAGCTCCCGGTCCCCCACGTCACAGTTTCGCTCCGCCGGGCTGAGCTTCTTCGAGAAGAAGGCACAGGGGCGGAGCTTCGGTGGCGTACCCGAGCACTGAGAGAGCACGGCTCCAATCCCAGCCTCGAACGTCTCCACTACCACTGTGAACGCCAAAGAGGGATCCGGATGGCCAGGAGCTGAGGTAAACAGAGCCCTCAGGTGACCAAAAGCCCTGTCCGCCTCAGCCGACCACCTGCAAACGCACCGGGCCTCCCTTCAGCAGTGAGGTAATGGGAGCCGCTACCTGACCAAAACCCCAGATAAACCTCCGGTAGTAGTTGGCAAACCCTAGGAACAGCTGCACTTCCTTTGCCGTGGTGGAAGTCGGCCAATTACGCACGGCTGAAATGCGGTCACTCTCCATCTCCACCCCCAAGGTGGAAATGCGATACCCTGCTGGAAGAATTTCTCAGCCTTGACGTACAGGTCATGCTCCAACAGTCAACCAAGCACCCTGCGCACCAGGGACACATGCTCGGCGCGTGTAGCGGAGTATATCAGAATGTCATCAATATACACCACTACACCCTGCCCGTGCAGATCCCAGAAAATCTCATCTATGGGCACCGGAGCGGAAGTGCTGGGAGATGGCACCGATAGAACCCGATCTGGACGTCCGCAGGTGGCCAGCAGGTTATCCAGCCGAATGGACAGGTCCACCAGCTGGTCGAAGGTGAGGGTGGTGTCCCTGCAGGCCAAGTCCCGACGGACTTCCTAGCGCAAACTGCAGCGATAGTGGTCGATCAGTGCCCTATTGTTCCATCCCGCGCCGGCGGCCAGGGTCTGAAAATCCATGGCGAACTCCTCACCCCCCGGCCTCAGATGAAAGATACTTTTCCCGCCACTCTACCCTCGGGTGGATGGTCGAAGACTGCCCGGAAGCGGTGGGTGAAATCCTCAAAATGGTCCAGGACCGCATCTCTTTCTCCCCACACGGCGTTGGCCCACGCCAAGGCTTTCCCAGAGAGGCACGAGACGAGGGCGGACACCTTCTCACGACCTGAAGGTGCCGGGTGGATGGTTGCCAGGTAGAGGTTGAGCTGTAATAGGAAATCCTGGCAGTGTGCAGCCGTCCCAACATACTCCCGGGGAAGGGCGAGACGAATCCCTCTGGGACCCGGGTGCAGGGGGGGGAGAGTAGTGGAGACCCTGGTTGTGCTGGTGGAGGCGCTGGAGGAACTCCCTGTCTCTCCCAGCGGTCCATAAATTGGACAACGCAGTCTATGGCAGTGCCGAGATGGTGGAGCATCCTTGTGGAGCAGCACTCCTCCACCCCTATTCCAGGGACACCTGCTCCTGCTGACTCCATATAGTTGGTGTGGGATTCTGTAAGGGGTGCGTAATCGGTGGCAGGGAAGTCAGACGCAGGAGAGCAGAACTTGGTAATTAGCCGGAGCAGTTTAATAGCAAAACCCACGGCATAAAAATAGCAAGAATAATTGGGTACAAAAACCCATCGCGCACCAAACAACACAAGCACAAGCACATACAAAAAACAATCCCACACAAAGACATGGGGGGGAACAGAGGGTTTAAATACACAACAAATGACTTGAGGGAATTGAAACCAGGTGTGAGGAAAAAACAAGACAAAACACATGGAAAATGAAAAGTGGATCGATGATGGCTAGAAGACCGGCGACGCCGAGCGCCGCCCGAACAGGGAGAGGACCCGACATGGCGGAAGTCGTGACAGTGCCTTTTCAAATCATGTCCAATCAATTGAGTCCACCTCCAATCAAGTTGTAGAAACATCTCAAGGATGATCAATGGAAAAAGGATGCACCGGAGCTCAATTTCAAGTCTCATAGCGAAGGGTGTGAATACTTATGGTAATAATATGTAAATAATATGTAAATATTGTGTAAATCAGATAGTTCTATTATATTAATACATTTGCCAAAAATGTCTAAAAATCTTTTTTTGCTTTGTCATTATGGGGTACAGTGTGTAGATTGATGAGAATTATTATTCTTTTTAAATACATTTTCAAATAAGTTTGTAACGTAACAAAATATGGAAAAGGTCAAGGGGGGCTGAATACTTTCCGAATGCACCGTATATCATATCACTGTGTAGTGCGTTACTTCTGATCAAGGCCCATGTGTCAGGCATATGTGTATAGGTGGCAGGGAAGTCAGGCGCAGGAGAGTCAAATGGAGTGTAAAATGGAGTCTTTTAATAATGTCCCAGTAACATGCTCCATAACACTAAACAGGAAAAGAACATAAACAAATATGGGTAGGAAGACCCGTCGCGCACCTATACAACAAAAACACTACACTGACAATAAACAATCTCTGACAAAGACATGAGGGGAAACAGAGGGTTAAATACACAACAGGTAATGAATGGGATTGAAAACAGGTGTGTGGGAAGACAAGACAAAACCAATGGAAAATGAAAAATGGATCAATGATGGGTAGAAGACCGGTGAAGTCGAACGCCGAGCACTGCCCGAACAAGGAGAGGCAACGACTTCGGCAGAAGTCGTGACACCATGGGAATAAAGTGCTCTTTGTAGCACTACTTATATACAGTATCTAATTATAATGGATCAATACACTGGAAACAAGTCCATCAAGGGGTAAATCTGCTGTGTGACAACTGGATCAGGGGGGAAATCTGCTGTGTGATAACTGGATCAGGGGGAGATCTGCTGTGTGAGAACTCCATCAAGGGGGAGATCTGCTATGTGACAACTGGATCAGGGGGGAAATCTGCTGTGTGATAACTGGATCAGGGGGAGATCTGCTGTGTGAGAACTGGATCAGGGGGAGATCTGCCTTGTGAGAACTCGATCAGGAGGAAATCTGCTGTGTGACAACTGGATCAGGGGGGGGGGGGGGGGTAAATCTGCTGTGTGACAACTGGATCAGGGGGAAATCTGCTGTGTGACAACTCGATCAGGAGGAAATCTGCTGTGTGACAACTGGATCAGGGGGAAATCTGCTGTGTGACAACTGGATCAGGAGGAAATCTGCTGTGTGAGAACTCGATCAGGAGGAGATCTGCTGTGACAACTGGATCAAGGGGAAATCTGCTGTGTGACAACTGGATCAGGGGGAAATCTGCTGTGTGACAACTGGATCAGGGGGAAATCTGCTGTGTGACAACTGGATCAGGGGGAAATCTGCTGTGTGACAACTGGATCAGGGGGGGTAAATCTGCTGTGTGACAACTGGATCAGGGGGGTGGGGGTAAATCTGCTGTGTGACAAATGGATCAGGTGGGGAATCTGCTATGGGATATAGTTATATGATACCTCAATGGATAATGTCGCCTGTTCCAGCCCTGCAGAGATTAACACTGCAACACGTACAGTAGGCTTCATATTTAATTCATATATAATTCACATGTAGGTTGTACTCCAAATGGCCTTTGATCAGGGCCTATAAAAGCAGTGTATTACATTTCAAATAAAGTTTTCCTAGTCAGTGTATGTCTGTCAAGCCAGACTAGGTCACATGACGAAAACAGAAACAATTCACCCACGCAAGCCAGACTAGGTCACATGACGAAAACAGAAACAATTCACCCACGCAAAAAATATATATTTTTATTAATAACTTTATTTTCATTTCATTTCAGTAAGTGCTTTTCATTTCTCATAGTTCAAAAACTCCCACAATGCTGCATTCAGAAACAATACAATATTATTAACCACAACAAGTGACAAATAGATAAAAACCTGTACATCTGTGGTGTAACTGACCAATAACAGGGGCTGATTATTACATGTGTTTATATATACACTGGGCAGGCACTGGGTCATAGACAATGACAGTGTCCCAAACGACATCCTATTGCAAGAATTTTTGTTCTTAAAACTGACTTGTGTTGTTAAATGAAGGTTACATTTAAAAAATATATAAATAATAATAATCATAATAATTGTAGTCCCCGCATGTAGGGACTAGGGTGCCAATTGGGATGCATACACATATTTTTTTTTATACATTTCCAAATATAACAGAAATATATATATTTTCGCTTCGTCATTATAGGGGTATTGTGATGTCATTATAGGGGTATTGTGATGTCATTATAGGGGTATTGTGATGTCATTACAGGGGTATATTGTAGAGTTGTTTTTATTTCATCCATTTTAGAATAAGGCTGTAACGAAACAAAATGTGGAAAGAAGGGAAGGGGTCTGAATAGTTTCGGGAATGCTGGGTATATCTGGTGTGTGGAAAGTCTGTTTTCCTTGACCCAGGATTTCCAAAACTCTGACCTGGGGACCCCATTTTATTTTTTTGTTGCCCTAGCACTACATAGGTGATTAAAAAGTAATCAACTCATCATCAAGCTGTGATGATTTGAATCAGCTGTGTAATTCTAGAGGAGAAAAAAAAAAAAACGTGCACTCCTTGGGTTCCCCAGGGACCTAGTTTGGGAACCGCTGCCTTAACATATCTTCCTAACTAACTTACTCTGCACGCTGTGTCTATGAAGTCTGGCTAAAAAGGCCTATAAAGATCTATACAGGTCTTTAAAGGTTTTTAAAGATCTATACAGGTCTTTAAAGGTTTTTAAAGATCTATACAGGTCTTTAAATGTTTTTAAAGATTGCCTGTCTGCATGTAGGTTCCAATCCGGGTCTCCAGGAATCTGTTTTAGCCAGCTGAGATAAAGTCTAGGCATTAGCTTGGGGGGGGGGGGGGGGGGGGGGGTGGGGTTAGCTAATGCAGGTGTATCTCACTATGATCAGCTAGTAAAGACAACAACAAAAAACACTACAAGGCCTAACACATAACAGCTATGATCACTTAGTCTGTTATGATCAGCTAGTCAAGGCTTTTATATTTGAGGGAACAGTACACTTCAGGGGGGGGGGGGGGTAATGTATTATAGGGACGTACCCTCAGAATAATGTACACCATGCTTTCATCACCATGATGGCTTGTGTCGTTCTTCTTGACTGTCACAGCCAAGATTTAATCCTGCAGTATAATCGTTCTATATTATCTGGTGCCAGGTGAGGTGTGAGAGACAGAGACAGAGACAGAGAGAGAGAGAGAGAGAGAGAGAGAGCGAGAGAGAGAGATTGAGAGAGAGTGAGAGAGATTGAGAGAGAGAGAGAGAGAGAGAGAGATTGAGAGAGAGACAGATTGAGAGAGAGACAGAGATTGAGAGAGAGAGAGAGAGAGAGAGAGAGAGAGACAGAGAGAGAGAGAGAGAGACAGACAGAGAGAGAGAGACAGAGATTGAGAGAGAGAGAGAGAGAGAGATTGAGAGAGACAGAGATTGAGAGAGAGAGAGAGAGACAGACAGCTAGACAGACAGAGAGAGAGAGAGAGAGAGACAGAGACAGAGACAGAGAGAGAGAGAGAGAGAGAGAGAGAGAGAGAGAGACAGAACCCATGCACTGTATGTTGAAAGCAGTAAGGTATGATCTGAATATGACTGTGCGGTAAATAGGCTAATCTCTCCAGTTGCCGGATCCCTTTGTGGTTTGGAGTATGGTGTTCTGCATGCAAAATGTCCCTCGGAAAATGCCTGTGTGCTACATACAGTATTGTGTTTGTTCTATGGTGTTTTGACCTATCAGAATGTAATGCTACAAACACCGTCTATAGTTTGGAGTGGTGTTTTGACTTATCAGAATGTAATGCTACAAACACCGTCTATAGTTTGGAGTGGTGTTTTGACCTATCAGAATGTAATGCTACAAACACTGTCTATAGTTTGGAGTGGTGTTTTGACTTATCAGAATGTAATGCTACAAACACTGTCTATAGTTTGGAGTGGTGTTTTGACCTATCAGAAGTAGATTAGCTTGCTTTGCTTCAAATCTTCCAGTGACAAAATGGTGTCTCTTCGCTCCAGTCTGTCAGCGCAGACAAGCACGTTAAAATGGTGTCTCTTCGCTCCAGTCTGTCAGCGCAGACAAGCACGTTAAAATGGTGTCTCTTCGCTCCAGTCTGTCAGCGCAGACAAGCACGTTAAAATGGTGTCTCTTCGCTCCAGTCTGTCAGCGCAGACAAGCACGTTAAAATGGTGTCTCTTCGCTCCAGTCTGTCAGCGCAGACAAGCACGTTAAAATGGTGTCTCTTCGCTCCAGTCTGTCAGCGCAGACAAGCACGTTAAAATGGTGTCTCTTCGCTCCAGTCTGTCAGCGCAGACAAGCACGTTAAAATGGTGTCTCTTCGCTCCAGTCTGTCAGCGCAGACAAGCACGTTAAAATGGTGTCTCTTCGCTCCAGTCTGTCAGCGCAGACAAGCACGTTAAAATGGTGTCTCTTCGCTCCAGTCTGTCAGCGCAGACACGTTAAAATGGTGTCTCTTCGCTCCAGTCTGTCAGCGCAGACAAGCACGTTAAAATGGTGTCTCTTCGCTCCAGTCTGTCAGCGCAGACACGTTAAAATGGTCATTCTCTAAAAGCCTTTATAATCAAATATAATGTAATACTTTATCAACTACAGTAGTTCATTCATTGCCATTTTTTTTTTATTTAGTCAAAGGCTGGTTTAATAAAGATAACTCCAGCCCAAATATTACATATACCTCAATCCATGCTTTACCTTCTAGCACGGTTACATTCATTCACGCAACGCTTTAAAATGTTTCGCAAAACACAAAACACAAAAATGAAAATTTGCGTTTCAGGTATAGTCCCTGCCCCGTTTCAGACCGTTGTCTTCCGTTTGGTGCATAATGAACACGACCCAGGTTTTAATTTGACCACATTGAGTTCATGTGAAGCTACATGTTGCATAACTCTAGCAGACGTGAGAAAACAATGGCTTTTTTTTATTGCTCAGGAGAGGACGAGGTAAATATTGGATGCATAAGTGTGTATGTACCAAAGTCCCGGCACACATTTTTAATCTGTACATTTACCAAAACTCTTGTTATTCTGTCTACTAACTAAACTATAGCACACCGTCAGAGTGCCCTGTATATAGCTATGGCGTGATGCAACAAAACTCCTACAGCAAATAACTACATCAGCGAGTCTTACAAAATGCATAGAAGACCAGTATCAAAATGCCCTTGTAGTCAGTCAGTATCCTAAAAAACTCAACAACATAGTCTGCGTCTCAAATAAAACCCTATTCCCTATGTAGTGTACTACTTTTTGACCAGGGCCCATATAGGGAGTAGGGTGCCATTTCAGATGAACAAATAGTGTATAATAATTGATATTTAGCAACAGGCAAGTCACCAGAGCATGATATGGGAGGGAGGAAGGGAGGAGAGAAGGGAGGGATGAGGGGGAGGATAGGGGGGAGGGAAGGGGGTGGAATGGAGGAGGGGAGGGAGGGAGGGAGGGAGGGAGGGAGGGAGGGAGGGAGGGAGGGAGGGAGGGAGGGAGGGAGGGAGGGAGGGAGGGAGGGAGGGAGGGAGGGAGGGATGAGGGGGGAGGAGAGAGAAGTGTAGACAAGATTCTTAGACGTTATGTGTCTGTTCATTGTATCTTACATCAGAGGTTTGACTTACTGAAACACATGAGGAGTTGAAATGGGGATGATCACAGTGATATAACATTGATCTGTACTGTGTGCTATGGATTAGCATTAGAGACTAGTAGGCAAGGTCCAACTCGCTATGGATTAGCATCAGAGACTAGTAGACAAGGGCCACCTCGCTATGGATTAGCATCAGAGACAAGTAGACAAGGGCCACCTTGCTATGGATTAGCATTAGAGGATAATAGACAAGGGCCATCTCACTATGGATTAGCATTATAGGCTAATAGACAAGGGCCATCTCACAATGGATTAGCATTAGAGACTAGTAGACAAGGGCCACATCACTATGGATTAGCATTAGAGGCTACTAGACAAGGGCCACCTCACTATGGATTAGCATCAGAGACTAGTAGACAAGGGCCACCACGCTATGGATTAGCATTAGAGACTAGTAGACAAGGGCCACCTCACTATGGATTAGCATTAGAGACTAGTAGACAAGGGCAACCTCGCTATGGATTAGCATTAGAGGCTAATAGACAAGGGCCAGCTCGCTATGGATTAGCATCAGAGAAGACTAGTAGACAAGGGCCACATCGCTATGGATTAGCATTAGAGACTAGTAGACAAGGGCCACTTCGTTATGGATTAGCATTAGAGACTAGTAGACAAGGGCCACCTCACTATGGATTAGCATTAGAGACTACTAGACAAGAGCCACCTCACTATGGATTAGCATTAGAGGCTTCTAGACAAGGGCCACATCGCTATGGATTAGCATCAGAGACTAGTAAACAAGGGCCACCTCGCTAGTTCTGACAGGACATCTCTGTGTTGTGTAGCATAGTGTATGTAGTACTACATTACCCATAATGCAAGGGGTACCAATACACTCTAGATACTACATGGCTTAGTCGTAGTTTTTAAAGGAAAGTAGTGTTCCTAAAGGAAAATTGACTATGAGGCACTTTGTTACGACATTGATTCACTTCTTCAATTCACCGACCGCGTTTTAGTATTTTACTGGTATCAAAGTCATTGAGTCTTTGCTGCTTATAGATGTATCCGTTCAGTTATGTGACAATGGCTGCGTCCCTGCAAAACGAATGCATATAATATAAGGAAAAGGGTGCAGACGCACACTCAATACTTTATTTAGTAAACACCGGCTTGGCTAGAGACAGGAAGGCACCAGTAGAGATGTGTAGAGACATAGATCACTAGTCATTATATATATATATATATATATATAATAGTAAATATACTTACAGTATATAAACTTTATATAACAGTATAATTACTGTCCCCCAGACATCTAAAACAACTATAAAATATTGTATCAGAAAGACTTCAAGGAGAGTTTCAAATCCAGGCCAAGAAAGCAGGAGGCAAATCATTTCTCTCTTGGGTTATTTATATTTAGTCTCTGTAGATACTATCAAAATAAAATAGCATGCTAAAATTATATAATAGAAACAAATAAGAAAATAATATATTATAATGTTCTGTAGTTGTGGCTTTGCTCTCTTTCGATCTATAGTACACCACTACAGCCTCTAGGTGGCGCTAAAACACTCCATGTGGGTTTGTAGAGAGAGGGTTGATATATGCAATTGTTGATGTTGTTGCCCCTAGCATTTGCAGCATAAAACATTTCTGATGACAATGATTACGTTGAAGATGATACCATTCGCGTTGATATAGAACGCAGATCTAATGAAACCAATCAAGGGTGATGGCGGACTAACTGTAGATAGATAGTGGTATTGGGTAGACTTATGGGCATGGATGGTGAGACCTAGTCGAGAGATGGCTTAACGGGGGTTTGGGGTGCTGTGGACAGGGGGAGTGTCCAAGTCAAGAGATGGCTTAACGGGGGTTTGGGGTGCTGTGGACAGGGGGAGTGTCCAAGTCAAGAGATGGCTTAACGGGGGTTTGGGGTGCTGTGGACAGGGGGAGTGTCCTAGTCAAGAGATGGCTTAACGGGGGTTTGGGGTGCTGTGGACAGGGGGAGTGTCCAAGTCAAGAGATGGCTTAACAGGGGATTCTGGTGCTGTGGACAGGGGGAGTGTCCTGTCTTGTTGTTGTCCTAGGCTCTAATGCACGATAGGTTGGAGTAGCTTGCCAGTCAAACCAGTCAGGACCACGATAGGTTGGAGGAGCTGCCAGTCAAACCAGTCAGGACCACGATAGGTTGGAGTAGCTTGCCAGTCAAACCAGTCAGGACCACGATAGGTTGGAGTAGCTTGCCAGTCAAACCAGTCAGGACCACGATAGGTTGGAGGAGCTGCCAGTCAAACCAGTCAGGACAACGATAGGTTGGAGGAGCTGCCAGTCAAACCAGTCAGGACCACGATAGGTTGGAGGAGCTGCCAGTCAAACTAGTCAGGACCACGATAGGTTGGAGGAGCTGCCAGTCAAACCAGTCAGGACCACGATAGGTTGGAGGAGCTGCCAGTCAAACCTAGGGTTGCAAAATTCTGGTAACTTGCCCAAAAATTCTGGTTGGAGGATCCCTGGAATTATGAGGGAATAAGCAGGACATCTGGGAACCAGAATTTCTGCTTTTGGGGAAGTTATCAGAAAGACCACAACACTCCTTCTGTTAATCAGCACCACAGGAACAGTCAATTGTCCATCTCTTCCTCTCATCTACAGGTCAAGACCTCCTCTCAGCCTGTGTCCCACCAACACCTGAGTCAGTTTCTGCTGGCTGGGTTTAATCCAGGGGCCGGGGCCGGTGTAGGTGGGCCCCCGTGACTGTGTACTTCTCCAGGGGCCCGGGTTGTGGGATGCATGGGTGGCCCGACACCATGACTGGGTGCTTCCTGGGTCCCCTCTCAGTTCTCTGGGTTCTCCCCACCCAGGTGGGGCTCCGGCGGTGGATCCAGAGACACTGGCAGCAGACACACTGACCTGGTCAGAGAAGCTGGCCCTGGAGGCTCCTGAGGCCCCTGACTCTGCATTAGACAGTTCAGCGTCTCCATCCTGCAGTGGCATGAGGAAGGAGAAGGGAGCTCGCTCTCTCTCTTTCACTGGGGGTCTGTCCCTTTTTTCCGGCCCAGAATCCTCCACCACAGGTCCGGCAGCCCTTGTCTTTACCTCCATCTCAGCCTTCCTCTCCCTCTCTTTCTCCCTTTGTCCCTCCCTCTTCCTCCTCCCACCTTCCCTCCCTCCCACCTCCTCCTGTGTTTTACTGGCTGAGGGAAGTATGTGTATGTCCAGCTCCTCTATTTCCTCTACCCTCTCTCTCCTCTCACTTTGTGTTGTCCTGCTCCTCAACTGTTTTGACCTCTGTTTGACCCTGCTGTGCCTCACCTCCGGCACTGTCTCCACTACCTCCTCCTGTCTGTCTGAGTTCCTTAGTACGTTCTTGGGTAAACTCTGGGTACATTTTCCGTTGTCCTTATCCTCTGACTTCTGACCTCTGTGGCTGATGACCTGACTCTCCTCCTCCTCCTCGGGACAATCCAGGTCTGTGTCAGGAGTACCTCGTCCTCCTCTGCTACTCCTTTCCACCAGACTACCTCCCTTCCTCTGCCTCCTTCTCTTCTCCCTCTCCCTCTGTCCTCCTCCTCTATCCACCCTTCCGCTCTTCGTTGGCAGAGAGCGTGTTTTATCTACTGCAGCCACACCCGGCTCCTCTGGGTAGAGATAGGAGGAGGGGGAGACTGCTCTGGGATCATGGTCTGAGAGAGGAGAGAGAGAAGGAGGGGGGCAAAGAGAGGGAGAGAGATAGAGAAGAGAGGGGGCGAGAGAAAGAGGAGGGGGGGTGTAGAGAGAGAGAGACAAAGGAGGGGGGGTGCAGACAGAGAGACAGAGGAGGGGGAGTGGAGAGAGAGAGACAGAGGAGGGGGGGGTGTAGAGAGAGAGAGAGACAGAGGAGGGGGGGGGGGGTAGAGAGAGAGAGAGAGACAGAGGAGGGGGGGTGTAGAGAGAGAGAGACAGAGGAGGGGGGGTGTAGAGAGAGAGAGACAGAGGACGGGGGGGTGTAGAGAGAGAGAGAGAGACAGGGAGGGGGGGTGTAGAGAGAGAAACAGAGGAGGGGGGGTGTAGCGAGAGAGACACGGAGGAGGAGGGAGGGGGTGCAGAGAGAGACAGAGGTTAGTGGGAGCTAGAGGGAAAAACACAACATAGAGACAGTTTCCATGTGATGTCACACACTGTGTTTGAAATAATGAAACAACTGTTGACAGTGAGTTGGGATGAAAGGTGAGACTTTACAATAAGGGTCCATTTGTAAAGGGTTTATAACGTGTTTGTAATTACGTTATTAACAGTTATTTAATTATTTGTAAATGCATTATAAACCATTAATAAATGGCTTATAACAAATTGGTCAAACCAGTGCAATAACCAGTCAGTGCTTGTCAAATAGTGAACTACTATTTACCTACACCTATTAGCCATTTATAAACACAGTTACCAATGCTTGCAGGTTATTTTCTCACTTTTAGGTGTGATGCATTGTTGCTCTGTCCAATGAACCGAAATGGTTGGTTTTCAGACAAACGGTCAACTCCCATGATGAATCTATCCCTAGGTTTGAAACTCTGATGATGATGTACAGCACTGGTACAATTATTTATTCCAGGAATGAAGGCCTCGTTGGAAAGATCTCGTTCCGTATTATTGGTGTGGTTCACTGGTTTCAGAGAAATTCCTCCGACTTTGTGAGCTCTGCCCATCTTAAAAATAAAGACGACCTGGAACGTGCCCAGGATTTTATGCTGCCACTGACTGACGTGACGCGACAGAGTATTGTGAAGAATCAGGACGGACGTGGCTACGAGAAGTGTGCAAAGGCCCGACAGAAGAGATTGGGTGAAAGAATTGTTGTTCACAAGTTAAAAAAAAAATGTTGACAGAGGAGAGAGGATGATTTAGCACGCTTCTCAGCTAGCTAAGTATCTAGTAGCTAGTTAATGTTTGCTAGCACGTCTGTCTTAACCAGTTAGCAGTAGGAAAAACCTAAAACGTATTTTTTTTATATAAAAATTATGCTAGATGATTAACCACGAGATAATCTTTGGCATGATATAGTTACCTAGCTAAGTAGATTCCATTTGCTGGCTAAATCTAAATGTTATTTAGCAGCAAAGAAGACCTCTGCAAGACCACAACTTTCTGCAGGAAGCTCCTGCACGTCATCTCTAGTCGACACTGTCAGCTACCATTCACCAGCACGATCAGAGACCTTCTCCATGAACTTATTACGTCCCATTTCTCTGTCTTAGCTAGCCACTGACTACACTTTAGCTAGCGAGTTAGCAGAGCAGTAGATAAAACATATTTTTATTTCACTTAGCCTAGTTAACTGTTTGTAAAGTATGTTGCCTTTCGTATCTATTTCAGACCTTATGGCATTTTTCAAGGATGAGTATAAGAGCATTAAAAGGGCAGAAGACCACTATAAGTCTGGCCACGTGGGGACGACTACTAGAAGTCTGGCCAGGTGGAGAAGAACACTAGAAGTCTGGCCAGGTGGAGAAGACCACTAGAAGTCTGGCCATGTGGAGAAGACCACTAGAAGTCTGGCCAGGTGTAGAATACCACTAGAAGTCTGGCCAGGTGGAGAAGACCACTAGAAGTCTGGCCATGTGGAGAAGACCACTAGAAGTCTGGCCAGGTGGAGAAGACCACTAGAAGTCCGGCCATGTGGAGAAGACCACTAGAAGTCTGGCCAGGTGTAGAAGACCACTAGAAGTCTGGCCATGTGGAGAAGAACACTAGAAGTCTGGCCATGTGGAGAAGAACACTAGAAGTCTGGCCAGGTGGAGAAAGAACACTAGAAGTCTGGCCATGTGGAGAAGTGCAGCTAGAGTGAGTGGTAACTTACTGGTTTGGTCAGGGCCAGCACGAGGAATAAATATTATCCTGTGTCGGTAAGTATAGCTATTAAGTTAAGTTTGAGCATCTTAGCAGTACAATGTGTTGAATACAGCTGTCAACATTCTACAAGGAAAGAGTCACTTAATCAATTATATAATCATTAACTATATTACCACGGATACCAGACTTAGATGAGTGATAACTCAGTTCTAGAATGTTGTCATTGATGAGAATGAATGTAAAAATCTATTGACATTCAGAATGTACTTAGTTTAGACATCCAGCCTGTATTGTAGTTTCATGATCAGAGACAAATCTTGAGAGGCACAGTGTTTATTTATTTAGAGTGGTACATGGATTCACACAGTCTTGATCTATAGGATCCTTCCCACTAAAATGATTGATACGTTATCAATGAAAGTTTATGGAAAAGCTTCACTTGTCCTCGTGAAAATTACAGTTCATTAAATATTCTCCAGCTGTAATTTCATAAATTAAATCAAACTATTTATATAGCAGATTTCTTACAGCTAATGCATTTCCAGGATCAAAGTCATGTGTCACTTAACCTCCTTCCTGTTGGCAGGTCTGTATAGGTGACCACTTCCTGTTGGCAGGTCTGTATAGGTGACCACTTGTCTCTATAGGTGACCACTTCCTGTTGACTTGTCTCTATAGGTGACCAGGGGATTCTCTCTACCACATGTAAGACTTAACCTCCTTCCTGTTGGCAGGTCTGTATAGGTGACCACTTCCTGTTGACTTGTCTCTATAGGTGACCAGGGGATTCTCTCTACCACATGTAAGACTTAACCTCCTTCCTGTTGACAGGTGTACAGGTGACCACTTCCTGTTGACAAGTCTACAGGTGACCATGGGATTCTCTCTACCACATGTAAGACTTAACATCCTTCCTGTTGGCAGGTCTGTATAGGTGACCACTTCCTGTTGGCAGGTCTGTATAGGTGACCACTTGTCTCTATAGGTGACCACTTCCTGTTGGCAGGTCTCTATAGGTGACCACTTCCTGTTGGCAGGTCTCTATAGGTGACCAGGGGATTCTCTCTACAACATGTAAATGCCCCCATGAAGCTCATCAGTGTAGCCATGCACAATATTGGCCGTACGGATGTGGAATGCAGAGTGGAGGATGCCAGCCATGCCCAACCAAGTGGAGGATCTTCACCTGGCTGAAGACTACAACCCTCTGTCCCGTAAGCCCACAGAGGAGGATCTTGGTTAAGGAACCGTCTCCAGGGGCAGATTCAGTGGAATGGCATGTCTCCTTAAACAACCGCTACCCTCCCTGGGGCATGCAGGCATCCTGGCTGACATGACTCTGTCGGTGGAGCAGCAGGAGACTATACGGCAGGCAACAGTTGGACAGCGCACCAACTCCAACTGGCACACCATGAGGAGAGGGAAGGTTGACGGTCAGGAATTATGGAGCAGTGGTTAGGGCCAGGCGCATTACTCCGTCACTGCTGAAAAAGGGTCCTCAGATCACAGTCGTTGGATGGGGTGTTGTCTGTAAAATGAGGCACAGATAACGAAGAGGCAGGGCATCAAGGCATTCAAAATGGCTACAGGGATGGATGTGCAGGAGTCAGGGTTTTGGGTCACGAGATCTGGGAAACCTTGGTGCCTCACCGGGATGGTCTGGTGATGGTCTGGTGATACAGTAGTGATGGTGGTCAAGTGTCTCTATGGTCTAAAGGGACCTTACCATTGACTATAGTAATGGTAAAATAGACTGGGTTTTGGTCTATCTGCACATCTAAAATCCTACTATGTGGATGGGACATTTCTAATAGGATGGAGGAATCATCCGGAACGCTCAACTAGATGATCAGGACAGTCTAGGGTGTGATTTGCCGAAGAGGTGAAGTATTGCGATGAGCTATAAAACTGTATTTCTGATTCTAATTCTCAAAAAGAAAGTTAAAAACCCTCAGTTGTGAGGTCACTGAGGAGGACCGATAGGGAGATTGTCTTAATTAAAGGGGCTGACATGCAGGATTCTGGGCAATGGCCTGCAAACCACGATTTCTACATTCAGGTCCTAAACACATTATCTACTAGCCCAGTCTGAAAAGTACTTGGCTCAAGCCAGTTTAGCCCAATCTGAAAAGTACTAGCCTCGAGCTAGCTTAGCCCAGTCTGAAAAGTACTAGCCACGAGCTATCTTAGCCCAGTCTGAAAAGTACTTGACTCGAGCCAGCTTAGCCCAGTCTGAAAAGTACTTGACTCGAGCCAGCTTAGCCCAGTCTGAAAAGTACTAGCCTCAAGCTATCTTAGCCCAGTCTGAAAAGTACTAGCCACGAGCTAGCTTAGCCAAGTCAGAAAGGTACTAGCCACAAGCTAACTTAGCCCAGTCTGAAAAGTACTAGCCTCGGGCTAGCTTAGCCCAGTCTGAAAAGTACTAGCCTCGGGCTAGTAAAGCCCAGTCTGAAAAGTACTAGCCTCGGGTAGCTTAGTCCATTTCTGTGTTTTGTATGGGAAACATTGAGTCCTTTGTGAGCTACCTAGCTCATTTTAGCTAATGCAGCTAACTAGCCAACCAAGGTGCCGAACTAGCTAGCCCACCAGGCGATATTATCAAGCTAGCTAACATTAGTTCACCGTTCGTGTAGTCAGACTTGTTTCTAAATGGTGACATGCTAGCTAACAAACTATCCTTGCCATGGTCCCGGCCTAACGTTAGCTACCAAGTCTGTCTAGTTAAATATCCCTTCCCTGGTAGGCTAACATTAGCTAGCATAACACCACACACATGAAAAAGTACCTGGCTAGCTCACAAAAGACTTGTCAATAAAAAGGTCACCATTTTCATTATGCTAGCCTTTGCTGGTTTGATTTTTACTTGTAAGGAAGGTAATGTGCGTTGTACACGTAACTACAGTCACTGGTAATCTAGCTCATTTTCATATGCACCTAGCTAACCACAGATTTTTAACCTAACCAAAATTGCTTGTCCAGAACTCTGATAACTACATTTCGAAAATGTTTTACTTCACAATTCTAAGCTAGGAAGTACAAGTGTTATTCAAACTAGCCAGCTAGTTAAACACACAAAAAAAACGATCTAAATCGAAAAACTAAATGTAAAATCTACATGGTTTTGCTAGCTAGCGGATTTGCATGTTTGACCCACTACACGCCACCATGGATATATGAGACGTGAATGACCAACATCTCACTCCAACATAGGAGTTGATTTTCTCTCGCTTCGGCCCGAAAACGGTCGCCATGTTTTCCAAAGTATCACATGACCAATATCTGTGCTTTGATTAGAGGATTCTTACACATTTCCCATTAGGTGGAGCTGCCGATCAAGATTCCCCAGATAATAAACAGTTGCTAATTTTCAATGTAAAATAGTCGCAGAAACCATTGCTGGCAATATTGTGTGGTAATATTGCCTCTCAAAACTGCCAGTGTATCAAGGCCTTAACTTACTATCTAGCTACTTAGCTAATTAGCTAATATACTAGCAACAATTTTGAGAACTAGCTCTTTAATCTGTGATAGCTGACTATTAGTGTTAGCAAGTAATGTTAAACACTAGTTAGCTATTATTATTAGCTAGCAGTGGATATCCATGGCCGGATTAAGAAATCATAGGCCCAGGGGCTTTGTTATCGTCGTGACAATAGCCTATCTAAAAATGAGTTACCGAAACAGTGTTGCTGTTCGCTACAAATGGTCAGTTGTTGAGAAACTATGTTTCTATTGGTTCTATAGACTAATCTGTCTTCTCTTTTCAGCAGTAGACAATTGCTTTCCAAAATTGTACGTATTTCCTGCGATTGTATTTTTTGAAAATCTGCAAAAAGGCAAAACCCGACAGCCGCAATCAACCACAGAAATAGAATCCATAGATGGCAGTTCAAGTCAGGACCGGCATCCATTGCTAGTGTACACATGAGTTCACCAGTCCAATGTCCAGGGGAAAGAGGTAAAAAAAAAAAAATATTATATATTATTATGTCTTATCGCCACAAAACAGATTAGCTAGCAATAATGCTAACAAAACTGCAGCCTTCCCAGCTGTAGGCCGGTAACTAACAAAATAAAAGAAACACTTGAGTAAACAAAGGACACAAAGTATATGTTATGGTGTGGCATGCATTCTCCTGGCGTGGTTTATGTCCACTTTTATAATCTATAGATTGGCGCATTGAAACTGTTCTGGCAGCTCGTGGTGGCCCAACACCCTTTAAGATACTTTATGTTGGCGCTTCTTTGATTTTGAAGAAGCGCCAACTGGACTATTGATCCTCTGTGGCTACATTATGCTCTCTGGTGCATTTGGAACATTGATATCGGGCTCCAGTGTTTGGATAAACAAGAATAATACATTTAAAATGAAAACCACGCAATCTTAGAGTCTAGTAACTCTAATGAACGTATCCTCTGCAGCCGAGGTAACTCTGGGTCTTCCTTTCCTGTGGCGGTCCTCATGAGAGTCAGTTTCATCATAGCTCTTGATGGTTTTTGCGACTGCACTTGAAGAAACTTTCAGAGTTCTTGGACATTTTCCGTATTGATCAACTTTCATGTTTTAAAGTAATGATGGACTGTAGTTTCTCTTTGCTTATTTGAGCTGTTCTTGCCATAATATGGACTTGGTCTTTTACCAAATAGGGCTGTCTTCTGTATACCACCCCTACCTTGTCACAACACAACTGATTGGCTCAAACGCATTAAGGAAAGAAATTCCACAAATACATTTTTAACAAAGCACACCTGTTAATTGAAATGCATTCCAGGTAACTACCTCATGAAGCTGGTTGAGAGAATGCCAAGAGTGTGCAAAGCTGTCATCAAGGCAAAGGGTAGCTACTTTGAAGAATCTCAAATATAAAATATATTTTGATTTGTTTAACACTTTTTTGGTTACTACATGATTCCATATGTGTTATTTCATAGCTTTGATGTCTTCACGATTATTCTACAATGTAGAACAAAAACATTTTAAAAAACAAACAAAAAAACCAATAAAGAAAATCCCTTGAACGACTCGGTGAGTCCAAACTCTGACTGTTACTGCATGTTCATTTCATTTGAATCTCTTTGTTTCAACAAGCCTAATCTGTGTTCTGAGTAAAGTAAATCACTCACTGAGATAAACATGGCTGATGTTTGTACTGAAACAGCTACATTCATAAGGACAGATGCAGGGCTGAACAAGTAGGCCTGTTATTGAATTATATTTATATACAGGCGTAGCAACTATAAGACACCATTTATAATGGGGTCATTCATGCTGATGATACATTATAGCTGAGGGTTCTTTGTACTGTTGGATTACAGGACTCACTGCATGTAATTCAACTGCAAGAGCAAATAAACCTGGAGATATGAGACACCTCTTGTTCACGTAACCCAGGGCAACAAGGACATGTGGTCCCAACTGTTGTGGCTCTGTTGGTAAGAGGGTGGCACTAGCAAAGCCAAGGTTGTGGGTTTAATTCCCGCAGGGATCAGGTACACATACCAGAATGGATAAAAAAAGGGTCTGTAAATGGCATATGTCAATGTGAAGACCTCTAGAACACAAAGGGATGTAGAAATAAGAGTTCTAGAACACAAAGGGATGTAGAAATAAGAGTTCTAGAACACAAAGGGACGTAGTAATAAGAGTTCTAGAACACAAAGGGATGTAGAAATAAGAGTTCTAGAACACAAAGGGACGTAGAAATAAGAGTTCTAGAACACAAAGGGACGTAGAAATAAGAGTTCTAGATCACAAAGGGATGGAGGGATGAAGAGAACCAAAGGAACGAAGAGAATAAACCAAAGAGAATGAAAGACTAACAGGAAGGGATACCAACCGCGTATTCTCTGTTCTGCCGATGACATAGAAACAAGGCTCTCCCTGCTTAGAGTTGGTCATACACAGAGACAGGCTGGAGAGCTCCACTGAGAGGGAGGAAGAGGAGAGGGAAGGAAGGAAGGAGAGGGAGGAGGAAGGAGAAGTAGATGGAGCGAAGGATAAAAGAGAAAGGTAGAGAGAAATAGAAGGAAAGAGACAGCAAAAGGAAAGACCACAAGTTGGGTCAGGAGAAAGACAAACAGAAAGAAGATAACCAAAGTGTTCAAAGGTCAAGACAGGAAGTAAGACTCTTAGCAGTGAGAAAGAAGACACCGGTTAGAGGAAATAAATTAAATAAGTTTTGAATAGGTGAATAAAGACTTGTTCACACTTCAGCCCTTCATAAAGCTCAAATCAGTTTCATTTTTCAAATCCGTTTTGGAAAAACGACTGTCCAAACAGCAAGTTACAAGTGACCAAATCAGATTTGTGTGTGTTCATTTCGCATGGGACTGGTGCCCCGGGTGGGTGAAGGTCAATGGAATGGTCTAAAAATGAGCAAACTCCGCTCACCCGGGGCACCGGGCCATACAAAACAAACTCCACCACTCAGAAGTTACAGTATGTAGAAAGCAGACAACAATGTCTGCCATGGACGTTTTCCAGTTGCTTTGAAATGTTCAAAATCATACTGTAAGAACAATTAGAATCCGGGGAAAGGATAACATGATCAACTTTCAAAACAAGTCATTTTTGGCTAGTCACAGCAGTCATCTAGCTAGCTAGGTAGCTGTTTACCTTTTCTAGCACGTTCCCTAATTTGTTTTGTAAACGATCAACATGCTAGTTAGCTTTTTCCTAGCCACCGTGCTTCTACACCTGCATTGCTTGCTCTTTGGGGTTTTAGGCGGGGTTTCTGTACAGCACTTTGAGATATCAGCTGATGTACGAAGGGCTTTATAAATACATTTGATTTGATTTGATTTAGCTACCACATGGTCTTGTGAAACTGTCAACAGACTAGCAAGCAACAAGATGTGCCAAATAACAGCCTAAAAACCACTCAAGGTCAAATAAATCCGATTTGACCGTTCAGACAAGTCGCAAGGGCAGGAATCAGATTTGTATCTGACTTCACACCACCTACAAAGGTGGTTTGAAATGTGGCTTGAAATATCCGATTCTATGTGCTTTTGGGCTGTTTAGACAGCAGGAAAAATAATATATTGCAATCGGATATGGAAAATGCACATAGAATCAGATATTTCAAGCCACATTTCAAACCACCTTCCTAGGTGGTGTGAAGTCAGATACAAATCTGATCCCTGGCCTTGCGACTTGTCTGAATGGTCAAATCGGATTTATTTGACCTCGAGTGGTTTTTAGGCTGTTATTTGGCACATCTTGTTGCTAGCTTTAAACTGCCAATGTGAGCAAGGCTTACCAATCAATAAGAAACGGATAAATCAGACGTATCCTTCCTCCCTGTCTCTTACCATAGTCTGGGACGTATCATCCCTTCCCTGTCTCTTACCATAGTCTGGGACGTATCCTTCCTCCCTGTCTCTCACCATAGTCTGGGACGTATCCTTCCTCCCTGTCTCTTACCATAGTCTGGGATGTATCCTTCCTCCCTACCCTGTCTCTTACCATAGTTTGGGACATATGCTTCCTCCCTACCCTGTCTCTTACCATAGTCTGGGACGTATCCTCCCTTCCCTGTCTCTTACCATAGTCTGGGATGTATCCTTCCTCCCTGTCTCTTACCATAGTCTGGGACGTATCCTTCCTCCCTGTCTCTTACCATAGTCTGGGACGTATCCTCCCTTCCCTGTCTCTTACCATAGTCTGGGACGTATCCTTCCTCCCTGTCTCTTACAATAGTCTGGGACGTATCCTTCCTCCCTGTCTCTTACCATAGTCTGGGATGTATCCTTCCTCCCTGTCTCTTACCATAGTCTGGGATGTATCATTCCTCCCTGTCTCTTACCATAGTCTGGGATGTATCCTTCCTCCCTTCCCTGTCTCTTACCATAGTCTGGGACGTATCCTTCCTCCCTGTCTCTTACCATAGTCTGGGACGTATCATTCCTCCCTGTCTCTTACCATAGTCTGGGATGTATCCTTCCTCCCTTCCCTGTCTCTTACCATAGTCTGGGACGTATCCTCCCTTCCCTGTCTCTTACCATAGTCTGGGATGTATCCTTCCTCCCTGTCTCTTACCATAGTCTGGGATGTATCCTTCCCCCCTGTCTCTTACCATAGTCTGGGACGTATCCTTCCTCCCTTCCCTGTCTCTTACCATAGTCTGGGACGTATCCTTCCTCCCTGTCTCTTACCATAGTCTGGGACGTATCCTCCGTTCCCTGTCTCTTACCATAGTCTGGGATGTATCCTTCCTCCCTGTCTCTTACCATAGTCTGGGACGTATCCTTCCTCCCTGTCTCTTACCATAGTCTGGGACGTATCCTCCCTTCCCTGTCTCTTACCATAGTCTGGGACGTATCCTTCCTCCCTGTCTCTTACCATAGTCTGGGACGTATCCTTCCTCCCTGTCTCTTACCATAGTCTGGGATGTATCCTTCCTCCCTGTCTCTTACCATAGTCTGGGATGTATCCTTCCTCCCTGTCTCTTACCATAGTCTGGGATGTATCCTTCCTCCCTTCCCTGTCTCTTACCATAGTCTGGGACGTATTCTTCCTCCCTTTCTCTTACCATAGTCTGGGACGTATCCTTCCTCCCTGTCTCTTACCATAGTCTGGGATGTATCCTTCCTCCCTTCCCTGTCTCTTACCATAGTCTGGGACGTATCCTCCCTTCCCTGTCTCTTACCATAGTCTGGGATGTATCCTTCCTCCCTGTCTCTTACCATAGTCTGGGATGTATCCTTCCTCCCTGTCTCTTACCATAGTCTGGGATGTATCCTTCCTCCCTTCCCTGTCTCTTACCATAGTCTGGGATGTATCCTTCCTCCCTGTCTCTCACCATAGTCTGGGATGTATCCTTCCTTCCTCCCTTCCCTGTCTCTTACCATAGTCTGGGACATATCCTTCCTCCCTGTCTCTTACCATAGTCTGGAACGTATCCTTCCTCCCTTCCCTGTCTCTTACCATAGTCTGGGACGTATCCTTCCTCCCTGTCTCTTACCATAGTCTGGGACGCATCCTTCCTCCCTGTCTCTCACCATAGTCTGGGACGTATCCTTCCTCCCTGTCTCTTACCATAGTCTGGGATGTATCCTTCCTCCCTTCCCTGTCTCTTACCATAGTCTGGGACGTATCCTCCCTTCCCTGTCTCTTACCATAGTCTGGGATGTATCCTTCCTCCCTGTCTCTTACCATAGTCTGGGATGTATCCTTCCTCCCTGTCTCTTACCATAGTCTGGGATGTATCCTTCCTCCCTTCCCTGTCTCTTACCATAGTCTGGGACGTATCCTTCCTCCCTATCTCTTACCATAGTCTGGGACGTATCATTCCTCCCTGTCTCTTACCATAGTCTGGGATGTATCCTTCCTCCCTTCCGTGTCTCTTACCATAGTCTGGGACGTATCCTCCCTTCCCTGTCTCTTACCATAGTCTGGGATGTATCCTTCCTCCCTGTCTCTTACCATAGTCTGGGATGTATCCTTCCCCCCTGTCTCTTACCATAGTCTGGGACGTATCCTTCCTCCCTTCCCTGTCTCTTACCATAGTCTGGGACGTATCCTTCCTCCCTGTCTCTTACCATAGTCTGGGACGTATCCTCCGTTCCCTGTCTCTTACCATAGTCTGGGATGTATCCTTCCTCCCTGTCTCTTACCATAGTCTGGGACGTATCCTTCCTCCCTGTCTCTTACCATAGTCTGGGACGTATCCTCCCTTCCCTGTCTCTTACCATAGTCTGGGACGTATCCTTCCTCCCTGTCTCTTACCATAGTCTGGGACGTATCCTTCCTCCCTGTCTCTTACCATAGTCTGGGATGTATCCTTCCTCCCTGTCTCTTACCATAGTCTGGGATGTATCCTTCCTCCCTGTCTCTTACCATAGTCTGGGATGTATCCTTCCTCCCTTCCCTGTCTCTTACCATAGTCTGGGACGTATCCTTCCTCCCTGTCTCTTACCATAGTCTGGGATGTATCCTTCCTCCCTTCCCTGTCTCTTACCATAGTCTGGGACGTATCCTCCCTTCCCTGTCTCTTACCATAGTCTGGGATGTATCCTTCCTCCCTGTCTCTTACCATAGTCTGGGATGTATCCTTCCTCCCTGTCTCTTACCATAGTCTGGGACGTATCCTTCCTCCCTTCCCTGTCTCTTACCATAGTCTGGGATGTATCCTTCCTCCCTGTCTCTCACCATAGTCTGGGATGTATCCTTCCTTCCTCCCTTCCCTGTCTCTTACCATAGTCTGGGACATATCCTTCCTCCCTGTCTCTTACCATAGTCTGGAACATATCCTTCCTCCCTTCCCTGTCTCTTACCATAGTCTGGGACGTATCCTTCCTCCCTGTCTCTTACCATAGTCTGGGACGCATCCTTCCTCCCTGTCTCTCACCATAGTCTGGGACGTATCCTTCCTCCCTGTCTCTTACCATAGTCTGGGACGTATCCTTCCTCCCTGTCTCTTACCATAGTCTGGGATGTATCCTTCCTCCCTGTCTCTCACCATAGTGTAGGATGTATGCTTCCTCCCTGTCTCTCACCATAGTCTAGGACGTATCCTTCCTCCCTGTCTCTCACCATAGTCTGGGATGTATCCTTCCTCCCTGTCTCTTACCATAGTCTGGGACGTATCCTTCCTCCCTTCCCTGTCTCTTACCATAGTCTGGGATGTATCCTTCCTCCCTGTCTCTCACCATAGTCTGGGATGTATCCTCCTCCCTGTCTCTTACCATAGTCTGGGACGTAATCTTCCTCCCTGTCTCTTACCATAGTCTGGGATGTATCCTTCCTCCCTGTCTCTCACCATAGTCTAGGATGTATGCTTCCTCCCTGTCTCTCACCATAGTCTAGGACGTATCCTTACTCCCTGTCTCTCACCATAGTCTGGGATGTATCCTTCCTCCCTGTCTCTTACGATAGTCAGGGATGTATCCTTCCTCCCTGTCTCTTACCATAGTCTGGGACGTATCCTTCCTCCCTTCCCTGTCTCTTACCATAGTCTGGGATGTATCCTTCCTCCCTATCTCTTACCATAGTCTGGGATGTATCCTTCCCCCTTCCCTGTCTCTTACCATAGTCTGGGACGTATCCTTCCTCCCTGTCTCTTACCATAGTCTGGGATGTATCCTTCCTCCCTGTCTCTTACCATAGTCTGGGACGTATCCTTCCTCCCTGTCTCTTACCATAGTCTGGGATGTATCCTTCCTCCCTTCCCTGTCTCTTACCATAGTCTGGGATGTATCCTTCCTCCCTGTCTCTTACCATAGTCTGGGACGTATCCTTCCTCCCTTTCTCTTACCGTAGTCTGGGACGTATCCTTCCTCCCTTCCCTGTCTCTTACCATAGTCTGGGATGTATCCTTCCTCCCTGTCTCTTACCATAGTCTGGGACGTATCCTTCCTCCCTTCCCTGTCTCTTACCATAGTCTGGGATGTATCCTTCCTCCCTGTCTCTCACCATAGTCTGGGATGTATCCTTCCTTCCTCCCTTCCCTGTCTCTTACCATAGTCTGGGACATATCCTTCCTCCCTGTCTCTTACCATAGTCTGGAACGTATCCTTCCTCCCTTCCCTGTCTCTTACCATAGTCTGGGACGTATCCTTCCTCCCTGTCTCTTACCATAGTCTGGGACGTATCCTTCCTCCCTGTCTCTTACCATAGTCTGGGATGTATCCTTCCTCCCTGTCTCTCACCATAGTGTAGGATGTATGCTTCCTCCCTGTCTCTCACCATAGTCTAGGACGTATCCTTCCTCCCTGTCTCTCACCATAGTCTGGGATGTATCCTTCCTCCCTGTCTCTTACCATAGTCTGGGACGTATCCTTCCTCCCTTCCCTGTCTCTTACCATAGTCTGGGATGTATCCTTCCTCCCTGTCTCTCACCATAGTCTGGGATGTATCCTCCTCCCTGTCTCTTACCATAGTCTGGGACGTAATCTTCCTCCCTGTCTCTTACCATAGTCTGGGATGTATCCTTCCTCCCTGTCTCTCACCATAGTCTAGGATGTATGCTTCCTCCCTGTCTCTCACCATAGTCTAGGACGTATCCTTACTCCCTGTCTCTCACCATAGTCTGGGATGTATCCTTCCTCCCTGTCTCTTACGATAGTCAGGGATGTATCCTTCCTCCCTGTCTCTTACCATAGTCTGGGACGTATCCTTCCTCCCTTCCCTGTCTCTTACCATAGTCTGGGATGTATCCTTCCTCCCTATCTCTTACCATAGTCTGGGACGTATCCTTCCTCCCTGTCTCTTACCATAGTCTGGGATGTATCCTTCCTCCCTGTCTCTTACCATAGTCTGGGACGTATCCTTCCTCCCTGTCTCTTACCATAGTCTGGGATGTATCCTTCCTCCCTTCCCTGTCTCTTACCATAGTCTGGGATGTATCCTTCCTCCCTGTCTCTTACCATAGTCTGGGACGTATCCTTCCTCCCTTTCTCTTACCGTAGTCTGGGACGTATCCTTCCTCCCTTCCCTGTCTCTTACCATAGTCTGGGATGTATCCTTCCTCCCTGTCTCTTACCATAGTCTGGGACGTATCCTTCCTCCCTTCCCTGTCTCTTACCATAGTCTGGGATGTATCCTTCCTCCCTGTCTCTCACCATAGTCTGGGATGTATCCTTCCTTCCTCCCTTCCCTGTCTCTTACCATAGTCTGGGACATATCCTTCCTCCCTGTCTCTTACCATAGTCTGGAACGTATCCTTCCTCCCTTCCCTGTCTCTTACCATAGTCTGGGACGTATCCTTCCTCCCTGTCTCTTACCATAGTCTGGGACGCATCCTTCCTCCCTGTCTCTCACCATAATCTGGGACGTATCCTTCCTCCCTGTCTCTTACCATAGTCTGGGACGTATCCTTCCTCCCTGTCTCTTACCATAGTCTGGGACGTATCCTTCCTCCCTGTCTCTTACCATAGTCTGGGACGTATCCTTCCTCCCTGTCTCTTACCATAGTCTGGGATGTATCCTTCCTCCCTTCCCTGTCTCTTACCATAGTCTGGGACGTATCCTCCCTTCCCTGTCTCTTACCATAGTCTGGGACGTATCCTCCCTTCCCTGTCTCTTACCATAGTCTGGGATGTATCCTTCCTCCCTGTCTCTTACCATAGTCTGGGATGTATCCTTCCTCCCTGTCTCTTACCATAGTCTGGGACGTATCCTTCCTCCCTGTCTCTTACCATAGTCTGGGACGTATCCTTCCTCCCTGTCTCTTACCATAGTCTGGGATGTATCCTTCCTCCCTTCCCTGTCTCTTACCATAGTCTGGGACGTATCCTCCCTTCCCTGTCTCTTACCATAGTCTGGGATGTATCCTTCCTCCCTGTCTCTCACCATAGTCTGGGATGTATCCTTCCTTCCTCCCTTCCCTGTCTCTTACCATAGTCTGGGACATATCCTTCCTCCCTGTCTCTTACCATAGTCTGGAACGTATCCTTCCTCCCTTCCCTGTCTCTTACCATAGTCTGGGACATATCCTTCCTCCCTGTCTCTTACCATAGTCTGGGACGCATCCTTCCTCCCTGTCTCTCACCATAGTCTGGGACGTATCCTTCCTCCCTGTCTCTTACCATAGTCTGGGACGTATCCTTCCTCCCTGTCTCTTACCATAGTCTGGGATGTATCCTTCCTCCCTGTCTCTCACCATAGTGTAGGATGTATGGTTCCTCCCTGTCTCTCACCATAGTCTAGGACGTATCCTTCCTCCCTGTCTCTCACCATAGTCTGGGATGTATCCTTCCTCCCTGTCTCTTACCATAGTCTGGGACGTATCCTTCCTCCCTTCCCTGTCTCTTACCATAGTCTGGGATGTATCCTTCCTCCCTGTCTCTCACCATAGTCTGGGATGTATCCTTCCTCCCTGTCTCTCACCATAGTCTAGGATGTATGCTTCCTCCCTGTCTCTCACCATAGTCTAGGACGTATCCTTCCTCCCTGTCTCTCACCATAGTCTAGGATGTATGCTTCCTCCCTGTCTCTCACCATAGTCTAGGACGTATCCTTCCTCCCTGTCTCTCACCATAGTCTGGGATGTATCCTTCCTCCCTGTCTCTTACGATAGTCTGGGATGTATCCTTCCTCCCTGTCTCTTACCATAGTCTGGGACGTAATCTTCCTCCCTGTCTCTTACCATAGTCTGGGATGTATCCTTCCTCCCTGTCTCTCACCATAGTCTAGGATGTATGCTTCCTCCCTGTCTCTCACCATAGTCTAGGACGTATCCTTCCTCCCTGTCTCTCACCATAGTCTGGGATGTATCCTTCCTCCCTGTCTCTTACGATAGTCTGGGATGTATCCTTCCTCCCTGTCTCTTACCATAGTCTGGGACGTATCCTTCCTCCCTTCCCTGTCTCTTACCATAGTCTGGGATGTATCCTTCCTCCCTGTCTCTTACCATAGTCTGGGATGTATCCTTCCTCCCTTCCCTGTCTCTTACCATAGTCTGGGACGTATCCTTCCTCCCTGTCTCTTACCATAGTCTGGGATGTATCCTTCCTCCCTGTCTCTTACCATAGTCTGGGACGTATCCTTCCTCCCTGTCTCTTACCATAGTCTGGGATGTATCCTTCCTCCCTTCCCTGTCTCTTACCATAGTCTGGGATGTATCCTTCCTCCCTGTCTCTTACCATAGTCTGGGACGTATCCTTCCTCCCTTTCTCTTACTGTAGTCTGGGACGTATCCTTCCTCCCTTCCCTGTCTCTTACCATAGTCTGGGACGTATCCTTCCTCCCTGTCTTTTACCATAGTCTGGGACGTATCCTTCCTCCCTTCCCTGTCTCTTACCATAGTCTGGGACGTACCCTTCCTCCCTACCCTGTCTCTTATCACAGTCTGGGACGTATCCTTCCTCCCTGTCTCTTACCATAGTCTGGGACGTATCCTTCCTCCCTGTCTCTTACCATAGTCTGGGACGTATCCTTCCTCCCTTCCCTGTCTCTTACCATAGTCTGGGACGTATCCTTCCTCCCCTCCCTGTCTCTTACCATAGTCTGGGACGTATCCTTCCTCCCCTCCCTGTCTCTTACCATAGTCTGGGACGTATCCTTCCCTGTCTCTTACCATAGTCTGGGACGTATCCTTCCTCCCCTCCCTGTCTCTTACCATAGTCTGGGACGTATCCTTCCCTGTCTCTTACCATAGTCTGGGACGTATCCTTCCTCCCTTCCCTGTCTCTTACCATAGTCTGGGACGTAACTTTCCTCCCTACCCTGTCTCTTACTATAGTCTGGGACGTATCCTTCCTCCCTTCCCTGTCTCTTACCATAGTCTGGGACGTATCCTTCCCTGTCTCTTACCATAGTCTGGAACGTATCCTTCCTTCCTCCCTGTCTCTTACCATAGTCTGGGATGTATCCTTCCTCCCTGTCTCTTACCATAGTCTGGGACGTATCCTTCCTCCCTGTCTCTTACCATAGTCTGGGATGTATCCTTCCTCCCTGTCTCTCACCATAGTGTAGGATGTATGCTTCCTCCCTGTCTCTCACCATAGTCTAGGACGTATCCTTCCTCCCTGTCTCTCACCATAGTCTGGGATGTATCCTTCCTCCCTGTCTCTTACCATAGTCTGGGACGTATCCTTCCTCCCTTCCCTGTCTCTTACCATAGTCTGGGATGTATCCTTCCTCCCTGTCTCTCACCATAGTCTGGGATGTATCCTCCTCCCTGTCTCTTACCATAGTCTGGGACGTAATCTTCCTCCCTGTCTCTTACCATAGTCTGGGATGTATCCTTCCTCCCTGTCTCTCACCATAGTCTAGGATGTATGCTTC
Source organism: Oncorhynchus kisutch (assembly GCF_002021735.2). NCBI lineage: Eukaryota > Metazoa > Chordata > Actinopteri > Salmoniformes > Salmonidae > Oncorhynchus > Oncorhynchus kisutch. The sequence continues at coordinate 84,947,924 of NC_034190.2, forward strand.
CTCCCTGTCTCTCACCATAGTCTAGGACGTATCCTTACTCCCTGTCTCTCACCATAGTCTGGGATGTATCCTTCCTCCCTGTCTCTTACGATAGTCAGGGATGTATCCTTCCTCCCTGTCTCTTACCATAGTCTGGGACGTATCCTTCCTCCCTTCCCTGTCTCTTACCATAGTCTGGGATGTATCCTTCCTCCCTATCTCTTACCATAGTCTGGGACGTATCCTTCCTCCCTGTCTCTTACCATAGTCTGGGATGTATCCTTCCTCCCTGTCTCTTACCATAGTCTGGGACGTATCCTTCCTCCCTGTCTCTTACCATAGTCTGGGATGTATCCTTCCTCCCTTCCCTGTCTCTTACCATAGTCTGGGATGTATCCTTCCTCCCTGTCTCTTACCATAGTCTGGGACGTATCCTTCCTCCCTTTCTCTTACCGTAGTCTGGGACGTATCCTTCCTCCCTTCCCTGTCTCTTACCATAGTCTGGGATGTATCCTTCCTCCCTGTCTCTTACCATAGTCTGGGACGTATCCTTCCTCCCTTCCCTGTCTCTTACCATAGTCTGGGATGTATCCTTCCTCCCTGTCTCTCACCATAGTCTGGGATGTATCCTTCCTTCCTCCCTTCCCTGTCTCTTACCATAGTCTGGGACATATCCTTCCTCCCTGTCTCTTACCATAGTCTGGAACGTATCCTTCCTCCCTTCCCTGTCTCTTACCATAGTCTGGGACGTATCCTTCCTCCCTGTCTCTTACCATAGTCTGGGACGCATCCTTCCTCCCTGTCTCTCACCATAATCTGGGACGTATCCTTCCTCCCTGTCTCTTACCATAGTCTGGGACGTATCCTTCCTCCCTGTCTCTTACCATAGTCTGGGACGTATCCTTCCTCCCTGTCTCTTACCATAGTCTGGGACGTATCCTTCCTCCCTGTCTCTTACCATAGTCTGGGATGTATCCTTCCTCCCTTCCCTGTCTCTTACCATAGTCTGGGACGTATCCTCCCTTCCCTGTCTCTTACCATAGTCTGGGACGTATCCTCCCTTCCCTGTCTCTTACCATAGTCTGGGATGTATCCTTCCTCCCTGTCTCTTACCATAGTCTGGGATGTATCCTTCCTCCCTGTCTCTTACCATAGTCTGGGACGTATCCTTCCTCCCTATCTCTTACCATAGTCTGGGACGTATCCTTCCTCCCTGTCTCTTACCATAGTCTGGGATGTATCCTTCCTCCCTTCCCTGTCTCTTACCATAGTCTGGGACGTATCCTCCCTTCCCTGTCTCTTACCATAGTCTGGGATGTATCCTTCCTCCCTGTCTCTCACCATAGTCTGGGATGTATCCTTCCTTCCTCCCTTCCCTGTCTCTTACCATAGTCTGGGACATATCCTTCCTCCCTGTCTCTTACCATAGTCTGGAACGTATCCTTCCTCCCTTCCCTGTCTCTTACCATAGTCTGGGACATATCCTTCCTCCCTGTCTCTTACCATAGTCTGGGACGCATCCTTCCTCCCTGTCTCTCACCATAGTCTGGGACGTATCCTTCCTCCCTGTCTCTTACCATAGTCTGGGACGTATCCTTCCTCCCTGTCTCTTACCATAGTCTGGGATGTATCCTTCCTCCCTGTCTCTCACCATAGTGTAGGATGTATGGTTCCTCCCTGTCTCTCACCATAGTCTAGGACGTATCCTTCCTCCCTGTCTCTCACCATAGTCTGGGATGTATCCTTCCTCCCTGTCTCTTACCATAGTCTGGGACGTATCCTTCCTCCCTTCCCTGTCTCTTACCATAGTCTGGGATGTATCCTTCCTCCCTGTCTCTCACCATAGTCTGGGATGTATCCTTCCTCCCTGTCTCTCACCATAGTCTAGGATGTATGCTTCCTCCCTGTCTCTCACCATAGTCTAGGACGTATCCTTCCTCCCTGTCTCTCACCATAGTCTAGGATGTATGCTTCCTCCCTGTCTCTCACCATAGTCTAGGACGTATCCTTCCTCCCTGTCTCTCACCATAGTCTGGGATGTATCCTTCCTCCCTGTCTCTTACGATAGTCTGGGATGTATCCTTCCTCCCTGTCTCTTACCATAGTCTGGGACGTAATCTTCCTCCCTGTCTCTTACCATAGTCTGGGATGTATCCTTCCTCCCTGTCTCTCACCATAGTCTAGGATGTATGCTTCCTCCCTGTCTCTCACCATAGTCTAGGACGTATCCTTCCTCCCTGTCTCTCACCATAGTCTGGGATGTATCCTTCCTCCCTGTCTCTTACGATAGTCTGGGATGTATCCTTCCTCCCTGTCTCTTACCATAGTCTGGGACGTATCCTTCCTCCCTTCCCTGTCTCTTACCATAGTCTGGGATGTATCCTTCCTCCCTGTCTCTTACCATAGTCTGGGATGTATCCTTCCTCCCTTCCCTGTCTCTTACCATAGTCTGGGACGTATCCTTCCTCCCTGTCTCTTACCATAGTCTGGGATGTATCCTTCCTCCCTGTCTCTTACCATAGTCTGGGACGTATCCTTCCTCCCTGTCTCTTACCATAGTCTGGGATGTATCCTTCCTCCCTTCCCTGTCTCTTACCATAGTCTGGGATGTATCCTTCCTCCCTGTCTCTTACCATAGTCTGGGACGTATCCTTCCTCCCTTTCTCTTACTGTAGTCTGGGACGTATCCTTCCTCCCTTCCCTGTCTCTTACCATAGTCTGGGACGTATCCTTCCTCCCTGTCTTTTACCATAGTCTGGGACGTATCCTTCCTCCCTTCCCTGTCTCTTACCATAGTCTGGGACGTACCCTTCCTCCCTACCCTGTCTCTTATCACAGTCTGGGACGTATCCTTCCTCCCTGTCTCTTACCATAGTCTGGGACGTATCCTTCCTCCCTGTCTCTTACCATAGTCTGGGACGTATCCTTCCTCCCTTCCCTGTCTCTTACCATAGTCTGGGACGTATCCTTCCTCCCCTCCCTGTCTCTTACCATAGTCTGGGACGTATCCTTCCTCCCCTCCCTGTCTCTTACCATAGTCTGGGACGTATCCTTCCCTGTCTCTTACCATAGTCTGGGACGTATCCTTCCTCCCCTCCCTGTCTCTTACCATAGTCTGGGACGTATCCTTCCCTGTCTCTTACCATAGTCTGGGACGTATCCTTCCTCCCTTCCCTGTCTCTTACCATAGTCTGGGACGTAACTTTCCTCCCTACCCTGTCTCTTACTATAGTCTGGGACGTATCCTTCCTCCCTTCCCTGTCTCTTACCATAGTCTGGGACGTATCCTTCCCTGTCTCTTACCATAGTCTGGAACGTATCCTTCCTTCCTCCCTGTCTCTTACCATAGTCTGGGATGTATCCTTCCTCCCTGTCTCTTACCATAGTCTGGGATGTATCCTTCCTCCCTTCCCTGTCTCTTACCATAGTCTGGGACGTATCCTTCCTCCCTGTCTCTTACCATAGTCTGGGACGTATCCTTCCTCCCTTTCTCTTACCATAGTCTGGGACGTATCCTTCCTCCCTTCCCTGTCTCTTACCATAGTCTGGGACGTATCCTTCCTCCCTGTCTTTTACCATAGTCTGGGACGTATCCTTCCTCCCTTCCCTGTCTCTTACCATAGTCTGGGACGTACCCTTCCTCCCTACCCTGTCTCTTATCACAGTCTGGGACGTATCCTTCCTCCCTGTCTTTTACCATAGTCTGGGACGTATCCTTCCTCCCTTCCCTGTCTCTTACCATAGTCTGGGACGTACCCTTCCTCCCTACCCTGTCTCTTATCACAGTCTGGGACGTATCCTTCCTCCCTGTCTCTTACCATAGTCTGGGACGTATCCTTCCTCCCTGTCTCTTACCATAGTCTGGGACGTATCCTTCCTCCCTTCCCTGTCTCTTACCATAGTCTGGGACGTATCCTTCCTCCCCTCCCTGTCTCTTACCATAGTCTGGGACGTATCCTTCCTCCCCTCCCTGTCTCTTACCATAGTCTGGGACGTATCCTTCCCTGTCTCTTACCATAGTCTGGGACGTATCCTTCCTCCCCTCCCTGTCTCTTACCATAGTCTGGGACGTATCCTTCCCTGTCTCTTACCATAGTCTGGGACGTATCCTTCCTCCCTTCCCTGTCTCTTACCATAGTCTGGGACGTAACTTTCCTCCCTACCCTGTCTCTTACTATAGTCTGGGACGTATCCTTCCTCCCTTCCCTGTCTCTTACCATAGTCTGGGACGTATCCTTCCCTGTCTCTTACCATAGTCTGGAACGTATCCTTCCTTCCTCCCTGTCTCTTACCATAGTCTGGGATGTATCCTTCCTCCCTGTCTCTTACCATAGTCTGGGATGTATCCTTCCTCCCTTCCCTGTCTCTTACCATAGTCTGGGACGTATCCTTCCTCCCTGTCTCTTACCATAGTCTGGGACGTATCCTTCCTCCCTTTCTCTTACCATAGTCTGGGACGTATCCTTCCTCCCTTCCCTGTCTCTTACCATAGTCTGGGACGTATCCTTCCTCCCTGTCTTTTACCATAGTCTGGGACGTACCCTTCCTCCCTACCCTGTCTCTTATCACAGTCTGGGACGTATCCTTCCTCCCTGTCTCTTACCATAGTCTGGGACGTATCCTTCCTCCCTGTCTCTTACCATAGTCTAGGACGTATCCTTCCTCCCTGTCTCTTACCATAGTCTAGGACGCATCCTTCCTCCCTGTCTCTTACCATAGTCTAGGACGTATCCTTCCTCCCTGTCTCTCACCATAGTCTAGGATTTATGCTTCCTCCCTGTCTCTCACCATAGTCTAGGACGTATCCTTCCTCCCTGTCTCTTACCATAGTCTGGGACGTATCCTTCCTCCCTGTCTCTTACCATAGTCTGGGACATATCCTTCCTCCCTGTCTCTTACCATAGTCTGGGACGTATCCTTCCTCCCTTTCTCTTACCATAGTCTGGGACGTATCCTTCCTCCCCTCCCTGTCTCTTACCATAGTCTGGGACGTATCCTTCCTCCCCTCCCTGTCTCTTACCATAGTCTGGGACGTATCCTTCCTCCCTGTCTCTTACCATAGTCTGGGACGTATCCTTCCTCCCTGTCTCTTACCATAGTCTGGGACGTATTCCTCCCTGTCTCTTACCATAGTCTGGGACGTATCCTTCCTCCCTTCCCTGTCTCTTACCATAGTCTGGGACGTATCCTTCCTCCCTGTCTCTTACCATAGTCTGGGACGTATTCCTCCCTGTCTCTTACCATAGTCTGGGACGTATCCTTCCTCCCTTCCCTGTCTCTTACCATAGTCTGGGACGTATCCTTCCTCCCTGTCTCTTACCATAGTCTGGGACGTATCCTTCCTCCCTGTATCTTACCATAGTCTGGGACGTATCCTTCCTCCCCTCCCTGTCTCTTACCATAGTCTGGGACGTATCCTTCCTCCCCTCCCTGTCTCTTACCATAGTCTGGGACGTATCATTCCTCCCTGTCTCTTACCATAGTCTGGGATGTATCCTTCCTCCCTGTCTCTTACCATAGTCTGGGACGTATCCTTCCTCCCTGTCTCTTACCATAGTCTGGGACGTATCCTCCCTTCCCTGTCTCTTACCATAGTCTGGGATGTATCCTTCCTCCCTGTCTCTTACCATAGTCTGGGATGTATCCTTCCTCCCTGTCTCTTACCATAGTTTGGGACGTATCCTTCCCCCCTTCCCTGTCTCTTACCATAGTCTGGGACGTATCCTCCCTTCCCTGTCTCTTACCATAGTCTGGGATGTATCCTTCCTCCCTGTCTCTTACCATATTCTGGGATGTATCCTTCCTCCCTGTCTCTTACCATAGTCTGGGACGTATCCTTCCTCCCTGTCTCTTACCATAGTCTGGGACGTATCCTTCCTCCCTGTCTCTTACCATAGTCTGGGATGTAGCCTTCTCCCTTCCCTGTCTCTTACCATAGTCTGGGACGTATCCTCCCTTCCCTGTCTCTTACCATAGTCTGGGATGTATCCTTCCTCCCTGTCTCTCACCATAGTCTGGGATGTATCCTTCCTTCCTCCCTTCCCTGTCTCTTACCATAGTCTGGGACATATCCTTCCTCCCTGTCTCTTACCATAGTCTGGAACGTATCCTTCCTCCCTTCCCTGTCTCTTACCATAGTCTGGGACGTATCCTTCCTCCCTGTCTCTTACCATAGTCTGGGACACATCCTTCCTCCCTGTCTCTCACCATAGTCTGGGACGTATCCTTCCTCCCTGTCTCTTACCATAGTCTGGGACGTATCCTTCCTCCCTGTCTCTTACCATAGTCTGGGATGTATCCTTCCTCCCTGTCTCTCACCATAGTGTAGGATGTATGCTTCCTCCCTGTCTCTCACCATAGTCTAGGACGTATCCTTCCTCCCTGTCTCTCACCATAGTCTGGGATGTATCCTTCCTCCCTGTCTCTTACCATAGTCTGGGACGTATCCTTCCTCCCTTCCCTGTCTCTTACCATAGTCTGGGATGTATCCTTCCTCCCTGTCTCTCACCATAGTCTGGGATGTATCCTCCTCCCTGTCTCTTACCATAGTCTGGGACGTAATCTTCCTCCCTGTCTCTTACCATAGTCTGGGATGTATCCTTCCTCCCTGTCCTCTCACCATAGTCTAGGATGTATGCTTCCTCCCTGTCTCTCACCATAGTCTAGGACGTATCCTTCCTCCCTGTCTCTCACCATAGTCTGGGATGTATCCTTCCTCCCTGTCTCTTACGATAGTCTGGGATGTATCCTTCCTCCCTGTCTCTTACCATAGTCTGGGACGTATCCTTCCTCCCTTCCCTGTCTCTTACCATAGTCTGGGATGTATCCTTCCTCCCTGTCTCTTACCATAGTCTGGGATGTATCCTTCCTCCCTTCCCTGTCTCTTACCATAGTCTGGGACGTATCCTTCCTCCCTGTCTCTTACCATAGTCTGGATGTATCCTTCCTCCCTGTCTCTTACCATAGTCTGGGACGATCCTTCCTCCCTGTCTCTTACCATAGTCTGGGATGTATCCTTCCTCCCTTCCCTGTCTCTTACCATAGTCTGGGATGTATCCTTCCTCCCTGTCTCTTACCATAGTCTGGGACGTATCCTTCCTCCCTTTCTCTTACCGTAGTCTGGGACGTATCCTTCCTCCCTTCCCTGTCTCTTACCATAGTCCTGGGACGTATCCTTCCTCCCTGTCTTTTAACCATAGTCTGGGACGTATCCTTCCTCCCTTCCCTGTCTCTTACCAGAGTCTGGGACGTATCCTTCTCCCCTCCCTGGTCTCTTACCATAGTCTGGGATCGTATCCTTCCTCCCCTCCCTGTCTCTTTACCATAGTCTGGGACGTATCCTTCCTCCCCCCTGTCTCTTACCATAGTCTGGGACGTATCCTTCCTCCCTACCCTGTCTCTTACCATAGTCTGGGGACGTATTCTTCCTCCCTTCCCTGTCTCTTACCATAGTCTGGGACGTATCCTTCCTCCCTGTCTCTTACCATAGTCTGGGACGTATCCTTCCTCCCCTCCCTGTCTCTTACCATAGTCTGGGACGTATCCTTCCTCCCTACCCTGTCTCTTACCATAGTCTGGGACGTATCCTCCTTCCCTGTCTCTTACCATAGTCTGGGACGTATCCTTCCTCCCTCCCTGTCTCTTACCATAGTCTGGGACGTATCCTTCCTCCCTGTCTCTTACCATAGTCTGGGACGTATCCTTCCTCCCTGTCTCTTACCATAGTCTGGGACGTATCCTTCCTCCCTCCCTGTCTCTTACCATAGTCTGGGACGTATCCTCCTCCTCCCTGTCTCTTACCATAGTCTGGGACGTATCCTTCCTCCCTGTCTCTTACCATAGTCTGGGACGTATCCTTCCTCCCTGTCTCTTACCATAGTCTGGGACGTATCCTTCCTCCCTGTCTCTTACCATAGTCTGGGACGTATCCTTCCTCCCTGTCTCTTACCATAGTCTGGGACGTATCCTTTCCTCCCTGTCTCTTACCATAGTCTGGGACGTATCCTTCCTCCCTGTCTCTTACCATAGTCTGGGACGTATCCTTCCTCCCTGTCTCTTACCATAGTCTGGGACGTATCCTTCCTCCCTGTCTCTTACCATAGTCTGGGACGTATCCTTCCTCCCTGTCTCTTACCATAGTCTGGGACGTATCCTTCCTCCCTCCCTGTCTCTTACCATAGTCTGGGACGTATCCTTCCTCCCTCCCTGTCTCTTACCATAGTCTGGGACGTATCCTTCCTCCCTGTCTCTTACCATAGTCTGGGACGTATCCTTCCTCCCTGTCTCTTACCATAGTCTGGGACGTATCCTTCCTCCCTGTCTCTTACCATAGTCTGGGACGTATCCTTCCTCCCTGTCTCTTACCATAGTCTGGGACGTATTCCTCCCTGTCTCTTACCATAGTCTGGGACGTATCCTTCCTCCCTTCCCTGTCTCTTACCCTGTCCTTACCATTGTCTGGACGCATCCTTCCTCCCTGTCTCTTACCATAGTCTGGGACGTATCCTTCCTCCCTGTCTCTTACCATAGTCTGGGACTTATCCTTCCTCCGCTGTCTCTTACCCTAGTCTGGGACGTATCCTTCCTCCCTGTCTCTTACCATAGTCTGGGACATATCCTTCCTCCCCCCCCTGTACTCTCACCATAGTCTGGGACGTATCCTTCCTCCCTTCCCTGTCTCTTACCATAGTCTGGGACGTATCCTTCCTCCCGGTCTTTTACCATAGTCTGGGACGTATCATTCCTCCCTTCCCTGTCTCTTACACATAGTCTGGGGACTGTACCCTTTCCTCCCTACCCTGTCCTCTTATCACAGTCTGGGACGTATCCTTCCTCCCATCTCTTACCATAGTCTGGGACGTATCCTTCCTCCCTGTCTCTTACCATAGTCTGGGACGTATCCTTCCTTCCTTCCCTGTCTCTTACCATAGTCTGGGACGTATCCTTTCCTCCACTCCCTGTCTCTTACCATAGTCTGGTACGTATCCTTCCTCCCCTCCCTGTCTCTTACCATAGTCTGGGACGTACCTTCCCTGTCTCTTACCATAGTCTGGGACGTATCCTTCCCCCCCTCCCTGTCTCTTACCAGAGTCTGGGAACGTATCCTTCCTCCCGGCGCCTGGTCTCTTACCATAGTCTGGGACGTATCCTTCCCCTCCCTAACCTGTCTCTTCCATAGTCTGGGGACGTATCCTTCCTCCCTCCTCCCTGTCTCTTACCATAGTCTGGGACGTAACTTTCCTCCCTTACCTGTCTCTTACCATAGTCTGGGACGTATCGTTCCTCCCTGTCTTTTACCATAGTCTGGGACGTATCCTTCCTCCCTTCCCTGTCTCTTACCATAGTCTGGGACGTACCCTTCCTCCCTACCCTGTCTCTTATCACAGTCTGGGACGTATCCTTCCTCCCTGTCTCTTACCATAGTCTAGGACGCATCCTTCCTCCCTGTCTCTTACCATAGTCTAGGACGTATCCTTCCTCCCTGTCTCTCACCATAGTCTATGATTTATGCTTCCTCCCTGTCTATCACCATAGTCTAGGACGTATCCTTCCTCCCTGTTCCCTGTCTCTTACCATAGTCTGGGACGTATCCTTCCTCCCTGTCTCTTACCATAGTCTGGGACGTATCCTTCCTCCCTGTCTCTTACCATAGTCTGGGACGTATCCTTCCTCCCTGTCTCTTACCATAGTCTGGGACGTATTCCTTCCTCCTTCCCTCCTTTCTCTTACCATAGTCTGGGACGTATCCTTCCTCCCCTCCCTGTCTCTTACCATAGTCTGGGACGTATCCTTCCTCCCCTCCCTGTCTCTTACCATAGTCTGGGACGTATCCTTCCTCCCTGTCTCTTACCATAGTCTGGGACGTATCCTTCCTTTCTGTCTCTTACCATAGTCTGGGACGTATCCTTCCTCCCCTCCCTGTCTCTTACCATAGTCTGGGACGTATCCTTCTTCCCTGTCTCTTACCATAGTCTGGGACGTATTCCTCCCTGTCTCTTACCATAGTCTGGGACGTATTCCTCCCTGTCTCTTACCATAGTCTGGGACGTATCCTTCCTCCCTTCCCTGTCTCTTACCATAGTCTGGGACGTATCCTTCCTCCCTGTCTCTTACCATGGTCTGGGACGTATCCTTCCTCCCTGTCTCTTACCATAGTCTGGGACGTATCCTTCCTCCCCTCCCTGTCTCTTACCATAGTCTGGGACGTATCCTTCCTCCCCTCCCTGTCTCTTACCATAGTCTGGGACGTATCCTTCCTCCCTGTCTCTTACCATAGTCTGGGATGTATACTTCCTCCCTGTCTCTTACCATAGTCTGGGACGTATCCTTCCTCCCTGTCTCTTACCATAGTCTGGGACGTATCCTTCCTCCCCTCCCTGTCTCTTACCATAGTCTGGGACGTATCCTTCCTCCCCTCCCTGTCTCTTACCATAGTCTGGGACGTATCCTTCCTCCCTGTCTCTTACCATAGTCTGGGATGTATCCTTCCTCCCCGTCTCTTACCATAGTCTGGGACGTATCCTTCCTCCCTGTCTCTTACCATAGTCTGGGACGTATCCTTCCTCCCTTCCCTGTCTCTTACCATAGTCTGGGATGCATCCTCCCTACCCTGTCTCTTACCATAGTCTGGGACGTATCCTTCCTCCCCTCCCTGTCTCTTACCATAGTCTGGGACGTATCCTTCCTCCCTGTCTCTTACCATAGTCTGGGATGTATCCTTTCTCCCTGTCTCTTACCATAGTCTGGGACGTATCCTTCCTCCCTGTCTCTTACCATAGTCTGGGACGTATCCTTCCTCCCCTCCCTGTCTCTTACCATAGTCTGGGACGTATCCTTCCTCCCCTCTCTGTCTCTTACCATAGTCTGGGACGTATCCTTCCTCCCTGTCTCTTACCATAGTCTGGGATGTATCCTTCCTCCCTGTCTCTTACCATAGTCTGGGACGTATCCTTCCTCCCTGTCTCTTACCATAGTCTGGGACGTATCCTTCCTCCCTTCCCTGTCTCTTACCATAGTCTGGGATGCATCCTCCCTACCCTGTCTCTTACCATAGTCTGGGACGCATCCTCCCTACCCTGTCTCTTACCATAGTCTGGGACGTATCCTTCCTCCCTGTCTCTTACCATAGTCTGGGACGTATCCTTCCTCCCTGTCTCTTACCATAGTCTGGGACGTATCCTTCCTCCCTGTCTCTTACCCTAGTCTGGGACGTATCCTTCCTCCCTGTCTCTTACCATAGTCTGGGACATATCCTTCCTCCCCTCCCTGTCTCTCACCATAGTCTGGGACGTATCCTTCCTCCCTTCCCTGTCTCTTACCATAGTCTGGGACGTATCCTTCCTCCCTGTCTCTTACCATAGTCTGGGACGTATCCTTCCTCCCTGTCTCTTACCATAGTCTAGGACGTATCCTTCCTCCCTGTCTCTTACCATAGTCTAGGACGCATCCTTCCTCCCTGTCTCTTACCATAGTCTAGGACGTATCCTTCCTCCCTGTCTCTCACCATAGTCTAGGATTTATGCTTCCTCCCTGTCTCTCACCATAGTCTAGGACGTATCCTTCCTCCCTGTCTCTCACCATAGTCTGGGATGTATCCTTCCTCCCTGTCTCTTACCATAGTCTGGGATGTATCCTTCCTCCCTGTCTCTTACCATAGTCTGGGACGTATCCTTCCTCCCTTCCCTGTCTCTTACCATAGTCTGGGACGTATCCTTCCTCCCTTCCCTGTCTCTTACCATAGTCTGGGATGTATCCTTCCTCCCTGTCTCTTACCATAGTCTGGGATGTATCCTTCCTCCATTCCCTGTCTCTTACCATAGTCTGGGACGTATCTTTCCTCCCTGTCTCTTACCATAGTCTGGGACGTATCCTTCCTCCCTGTCTCTTACCATAGTCTGGGACGTATCCTTCCTCCCTGTCTCTTACCATAGTCTGGGATGTATCCTTCCTCCCTTCCCTGTCTCTTACCATAGTCTGGGACGTATCCTTCCTCCCTGTCTCTTACCATAGTCTGGGACGTATCCTTCCTCCCTTTCTCTTACCATAGTCTGGGACGTATCCTTCCTCCCTTCCCTGTCTCTTACCATAGTCTGGGACGTATCCTTCCTCCCTGTCTTTTACCATAGTCTGGGACGTATCCTTCCTCCCTTCCCTGTCTCTTACCATAGTCTGGGACGTACCCTTCCTCCCTACCCTGTCTCTTATCACAGTCTGGGACGTATCCTTCCTCCCTGTCTCTTACCATAGTCTGGGACGTATCCTTCCTCACTGTCTCTTACCATAGTCTAGGACGTATCCTTCCTCCCTGTCTCTTACCATAGTCTAGGACGCATCCTTCCTCCCTGTCTCTTACCATAGTCTAGGACGTATCCTTCCTCCCTGTCTCTCACCATAGTCTAGGATTTATGCTTCCTCCCTGTCTCTCACCATAGTCTAGGACGTATCCTTCCTCCCTGTCTCTCACCATAGTCTGGGACGTATCCTTCCTCCCCTCCCTGTCTCTTACCATAGTCTGGGACGTATCCTTCTTCCCTGTCTCTTACCATAGTCTGGGACGTATTCCTCCCTGTCTCTTACCATAGTCTGGGACGTATCCTTCCTCCCTTCCCTGTCTCTTACCATAGTCTGGGATGTATCCTTCCTCCCTGTCTCTTACCATAGTCTGGGATGTATCCTTCCTCCCTTCCCTGTCTCTTACCATAGTCTGGGACGTATCCTTCCTCCCTGTCTCTTACCATAGTCTGGGATGTATCCTTCCTCCCTGTCTCTTACCATAGTCTGGGATGTATCCTTCCTCCCTGTCTCTTACCATAGTCTGGGATGTATCCTTCCTCCCTTCCCTGTCTCTTACCATAGTCTGGGACGTATCCTTCCTCCCTGTCTCTTACCATAGTCTGGGACTTATCCTTCCTCCCTTTCTCTTACCATAGTCTGGGACGTATCCTTCCTCCCTTCCCTGTCTCTTACCATAGTCTGGGACGTATCCTTCCTCCCTGTCTTTTACCATAGTCTGGGACGTATCCTTCCTCCCTTCCCTGTCTCTTACCATAGTCTGGGACGTACCCTTCCTCCCTACCCTGTCTCTTATCACAGTCTGGGACGTATCCTTCCTCCCTGTCTCTTACCATAGTCTGGGACGTATCCTTCCTCCCTGTCTCTTACCATAGTCTGGGACGTATCCTTCCTCCCCTCCCTGTCTCTTACCATAGTCTGGGACGTATCCTTCCCTATCTCTTACCATAGTCCTGGGACGTATCCTTCCTCCCCTCCCTGTCTCTTACCATAGTCTGGGACGTATCCTTCCTCCCTTCCCTGTCTCTTATCATAGTCTGGGACGTATCCTTCCTCCCTTCCCTGTCTCTTACCATAGTCTGGGATGTATCCTTCCTCCCTGTCTCTTACCATAGTCTGGGATGTATCCTTCCTCCCTTCCCTGTCTCTTACCATAGTCTGGGACGTATCCTTCCTCCCTGTCTCTTACCATAGTCTGGGATGTATCCTTCCTCCCTGTCTCTTACCATAGTCTGGGACGTATCCTTCCTCCCTGTCTCTTACCATAGTCTGGGACGTATCCTTCCTCCCTGTCTCTTACCATAGTCTGGGACGTATCCTTCCTCCCTGTCTCTTACCATAGTCTGGGACGTATCCTTCCTCCCTTTCTCTTACCATAGTCTGGGACGTATCCTTCCTCCCCTCCCTGTCTCTTACCATAGTCTGGGACGTATCCTTCCTCCCCTCCCTGTCTCTTACCATAGTCTGGGACGTATCCTTCCTCCCTGTCTCTTACCATAGTCTGGGACGTATCCTTCCTCCCTGTCTCTTACCATAGTCTGGGACGTATCCTTCTTCCCTGTCTCTTACCATAGTCTGGGACGTATTCCTCCCTGTCTCTTACCATAGTCTGGGACGTATCCTTCCTCCCTTCCCTGTCTCTTACCATAGTCTGGGACGTATCCTTCCTCCCTGTCTCTTACCATAGTCTGGGACGTATCCTTCCTCCCTGTCTCTTACCATAGTCTGGGACATATCCTTCCTCCCCTCCCTGTCTCTTACCATAGTCTGGGACGTATCCTTCCTCCCCTCCCTGTCTCTTACCATAGTCTGGGACGTATCCTTCCTCCCTGTCTCTTACCATAGTCTGGGATGTACCTTCCTCCCTGTCTCTTACCATAGTCTGGGATGTACCTTCCTCCCTGTCTCTTACCATAGTCTGGGACGTATCCTTCCTCCCTGTCTCTTACCATAGTCTGGGACGTATCCTTCCTCCCCTCACTGTCTCTTACCATAGTCTAGGACGTATCCTTCCTCCCTGTCTCTTACCATAGTCTAGGACGCATCCTTCCTCCCTGTCTCTTACCATAGTCTAGGACGTATCCTTCCTCCCTGTCTCTCACCATAGTCTAGGATTTATGCTTCCTCCCTGTCTCTCACCATAGTCTAGGACGTATCCTTCCTCCCTGTCTCTCACCATAGTCTGGGACGTATCCTTCCTCCCCTCCCTGTCTCTTACCATAGTCTGGGACGTATCCTTCTTCCCTGTCTCTTACCATAGTCTGGGACGTATTCCTCCCTGTCTCTTACCATAGTCTGGGACGTATCCTTCCTCCCTTCCCTGTCTCTTACCATAGTCTGGGATGTATCCTTCCTCCCTGTCTCTTACCATAGTCTGGGATGTATCCTTCCTCCCTTCCCTGTCTCTTACCATAGTCTGGGACGTATCCTTCCTCCCTGTCTCTTACCATAGTCTGGGATGTATCCTTCCTCCCTGTCTCTTACCATAGTCTGGGATGTATCCTTCCTCCCTGTCTCTTACCATAGTCTGGGATGTATCCTTCCTCCCTTCCCTGTCTCTTACCATAGTCTGGGACGTATCCTTCCTCCCTGTCTCTTACCATAGTCTGGGACTTATCCTTCCTCCCTTTCTCTTACCATAGTCTGGGACGTATCCTTCCTCCCTTCCCTGTCTCTTACCATAGTCTGGGACGTATCCTTCCTCCCTGTCTTTTACCATAGTCTGGGACGTATCCTTCCTCCCTTCCCTGTCTCTTACCATAGTCTGGGACGTACCCTTCCTCCCTACCCTGTCTCTTATCACAGTCTGGGACGTATCCTTCCTCCCTGTCTCTTACCATAGTCCTGGGACGTATCCTTCCTCCCTGTCTCTTACCATAGTCTGGGACGTATCCTTCCTCCCCTCCCTGTCTCTTACCATAGTCTGGGACGTATCCTTCCCTATCTCTTACCATAGTCTGGGACGTATCCTTCCTCCCCTCCCTGTCTCTTACCATAGTCTGGGACGTATCCTTCCTCCCTTCCCTGTCTCTTATCATAGTCTGGGACGTATCCTTCCTCCCTTCCCTGTCTCTTACCATAGTCTGGGATGTATCCTTCCTCCCTGTCTCTTACCATAGTCTGGGATGTATCCTTCCTCCCTTCCCTGTCTCTTACCATAGTCTGGGACGTATCCTTCCTCCCTGTCTCTTACCATAGTCTGGGATGTATCCTTCCTCCCTGTCTCTTACCATAGTCTGGGACGTATCCTTCCTCCCTGTCTCTTACCATAGTCTGGGACGTATCCTTCCTCCCTGTCTCTTACCATAGTCTGGGACGTATCCTTCCTCCCTGTCTCTTACCATAGTCTGGGACGTATCCTTCCTCCCTTTCTCTTACCATAGTCTGGGACGTATCCTTCCTCCCCTCCCTGTCTCTTACCATAGTCTGGGACGTATCCTTCCTCCCCTCCCTGTCTCTTACCATAGTCTGGGACGTATCCTTCCTCCCTGTCTCTTACCATAGTCTGGGACGTATCCTTCCTCCCTGTCTCTTACCATAGTCTGGGACGTATCCTTCTTCCCTGTCTCTTACCATAGTCTGGGACGTATTCCTCCCTGTCTCTTACCATAGTCTGGGACGTATCCTTCCTCCCTTCCCTGTCTCTTACCATAGTCTGGGACGTATCCTTCCTCCCTGTCTCTTACCATAGTCTGGGACGTATCCTTCCTCCCTGTCTCTTACCATAGTCTGGGACATATCCTTCCTCCCCTCCCTGTCTCTTACCATAGTCTGGGACGTATCCTTCCTCCCCTCCCTGTCTCTTACCATAGTCTGGGACGTATCCTTCCTCCCTGTCTCTTACCATAGTCTGGGATGTACCTTCCTCCCTGTCTCTTACCATAGTCTGGGACGTATCCTTCCTCCCTGTCTCTTACCATAGTCTGGGACGTATCCTTCCTCCCTTCCCTGTCTCTTACCATAGTCTGGGATGCATCCTCCCTACCCTGTCTCTTACCATAGTCTGGGACGCATCCTCCCTACCCTGTCTCTTACCATTGTCTGGGACGCATCCTTCCTCCCTGTCTCTTACCATAGTCTGGGACGTATCCTTCCTCCCTGTCTCTTACCATAGTCTGGGACATATCCTTCCTCCCCTCCCTGTCTCTCACCATAGTCTGGGACGTATCCTTCCTCCCTTCCCTGTCTCTTACCATAGTCTGGGACGTATCCTTCCTCCCTGTCTCTTACCATAGTCTGGGACGTATCCTTCCTCCCTGTCTCTTACCATAGTCTAGGACGTATCCTTCCTCCCTGTCTCTTACCATAGTCTAGGACGCATCCTTCCTCCCTGTCTCTTACCATAGTCTAGGACGTATCCTTCCTCCCTGTCTCTCACCATAGTCTAGGATTTATGCTTCCTCCCTGTCTCTCACCATAGTCTAGGACGTATCCTTCCTCCCTGTCTCTCACCATAGTCTGGGATGTATCCTTCCTCCCTGTCTCTTACCATAGTCTGGGATGTATCCTTCCTCCCTGTCTCTTACCATATTCTGGGACGTATCCTTCCTCCCTTCCCTGTCTCTTACCATAGTCTGGGACGTATCCTTCCTCCCTTCCCTGTCTCTTACCATAGTCTGGGATGTATCCTTCCTCCCTGTCTCTTACCATAGTCTGGGATGTATCCTTCCTCCATTCCCTGTCTCTTACCATAGTCTGGGACGTATCCTTCCTCCCTGTCTCTTACCATAGTCTGGGATGTATCCTTCCTCCCTGTCTCTTACCATAGTCTGGGACGTATCCTTCCTCCCTGTCTCTTACCATAGTCTGGGATGTATCCTTCCTCCCTTCCATGTCTCTTACCATAGTCTGGGACGTATCCTTCCTCCCTGTCTCTTACCATAGTCTGGGACGTATCCTTCCTCCCTTTCTCTTACCATAGTCTGGGACGTATCCTTCCTCCCTTCCCTGTCTCTTACCATAGTCTGGGACGTATCCTTCCTCCCTGTCTTTTACCATAGTCTGGGACGTATCCTTCCTCCCTTCCCTGTCTCTTACCATAGTCTGGGACGTACCCTTCCTCCCTACCCTGTCTCTTATCACAGTCTGGGACGTATCCTTCCTCCCTGTCTCTTACCATAGTCTGGGACGTATCCTTCCTCCCTGTCTCTTACCATAGTCTGGGACGTATCCTTCCTCCCTTTCTCTTACCATAGTCTGGGACGTATCCTTCCTCCCTTTCTCTTACCATAGTCTGGGACGTATCCTTCCTCCCCTCCCTGTCTCTTACCATAGTCTGGGACGTATCCTCCCTTCCCTGTCTCTTACCATAGTCTGGGACGTATCCTTCCTCCCTCTCTCTTACCATAGTCTGGGACGTATCCTCCCTTCCTGTCTCTTACCATAGTCTGGGACGTATCCTTCCTCCCTGTCTCTTACCATAGTCTGGGACGTATCCTTCCTCCCTGTCTCTTACCATAGTCTGGGACATATCCTCCCTTCCTGTCTCTTACCATAGTCTGGGACGTATCCTTCCTCCCTGTCTCTTACCATAGTCTGGGACGTATCCTTCTTCCCCTCCCTGTCTCTTAGCATAGTCTGGGACGTATCCTTCCTCCCTGTCTCTTACCATAGTCTGGGACGTATCCTTCCTTCCCTCCCTGTCTCTTACCATAGTCTGGGACGTATCCTTCCTCCCCTCCCTGTCTCTTACCATAGTCTGGGACGTATCCTTCCTCCCTGTCTCTTACCATAGTCTGGGACGTATCCTTCCTCCCTGTCTCTTACCATAGTCTGGGACGTATCCTTCCTCCCTGTCTCTTACCATAGTCTGGGACGTATCCTTCCTCCCTGTCTCTTACCATAGTCTGGGACGTATCCTTCCTCCCTGTCTCTTACCATAGTCTGGGACGTATCCTTCCTCCCTGTCTCTTACCATAGTCTGGGACATATCCTTCCTCCCTGTCTCTTACCATAGTCTGGGACGTATCCTCCCTTCCCTGTCTCTTACCGTAGTCTGGGACGTATCCTTCCGCCCTGTCTCTTACCATAGTCTGGGACGTATCCTTCCTCCCTGTCTCTTACCATAGTCTGGGACGTATCCTTCCCTGTCTCTTACCATAGTCTGGGACGTATCCTTCCTCCCTTCCCTGTCTCTTACCATAGTCTGGGACGTATCCTTCCTCCCCTGTCTCTTACCATAGTCTAGGACGTATCCTTCCTCCCTGTCTCTTACCATAGTCTAGGACGTATCCTTCCTCCCTGTCTCTTACCATAGTCTGGGACGTATCCTTCCTCCCTGTCTCTTACCATAGTCTGGGACGTATCCTTCTTCCCTGTCTCTTACCATAGTCTGGGATGTATCCTTCCCTGTCTCTTACCATAGTCGGGGACGTATCCTTCCTCCCTTTCCTATCTCTTACCATAGTCTAGGACGTATCCTTCCTCCCTGTCTCTTACCATAGTCTAGGACGTATCCTTCCTCCCTGTCTCTTACCATAGTCTGGGACGTATCCTTCCCTGTCTCTTACCATAGTCTAGGACGTATCCTTCCTCCCTGTCTCTTACCATAGTCTGGGACGTATCCTTCCCTGCCTCTTACCATAGTCTGGGACGTACCCTCCCTACCCTGTCTCTTACCATAGTCTGGGACGTATCCTCCCTTCCCTGTCTCTTACCATAGTCTGGGACGTATCCTCCCTTCCCTGTCTCTTACCATAGTCTGGGACGTATCCTTCCTCCCTGTCTCTTACCATAGTCTGGGACGTATCCTTCCTCCCTGTCTCTTACCATAGTCTGGGACATATCCTTCCTCCCTGTCTCTTACCATAGTCTGGGACGTATCCTTCCTCCCCTCCCTGTCTCTTACCATAGTCTGGGACGTATCCTTCCTCCCCTCCCTGTCTCTTAGCATAGTCTGGGACGTATCCTTCCTCCCTGTCTCTTACCATAGTCTGGGACGTATCCTTCCTCCCTGTCTCTTACCATAGTCTGGGACGTATCCTTCCTCCCTGTCTCTTACCATAGTCTGGGACGTATCCCTCCTCCCTGTCTCTTACCATAGTCTGGGACGTATCCTTCCTCCCTGTCTCTTACCATAGTCTGGGACGTATCCTTCCTCCCTGTCTCTTACCATAGTCTGGGACGTATCCTTCCTCCCTGTCTCTTACCATAGTCTGGGACGTATCCTTCCTCCCTGTCTCTTACCATAGTCTGGGACGTATCCGTTTCCTTTCTTCAGTACCAGGTGTATACGATGTCCTCCTCTTCTTATCTGCTCTACGGCCTGGCTGTGAGTCATTCCTGTTGTACTGTCACCATTTATCTCCACCAGCTGGTCACTCACCTACACAACAGCATTACAATACAGGTTACACAAACCACAACAACTACACACACACACCACAACTACACACACACTCACACACAGAGACACACACAAACCACAACAACTACACACACACACACTCACACACAGAGAAACACACAAACCACAACAACACTACAGCCTGGCTGTGGGTTACTGATTCAGAGATGTTGGGTTAAAATGTTGGGTTAACTAGGTATCCCTCTATCCTCTTTTCCTATTGTCTGTTATACTGTCACCATTTATCTAGGTATCTCTCTTTCCCTATTGTCTGTTATACTGTCACCATTTATCTAGGTATCTCTCTTTCCCTATTGTCTGTTATACTGTCACCATTTAACTAGGTATCTCTCTTTCCCTATTGTCTGTTACACTGTCACCATATCCCTCTTTCCCTATTGTCTGTTATACTGTCACCATTTATCTAGGTATCTCTCTTTCCCTATTGTCTGTTATACACTCACCATTTAACTAGGTATCTCTCTTTCCCTATTGTCTGTTACACTGTCACCATTTAACTAGGTATCCCTCTTTCCCTATTGTCTGTTACACTGTCACCATATCCCTCTTTCCCTATTGTCTGTTATACTGTCACCATTTAACTAGGTATCCCTCTTTCCCTATTGTCTGTTACACTGTCACCATATCCCTCTTTCCCTATTGTCTGTTATACTGTCACCATTTATCTAGGTATCTCTCTTTCCCTATTGTCTGTTATACTGTCACCATATCCCTCTTTCCCTATTGTCTGTTATACTGTCACCATTTAACTAGGTATCTCTCTTTCCCTATTGTCTGTTATACTGTCACCATATCCCTCTTTCCCTATTGTCTGTTACACTGTCACCATTTAACTAGGTATCTCTCTTTCCCTATTGTCTGTTATACTGTCACCATTTAACTAGGTATCTCTCTTTCCTCTTTCCCTATTGTCTGTTATACTGTCACCATTTAACTAGGTATTCCTCTTTCCCTATTGTCTGTTATACTGTCACCATTTAACTAGGTATCTGTCTTTCCCTATTGTCTGTTATACTGTCACCATTTAACTAGGTATCTCTCTTTCCCTATTGTCTGTTACACTGTCACCATTTATCTAGGTATCTCTCTTTCCCTATTGTCTGTTATACTGTCACCATATCCCTCTTTCCCTATTGTCTGTTACACTGTCACCATTTAACTAGGTATCTCTCTTTCCCTATTGTCTGTTATACTGTCACCATTTATCTAGGTATCCCTCTCTCCCTATTGTCTGTTATACTGTCACCATTTAACTCCACCAGCTGTTCACTCAGCTACTCACACACAGCTGTCTTGTCTTACCTACACAACGCACACCTTCTGACTATCTCACCTGTATCTTGTGGCTGCGTGAGGCAGACCCTCCCTCCATCAGTCCCCAACACACCCAGCTGACTGTCTCACCTGTATCTTGTGGCTGCGTGAGGCAGACCCTCCCTCCATCAGTCCCCAACACACCCACCTGACTGTCACACCTGTATCTTGTGGTTGCGTGGGGCAGACCCTCCCTCCATCAGTCCCCAACACACCCACCTGACTGTCACACCTGTATCTTGTGGTTGCGTGGGGCAGACCCTCCCTCCATCAGTCCCCAACACACCCACCTAACTGTCACACCTGTATCTTGTGGTTGCGTGGGGCAGACCCTCCCTCCATCAGTCCCCAACGCACCCAGCTGACTATCTCACCTGTATCCTGTGGCTGCGTGAGGCAGGTCCTCCCTCCATCAGTCCCAGGACATACAGGCCCATGTTGTACTCACTGCCCCCCCGCAGACTGAAGCCAAAACCTGTAGGACCTCTCTCTAGGTCTACACTATAGTAACGCTGGTCCTGCTGCTAGAAGGAGAGGAAGAGAGAAAGACAGGGAGAGAGGGAGAGAGAGAGAGAGAGAGAGAGAGACAGGGAGAGAGAGGGAGAGAGAGCGAAGAGAGAGAGAGAAGAGAGAGAGAGAGAGGGAGAGAGAGAGAGGGAGAGAGAGAGAGAGGAAGAGAGGGAGAGAGAGAGAGAGAGAGAGAGAGAGAGGGAGAGAGAGAGAAGAGAGAGGGAGAGAGAGAGAGAGAGAGAGAGAGAGAGAGGGAGAGAGAGAGAGGAGTAACAGGACAGAAAGATCTCACAATCACTCCGGGATCGACAGGGCAATTATAAAGACAACAACTTATTAGAGAGGAAATTATCTGATTTGATGTATCATGTATATCATTAAATCAAAATGCACATACAAGCCTCACCTTGGGCCTCCCTCTGTGGCCTTTCCTTGTCCTGCCACCAGCGTCTAACTCTGGGCCTTCTGACATACTAGAGGAGTCTAAGGGAGATAGAAATAGCTAAGAAAGTTAAGAGATGATAGAGCTTACAGTAGAAAACAATTGGGTGGGGAGCAATCTCTAGTGAACAGATATCTGTGCGTAAACCGTAGATGCTGTTGAGAGGGGATTGCTGAGAGTTAATTTTTTGGTGAGGGTGGAGACTTCGTAAACCGGAACTCTCAATTTCGAACAGCTATAAACCTAGAATTTAATCAATCAGATTTCCAAATTACGTTCAATTTTTTGTCCTGGGATAACCTGAGATGAGGTGGGAAGTCTATGGTACTGTTTCCCTAAAGGAGAAGAAATACTCCTCTATTGGAATTGCTATGGTGTGAAGTGAGTGACAGATCTGAGCTACCTGTAGCTGAGGTTGTGTTGTGCGTGTGAGCATGGATACATATATAACTAGATACTGGTAGGTTTATAACTAGATATACGTATGTATATCACTAGATATTGGTAGGTTTACAACTAGATATTGGTATGTATATAACTAGATACTGGTATGTATATAACTAGATACTTGTAGGTATATCACTAGATATTGGTAGGTTTACAACTAGATATTGGTAGGTATATAACTAGATACTGGTATGTATATAACTAGATATTGGTGTGTATATAACTAGATATTGGTAGGTATATCACTAGATATTGGTATATATTGGTATGTATATCACTAGATATTGGTATATATTGGTATGTATATAACTGGATATTGGTATGTATATAACTATATACTGGTAGGTATATCACTAGATATTGGTATATATTGGTATGTAATATAACTATATATTGGTATATATTGGTATGTATATAACTAGATACTGGTATATATTGGTATGTATATAACTAGATACTGGTGTGTATATAACTAGATAGTGGTATGTATATAACTAGATATTGGTGTGTTAATAACTAGATATTGGTAGGTATATAACTAGATATTATTATGTATATAACTAGATATTGGTATATATTGGTGTGTATATAACTATATATTGGTATGTATATAACTAGATATTGGTATGTATTGGTATGTATATAACTAGATATTGGTATGTATATAACTAGATATTGGTATGTATATAACTAGATATTGGTAGGTATATAACTAGATATTGGTATGTATATAACTAGATATTGGTAGGTATATAACTAGATATTGGTATGTATATAACTAGATATTGGTAGGTATATAACTAGATACTGGTATATTTTGGTATGTATATAACTAGATATTGGTGTGTATATAACTGGATATTGGTATGTATATAATTAGATTTAACTAGATATTGGTATGTATATAACTAGATATTGGTATGTATATAACTAGATACTGGTATGTATATAACTAGATATTGATATGTATATAACTAGATACTGGTGTGTATATAACTAGATACTGGTATGTATATAACTAGATATTGGTGTGTATATAACTAGATACTGGTATGTATATAACTAGATATTGGTATGTATATAACTATATATTGGTGTGTATATAACTAGATACTGGTATATATTGGTATGTATATAACTAGATATTGGTATGTATATAACTAGATATTGGTATGTATATAACTAGATACTGGTGTGTATATAACTAGATACTGGTATGTATATAACTAGATACTGGTATGTATATAACTAGATATTGGTATATATTGGTATGTAATATAACTAGATACTGGTGTGTATATAACTAGATACTGGTGTGTATATAACTAGATACTGGTATGTATATAACTAGATATTGGTATGTATATAACTAGATACTGGTATGTATATAACTAGATATTGGTATATATTGGTGTGTATATAACTAGATATTGGTATGTATATAACTAGATATTGGTATGTATATAACTAGATATTGGTATATATTGGTATGTAATATAACTAGATATTGGTATATATATAACTAGATATTGGTATATATTGGTATGTATATAACTAGATACTGGTGTGTATATAACTAGATAATGGTATGTATATAACTAGATATTGGTGTGTATATAACTAGATATTGGTATGTATATAACTATATATTAGTGTGTATATAACTAGATAGTGGTATGTATATAACTATATATTGGTGTGTTAATAACTAGATATTGGTAGGTATATAACTAGATATTATTATGTATATAACTAGATACTGGTATATATTGGTGTGTATATAACTAGATATTAGTATGTATATAACTATATATTGGTGTGTATATAACTAGATATTGGTATGTATATAACTAGATATTGGTATATATTGGTGTGTATATAACTAGATATTGGTATATATTGGTATGTATATAACTGGATATTGGTATGTATATAACTAGATATTGGTATGTATAGAACTAGATATTGGTATATATTGGTATGTATATAACTAGATATTGGTATATATTGGTATGTATATAACTGGATATTGGTATGTATATAACTAGATATTGGTATGTATATAACTAGATATTGGTATGTATATAACTAGATATTGGTATATATATATAACTAGATATTGGTATGTATATAACTAGATATTGGTAGGTATATCACTAGATACTGGTATATATTGGTATGTATATAACTAGATATTGGTGTGTATATAACTGGATATTGGTATGTATATAATTAGATTTAACTAGATATTGGTATGTATATAACTAGATACTGGTATGTATATAACTAGATATTGGTATGTATATAACTAGATACTGGTATGTATATAACTAGATACTGGTATGTATATAACTAGATATTGGTATGTATATAACTAGATATTGGTATATATATAACTAGATATTGGTATGTATATAACTAGATATTGGTAGGTATATCACTAGATACTGGTATATATTGGTATGTATATAACTAGATATTGGTGTGTATATAACTGGATATTGGTATGTATATAATTAGATTTAACTAGATATTGGTATGTATATAACTAGATACTGGTATGTATATAACTAGATTTAACTAGATATTGGTATGTATATAACTAGATATTGGTATGTATATAACTGGATATTGGTATGTATATAACTAGATATTGGTATATATTGGTATGTATATAACTAGATATTGGTAGGTATATAACTAGATACTGGTATATATTGGTATGTATATAACTAGATATTGGTGTGTATATAACTGGATATTGGTATGTATATAATTAGATTTAACTAGATATTGGTAATGTATATAACTAGATATTGGTATGTATATAACTAGATACTGGTATGTATATAACTAGATACTGGTATGTATATAACTAGATACTGGTATGTATATAACTAGATATTGATATGTATATAACTAGATACTGGTGTGTATATAACTAGATACTGGTATGTATATAACTAGATATTGGTGTGTATATAACTAGATACTGGTATGTATATAACTAGATATTGGTATGTATATAACTAGATACTGGTGTGTATATAACTAGATACTGGTATATATTGGTATGTATATAACTAGATATTGGTATGTATATAACTAGATACTGGTATGTATATAACTAGATATTGGTATATATTGGTATGTATATAACTAGATATTGGTATGTATATAACTAGATACTGGTATGTATATAACTAGATACTGGTATATATTGGTATGTATATAACTAGATATTGGTATGTATATAACTAGATACTGGTGTGTATATAACTAGATACTGGTATGTATATAACTAGATATTGGTATATATTGGTGTGTATATAACTAGATATTGGTATGTATATAACTAGATACTGGTATGTATATAACTATATATTGGTATGTATATAACTAGATGTTGGTATATATTGGTATGTATATAACTAGATATTGGTATGTCACTAGATATTGGTATATATTGGTATGTATATAACTAGATATTGGTGTGTATATAACTAGATATTGGTAGGTATATAACTAGATATTGGTATGTATATAACTAGATATTGGTATGTATATAACTAGATACTGGTGTGTATATAACTAGATACTGGTATGTATATAACTAGATATTGGTATGTATATAACTAGATACTGGTATGTATATAACTAGATATTGGTATATATTGGTGTGTATATAACTATATATTGGTATGTATATAACTAGATATTGGTATGTATATAACTAGATATTGGTGTGTATATAACTAGATACTGGTATGTATATAACTAGATACTGGTATGTATATAACTAGATATTGGTAGGTATATAACTAGATATTGATATGTATATAACTAGATACTGGTATGTATATAACTAGATATTGGTATGTATATAACTAGATATTGGTATGTATATAACTAGATACTGGTATATATTGGTATGTATATAACTAGATATTGGTATGTATATAACTAGATACTGGTGTGTATATAACTAGATATTGGTATATATTGGTATGTAATATAACTAGATATTGGTATATATATAACTAGATATTGGTATATATTGGTATGTATATAACTAGATACTGGTGTGTATATAACTAGATACTGGTATGTATATAACTAGATATTGGTATATATTGGTATGTAATATAACTAGATATTGGTATATATATAACTAGATATTGGTATATATTGGTATGTATATAACTAGATACTGGTGTGTATATAACTAGATAATGGTATGTATATAACTAGATATTGGTGTGTATATAACTAGATATTGGTATGTATATAACTATATATTGGTGTGTATATAACTAGATAGTGGTATGTATATAACTATATATTGGTGTGTTAATAACTAGATATTGGTAGGTATATAACTAGATATTATTATGTATATAACTAGATACTGGTATATATTGGTGTGTATATAACTAGATATTAGTATGTATATAACTATATATTGGTGTGTATATAACTAGATATTGGTATGTATATAACTAGATATTGGTATGTATATAACTAGATATTGGTATATATTGGTGTGTATATAACTAGATATTGGTATATATTGGTATGTATATAACTGGATATTGGTATGTATATAACTAGATATTGGTATGTATATAACTAGATATTGGTATGTATATAACTAGATATTGGTATGTATATAACTAGATATTGGTATATATATAACTAGATATTGGTATATATTGGTATGTATATAACTAGATATTGGTATGTATATAACTAGATATTGGTATGTATATAACTAGATATTGGTATATATATAACTAGATATTGGTATATATTGGTATGTATATAACTAGATATTGGTAGGTATATCACTAGATACTGGTATATATTGGTATGTATATAACTAGATATTGGTGTGTATATAACTGGATATTGGTATGTATATAATTAGATTTAACTAGATATTGGTATGTATATAACTAGATACTGGTATGTATATAACTAGATTTAACTAGATATTGGTATGTATATAACTAGATATTGGTATGTATATAACTGGATATTGGTATGTATATAACTAGATATTGGTAGGTATATAACTAGATACTGGTATATATTGGTATGTATATAACTAGATATTGGTGTGTATATAACTGGATATTGGTATGTATATAATTAGATTTAACTAGATATTGGTATGTATATAACTAGATATTGGTATGTATATAACTAGATATTGGTATGTATATAACTAGATACTGGTGTGTATATAACTAGATACTGGTATGTATATAACTAGATATTGGTGTGTATATAACTAGATACTGGTATGTATATAACTAGATATTGGTATGTATATAACTAGATACTGGTGTGTATATAACTAGATACTGGTATATATTGGTATGTATATAACTAGATATTGGTATGTATATAACTAGATACTGGTATGTATATAACTAGATACTGGTATATATTGGTATGTATATAACTAGATATTGGTATGTATATAACTAGATACTGGTGTGTATATAACTAGATACTGGTATGTATATAACTAGATATTGGTATATATTGGTGTGTATATAACTAGATATTGGTATGTATATAACTAGATACTGGTATGTATATAACTATATATTGGTATGTATATAACTAGATGTTGGTATATATTGGTATGTATATAACTAGATATTGGTGTGTATATAACTAGATATTGGTAGGTATATAACTAGATATTGGTATGTATATAACTAGATATTGGTATGTATATAACTAGATATTGGTATGTATATAACTAGATACTGGTGTGTATATAACTAGATACTGGTATGTATATAACTAGATATTGGTATGTATATAACTAGATACTGGTATGTATATAACTAGATATTGGTATATATTGGTGTGTATATAACTATATATTGGTATGTATATAACTGGATATTGGTGTGTATATAACTAGATATTGGTGTGTATATAACTAGATACTGGTATGTATATAACTAGATATTGGTATATATTGGTATGTATATAACTAGATACTGGTATGTATATAACTAGATATTGGTAGGTATATAACTAGATATTGATATGTATATAACTAGATACTGGTATGTATATAACTAGATATTGGTATGTATATAACTAGATATTGGTATGTATATAACTAGATACTGGTATATATTGGTATGTATATAACTAGATATTGGTATGTATATAACTAGATACTGGTGTGTATATAACTAGATACTGGTGTGTATATAACTAGATACTGGTATGTATATAACTAGATATTGGTATGTATATAACTAGATACTGGTATGTATATAACTAGATATTGGTATATATTGGTGTGTATATAACTAGATATTGGTATGTATATAACTAGATATTGGTATATATTGGTATGTAATATAACTAGATATTGGTATATATATAACTAGATATTGGTATATATTGGTATGTATATAACTAGATACTGGTGTGTATATAACTAGATAATGGTATGTATATAACTAGATATTGGTGTGTATATAACTAGATATTGGTATGTATATAACTATATATTAGTGTGTATATAACTAGATAGTGGTATGTATATAACTATATATTGGTGTGTTAATAACTAGATATTGGTAGGTATATAACTAGATATTATTATGTATATAACTAGATACTGGTATATATTGGTGTGTATATAACTAGATATTAGTATGTATATAACTATATATTGGTGTGTATATAACTAGATATTGGTATGTATATAACTAGATATTGGTATATATTGGTGTGTATATAACTAGATATTGGTATATATTGGTATGTATATAACTGGATATTGGTATGTATATAACTAGATATTGGTATGTATATAACTAGATATTGGTATATATTGGTATGTATATAACTAGATATTGGTATATATTGGTATGTATATAACTGGATATTGGTATGTATATAACTAGATATTGGTATGTATATAACTAGATATTGGTATGTATATAACTAGATATTGGTATATATATATAACTAGATATTGGTATGTATATAACTAGATATTGGTAGGTATATCACTAGATACTGGTATATATTGGTATGTATATAACTAGATATTGGTGTGTATATAACTGGATATTGGTATGTATATAATTAGATTTAACTAGATATTGGTATGTATATAACTAGATACTGGTATGTATATAACTAGATATTGGTATGTATATAACTAGATACTGGTATGTATATAACTAGATACTGGTATGTATATAACTAGATATTGGTATGTATATAACTAGATATTGGTATATATATAACTAGATATTGGTATGTATATAACTAGATATTGGTAGGTATATCACTAGATACTGGTATATATTGGTATGTATATAACTAGATATTGGTGTGTATATAACTGGATATTGGTATGTATATAATTAGATTTAACTAGATATTGGTATGTATATAACTAGATACTGGTATGTATATAACTAGATTTAACTAGATATTGGTATGTATATAACTAGATATTGGTATGTATATAACTGGATATTGGTATGTATATAACTAGATATTGGTATATATTGGTATGTATATAACTAGATATTGGTAGGTATATAACTAGATACTGGTATATATTGGTATGTATATAACTAGATATTGGTGTGTATATAACTGGATATTGGTAGGTATATAACTAGATATTATTATGTATATAACTAGATATTGGTATATATTGGTGTGTATATAACTATATATTGGTATGTATATAACTAGATATTGGTATGTATTGGTATGTATATAACTAGATATTGGTATGTATATAACTAGATATTGGTATGTATATAACTAGATATTGGTAGGTATATAACTAGATATTGGTATGTATATAACTAGATATTGGTAGGTATATAACTAGATATTGGTATGTATATAACTAGATATTGGTAGGTATATAACTAGATACTGGTATATATTGGTATGTATATAACTAGATATTGGTGTGTATATAACTGGATATTGGTATGTATATAATTAGATTTAACTAGATATTGGTATGTATATAACTAGATATTGGTATGTATATAACTAGATACTGGTATGTATATAACTAGATATTGATATGTATATAACTAGATACTGGTGTGTATATAACTAGATACTGGTATGTATATAACTAGATATTGGTGTGTATATAACTAGATACTGGTATGTATATAACTAGATATTGGTATGTATATAACTATATATTGGTGTGTATATAACTAGATACTGGTATATATTGGTATGTATATAACTAGATATTGGTATGTATATAACTAGATACTGGTGTGTATATAACTAGATACTGGTATGTATATAACTAGATACTGGTATGTATATAACTAGATATTGGTATATATTGGTATGTAATATAACTAGATACTGGTGTGTATATAACTAGATACTGGTGTGTATATAACTAGATACTGGTATGTATATAACTAGATATTGGTATGTATATAACTAGATACTGGTATGTATATAACTAGATATTGGTATATATTGGTGTGTATATAACTAGATATTGGTATGTATATAACTAGATATTGGTATGTATATAACTAGATATTGGTATATATTGGTATGTAATATAACTAGATATTGGTATATATATAACTAGATATTGGTATATATTGGTATGTATATAACTAGATACTGGTGTGTATATAACTAGATAATGGTATGTATATAACTAGATATTGGTGTGTATATAACTAGATATTGGTATGTATATAACTATATATTAGTGTGTATATAACTAGATAGTGGTATGTATATAACTATATATTGGTGTGTTAATAACTAGATATTGGTAGGTATATAACTAGATATTATTATGTATATAACTAGATACTGGTATATATTGGTGTGTATATAACTAGATATTAGTATGTATATAACTATATATTGGTGTGTATATAACTAGATATTGGTATGTATATAACTAGATATTGGTATATATTGGTGTGTATATAACTAGATATTGGTATATATTGGTATGTATATAACTGGATATTGGTATGTATATAACTAGATATTGGTATGTATAGAACTAGATATTGGTATATATTGGTATGTATATAACTAGATATTGGTATATATTGGTATGTATATAACTGGATATTGGTATGTATATAACTAGATATTGGTATGTATATAACTAGATATTGGTATGTATATAACTAGATATTGGTATATATATATAACTAGATATTGGTATGTATATAACTAGATATTGGTAGGTATATCACTAGATACTGGTATATATTGGTATGTATATAACTAGATATTGGTGTGTATATAACTGGATATTGGTATGTATATAATTAGATTTAACTAGATATTGGTATGTATATAACTAGATACTGGTATGTATATAACTAGATATTGGTATGTATATAACTAGATACTGGTATGTATATAACTAGATACTGGTATGTATATAACTAGATATTGGTATGTATATAACTAGATATTGGTATATATATAACTAGATATTAGTATGTATATAACTAGATATTGGTAGGTATATCACTAGATACTGGTATATATTGGTATGTATATAACTAG
Organism: Oncorhynchus kisutch; assembly: GCF_002021735.2. NCBI lineage: Eukaryota > Metazoa > Chordata > Actinopteri > Salmoniformes > Salmonidae > Oncorhynchus > Oncorhynchus kisutch. Next base: position 84,979,861 of record NC_034190.2, read on the forward strand.
ATATTGGTGTGTATATAACTGGATATTGGTATGTATATAATTAGATTTAACTAGATATTGGTATGTATATAACTAGATACTGGTATGTATATAACTAGATTTAACTAGATATTGGTATGTATATAACTAGATATTGGTATGTATATAACTGGATATTGGTATGTATATAACTAGATATTGGTATATATTGGTATGTATATAACTAGATATTGGTAGGTATATAACTAGATACTGGTATATATTGGTATGTATATAACTAGATATTGGTGTGTATATAACTGGATATTGGTATGTATATAATTAGATTTAACTAGATATTGGTATGTATATAACTAGATATTGGTATGTATATAACTAGATACTGGTATGTATATAACTAGATACTGGTATGTATATAACTAGATACTGGTATGTATATAACTAGATATTGATATGTATATAACTAGATACTGGTGTGTATATAACTAGATACTGGTATGTATATAACTAGATATTGGTGTGTATATAACTAGATACTGGTATGTATATAACTAGATATTGGTATGTATATAACTAGATACTGGTGTGTATATAACTAGATACTGGTATATATTGGTATGTATATAACTAGATATTGGTATGTATATAACTAGATACTGGTATGTATATAACTAGATATTGGTATATATTGGTATGTATATAACTAGATATTGGTATGTATATACTAGATACTGGTATGTATATAACTAGATACTGGTATATATTGGTATGTATATAACTAGATATTGGTATGTATATAACTAGATACTGGTGTGTATATAACTAGATACTGGTATGTATATAACTAGATATTGGTATATATTGGTGTGTATATAACTAGATATTGGTATGTATATAACTAGATACTGGTATGTATATAACTATATATTGGTATGTATATAACTAGATGTTGGTATATATTGGTATGTATATAACTAGATATTGGTATGTCACTAGATATTGGTATATATTGGTATGTATATAACTAGATATTGGTGTGTATATAACTAGATATTGGTAGGTATATAACTAGATATTGGTATGTATATAACTAGATATTGGTATGTATATAACTAGATACTGGTGTGTATATAACTAGATACTGGTATGTATATAACTAGATATTGGTATGTATATAACTAGATACTGGTATGTATATAACTAGATATTGGTATATATTGGTGTGTATATAACTATATATTGGTATGTATATAACTAGATATTGGTATGTATATAACTAGATATTGGTGTGTATATAACTAGATACTGGTATGTATATAACTAGATACTGGTATGTATATAACTAGATATTGGTAGGTATATAACTAGATATTGATATGTATATAACTAGATACTGGTATGTATATAACTAGATATTGGTATGTATATAACTAGATATTGGTATGTATATAACTAGATACTGGTATATATTGGTATGTATATAACTAGATATTGGTATGTATATAACTAGATACTGGTGTGTATATAACTAGATATTGGTATATATTGGTATGTAATATAACTAGATATTGGTATATATATAACTAGATATTGGTATATATTGGTATGTATATAACTAGATACTGGTGTGTATATAACTAGATACTGGTATGTATATAACTAGATATTGGTATATATTGGTATGTAATATAACTAGATATTGGTATATATATAACTAGATATTGGTATATATTGGTATGTATATAACTAGATACTGGTGTGTATATAACTAGATAATGGTATGTATATAACTAGATATTGGTGTGTATATAACTAGATATTGGTATGTATATAACTATATATTGGTGTGTATATAACTAGATAGTGGTATGTATATAACTATATATTGGTGTGTTAATAACTAGATATTGGTAGGTATATAACTAGATATTATTATGTATATAACTAGATACTGGTATATATTGGTGTGTATATAACTAGATATTAGTATGTATATAACTATATATTGGTGGTGTATATAACTAGATATTGGTATGTATATAACTAGATATTGGTATGTATATAACTAGATATTGGTATATATTGGTGTGTATATAACTAGATATTGGTATATATTGGTATGTATATAACTGGATATTGGTATGTATATAACTAGATATTGGTATGTATATAACTAGATATTGGTATGTATATAACTAGATATTGGTATGTATATAACTAGATATTGGTATATATATAACTAGATATTGGTATATATTGGTATGTATATAACTAGATATTGGTATGTATATAACTAGATATTGGTATGTATATAACTAGATATTGGTATATATATAACTAGATATTGGTATATATTGGTATGTATATAACTAGATATTGGTAGGTATATCACTAGATACTGGTATATATTGGTATGTATATAACTAGATATTGGTGTGTATATAACTGGATATTGGTATGTATATAATTAGATTTAACTAGATATTGGTATGTATATAACTAGATACTGGTATGTATATAACTAGATTTAACTAGATATTGGTATGTATATAACTAGATATTGGTATGTATATAACTGGATATTGGTATGTATATAACTAGATATTGGTAGGTATATAACTAGATACTGGTATATATTGGTATGTATATAACTAGATATTGGTGTGTATATAACTGGATATTGGTATGTATATAATTAGATTTAACTAGATATTGGTATGTATATAACTAGATATTGGTATGTATATAACTAGATATTGGTATGTATATAACTAGATACTGGTGTGTATATAACTAGATACTGGTATGTATATAACTAGATATTGGTGTGTATATAACTAGATACTGGTATGTATATAACTAGATATTGGTATGTATATAACTAGATACTGGTGTGTATATAACTAGATACTGGTATATATTGGTATGTATATAACTAGATATTGGTATGTATATAACTAGATAGTGGTATGTATATAACTAGATACTGGTATATATTGGTATGTATATAACTAGATATTGGTATGTATATAACTAGATACTGGTGTGTATATAACTAGATACTGGTATGTATATAACTAGATATTGGTATATATTGGTGTGTATATAACTAGATATTGGTATGTATATAACTAGATACTGGTATGTATATAACTATATATTGGTATGTATATAACTAGATGTTGGTATATATTGGTATGTATATAACTAGATATTGGTGTGTATATAACTAGATATTGGTAGGTATATAACTAGATATTGGTATGTATATAACTAGATATTGGTATGTATATAACTAGATATTGGTATGTATATAACTAGATACTGGTGTGTATATAACTAGATACTGGTATGTATATAACTAGATATTGGTATGTATATAACTAGATACTGGTATGTATATAACTAGATATTGGTATATATTGGTGTGTATATAACTATATATTGGTATGTATATAACTGGATATTGGTGTGTATATAACTAGATATTGGTGTGTATATAACTAGATACTGGTATGTATATAACTAGATATTGGTATATATTGGTATGTATATAACTAGATACTGGTATGTATATAACTAGATATTGGTAGGTATATAACTAGATATTGATATGTATATAACTAGATACTGGTATGTATATAACTAGATATTGGTATGTATATAACTAGATATTGGTATGTATATAACTAGATACTGGTATATATTGGTATGTATATAACTAGATATTGGTATGTATATAACTAGATACTGGTGTGTATATAACTAGATACTGGTGTGTATATAACTAGATACTGGTATGTATATAACTAGATATTGGTATGTATATAACTAGATACTGGTATGTATATAACTAGATATTGGTATATATTGGTGTGTATATAACTAGATATTGGTATGTATATAACTAGATATTGGTATGTATATAACTAGATATTGGTATATATTGGTATGTAATATAACTAGATATTGGTATATATATAACTAGATATTGGTATATATTGGTATGTATATAACTAGATACTGGTGTGTATATAACTAGATAATGGTATGTATATAACTAGATATTGGTGTGTATATAACTAGATATTGGTATGTATATAACTATATATTAGTGTGTATATAACTAGATAGTGGTATGTATATAACTATATATTGGTGTGTTAATAACTAGATATTGGTAGGTATATAACTAGATATTATTATGTATATAACTAGATACTGGTATATATTGGTGTGTATATAACTAGATATTAGTATGTATATAACTATATATTGGTGTGTATATAACTAGATATTGGTATGTATATAACTAGATATTGGTATATATTGGTGTGTATATAACTAGATATTGGTATATATTGGTATGTATATAACTGGATATTGGTATGTATATAACTAGATATTGGTATGTATATAACTAGATATTGGTATATATTGGTATGTATATAACTAGATATTGGTATATATTGGTATGTATATAACTGGATATTGGTATGTATATAACTAGATATTGGTATGTATATAACTAGATATTGGTATGTATATAACTAGATATTGGTATATATATATAACTAGATATTGGTATGTATATAACTAGATATTGGTAGGTATATCACTAGATACTGGTATATATTGGTATGTATATAACTAGATATTGGTGTGTATATAACTGGATATTGGTATGTATATAATTAGATTTAACTAGATATTGGTATGTATATAACTAGATACTGGTATGTATATAACTAGATATTGGTATGTATATAACTAGATACTGGTATGTATATAACTAGATACTGGTATGTATATAACTAGATATTGGTATGTATATAACTAGATATTGGTATGTATATAACTAGATACTGGTATGTATATAACTAGATACTGGTATATATTGGTATGTATATAACTAGATATTGGTATGTATATAACTAGATACTGGTGTGTATATAACTAGATACTGGTATGTATATAACTAGATATTGGTATATATTGGTGTGTATATAACTAGATATTGGTATGTATATAACTAGATACTGGTATGTATATAACTATATATTGGTATGTATATAACTAGATGTTGGTATATATTGGTATGTATATAACTAGATATTGGTGTGTATATAACTAGATATTGGTAGGTATATAACTAGATATTGGTATGTATATAACTAGATATTGGTATGTATATAACTAGATATTGGTATGTATATAACTAGATACTGGTGTGTATATAACTAGATACTGGTATGTATATAACTAGATATTGGTATGTATATAACTAGATACTGGTATGTATATAACTAGATATTGGTATATATTGGTGTGTATATAACTATATATTGGTATGTATATAACTGGATATTGGTGTGTATATAACTAGATATTGGTGTGTATATAACTAGATACTGGTATGTATATAACTAGATATTGGTATATATTGGTATGTATATAACTAGATACTGGTATGTATATAACTAGATATTGGTAGGTATATAACTAGATATTGATATGTATATAACTAGATACTGGTATGTATATAACTAGATATTGGTATGTATATAACTAGATATTGGTATGTATATAACTAGATACTGGTATATATTGGTATGTATATAACTAGATATTGGTATGTATATAACTAGATACTGGTGTGTATATAACTAGATACTGGTGTGTATATAACTAGATACTGGTATGTATATAACTAGATATTGGTATGTATATAACTAGATATTGGTATATATTGGTATGTAATATAACTAGATATTGGTATATATATAACTAGATATTGGTATATATTGGTATGTATATAACTAGATACTGGTGTGTATATAACTAGATAATGGTATGTATATAACTAGATATTGGTGTGTATATAACTAGATATTGGTATGTATATAACTATATATTAGTGTGTATATACTAGATAGTGGTATGTATATAACTATATATTGGTGTGTTAATAACTAGATATTGGTAGGGTATATAACTAGATATTATTATGTATATAACTAGATACTGGTATATATTGGTGTGTATATAACTAGATATTAGTATGTATATAACTATATATTGGTGTGTATATAACTAGATATTGGTATGTATATAACTAGATATTGGTATATATTGGTGTGTATATAACTAGATATTGGTATATATTGGTATGTATATAACTGGATATGGTATGTATATAACTAGATATTGGTATGTATATAACTAGATATTGGTATATATTGGTATGTATATAACTAGATATTGGTATATATTGGTATGTATATAACTGGATATTGGTATGTATATAACTAGATATTGGTATGTATATAACTAGATATTGGTATGTATATAACTAGATATTGGTATATATATATAACTAGATATTGGTATGTATATAACTAGATATTGGTAGGTATATCACTAGATACTGGTATATATTGGTATGTATATAACTAGATATTGGTGTGTATATAACTGGATATTGGTATGTATATAATTAGATTTAACTAGATATTGGTATGTATATAACTAGATACTGGTATGTATATAACTAGATATTGGTATGTATATAACTAGATACTGGTATGTATATAACTAGATACTGGTATGTATATAACTAGATATTGGTATGTATATAACTAGATATTGGTATATATATAACTAGATATTGGTATGTATATAACTAGATATTGGTAGGTATATCACTAGATACTGGTATATATTGGTATGTATATAACTAGATATTGGTGTGTATATAACTGGATATTGGTATGTATATAATTAGATTTAACTAGATATTGGTATGTATATAACTAGATACTGGTATGTATATAACTAGATTTAACTAGATATTGGTATGTATATAACTAGATATTGGTATGTATATAACTGGATATTGGTATGTATATAACTAGATATTGGTATATATTGGTATGTATATAACTAGATATTGGTAGGTATATAACTAGATACTGGTATATATTGGTATGTATATAACTAGATATTGGTGTGTATATAACTGGATATTGGTATGTATATAATTAGATTTAACTAGATATTGGTATGTATATAACTAGATATTGGTATGTATATAACTAGATACTGGTATGTATATAACTAGATACTGGTATGTATATAACTAGATACTGGTATGTATATAACTAGATATTGATATGTATATAACTAGATACTGGTGTGTATATAACTAGATACTGGTATGTATATAACTAGATATTGGTGTGTATATAACTAGATACTGGTATGTATATAACTAGATATTGGTATGTATATAACTAGATACTGGTGTGTATATAACTAGATACTGGTATATATTGGTATGTATATAACTAGATATTGGTATGTATATAACTAGATACTGGTATGTATATAACTAGATATTGGTATATATTGGTATGTATATAACTAGATATTGGTATGTATATAACTAGATACTGGTATGTATATAACTAGATACTGGTATATATTGGTATGTATATAACTAGATATTGGTATGTATATAACTAGATACTGGTGTGTATATAACTAGATACTGGTATGTATATAACTAGATATTGGTATATATTGGTGTGTATATAACTAGATATTGGTATGTATATAACTAGATACTGGTATGTATATAACTATATATTGGTATGTATATAACTAGATGTTGGTATATATTGGTATGTATATAACTAGATATTGGTATGTCACTAGATATTGGTATATATTGGTATGTATATAACTAGATATTGGTGTGTATATAACTAGATATTGGTAGGTATATAACTAGATATTGGTATGTATATAACTAGATATTGGTATGTATATAACTAGATACTGGTGTGTATATAACTAGATACTGGTATGTATATAACTAGATATTGGTATGTATATAACTAGATACTGGTATGTATATAACTAGATATTGGTATATATTGGTGTGTATATAACTATATATTGGTATGTATATAACTAGATATTGGTATGTATATAACTAGATATTGGTGTGTATATAACTAGATACTGGTATGTATATAACTAGATACTGGTATGTATATAACTAGATATTGGTAGGTATATAACTAGATATTGATATGTATATAACTAGATACTGGTATGTATATAACTAGATATTGGTATGTATATAACTAGATATTGGTATGTATATAACTAGATACTGGTATATATTGGTATGTATATAACTAGATATTGGTATGTATATAACTAGATACTGGTGTGTATATAACTAGATATTGGTATATATTGGTATGTAATATAACTAGATATTGGTATATATATAACTAGATATTGGTATATATTGGTATGTATATAACTAGATACTGGTGTGTATATAACTAGATACTGGTATGTATATAACTAGATATTGGTATATATTGGTATGTAATATAACTAGATATTGGTATATATATAACTAGATATTGGTATATATTGGTATGTATATAACTAGATACTGGTGTGTATATAACTAGATAATGGTATGTATATAACTAGATATTGGTGTGTATATAACTAGATATTGGTATGTATATAACTATATATTGGTGTGTATATAACTAGATAGTGGTATGTATATAACTATATATTGGTGTGTTAATAACTAGATATTGGTAGGTATATAACTAGATATTATTATGTATATAACTAGATACTGGTATATATTGGTGTGTATATAACTAGATATTAGTATGTATATAACTATATATTGGTGTGTATATAACTAGATATTGGTATGTATATAACTAGATATTGGTATGTATATAACTAGATATTGGTATATATTGGTGTGTATATAACTAGATATTGGTATATATTGGTATGTATATAACTGGATATTGGTATGTATATAACTAGATATTGGTATGTATATAACTAGATATTGGTATGTATATAACTAGATATTGGTATGTATATAACTAGATATTGGTATATATATAACTAGATATTGGTATATATTGGTATGTATATAACTAGATATTGGTATGTATATAACTAGATATTGGTATGTATATAACTAGATATTGGTATATATATAACTAGATATTGGTATATATTGGTATGTATATAACTAGATATTGGTAGGTATATCACTAGATACTGGTATATATTGGTATGTATATAACTAGATATTGGTGTGTATATAACTGGATATTGGTATGTATATAATTAGATTTAACTAGATATTGGTATGTATATAACTAGATACTGGTATGTATATAACTAGATTTAACTAGATATTGGTATGTATATAACTAGATATTGGTATGTATATAACTGGATATTGGTATGTATATAACTAGATATTGGTAGGTATATAACTAGATACTGGTATATATTGGTATGTATATAACTAGATATTGGTGTGTATATAACTGGATATTGGTATGTATATAATTAGATTTAACTAGATATTGGTATGTATATAACTAGATATTGGTATGTATATAACTAGATATTGGTATGTATATAACTAGATACTGGTGTGTATATAACTAGATACTGGTATGTATATAACTAGATATTGGTGTGTATATAACTAGATACTAGTATGTATATAACTAGATATTGGTATGTATATAACTAGATACTGGTGTGTATATAACTAGATACTGGTATATATTGGTATGTATATAACTAGATATTGGTATGTATATAACTAGATACTGGTATGTATATAACTAGATACTGGTATATATTGGTATGTATATAACTAGATATTGGTATGTATATAACTAGATACTGGTGTGTATATAACTAGATACTGGTATGTATATAACAAGATATTGGTATATATTGGTGTGTATATAACTAGATATTGGTATGTATATAACTAGATACTGGTATGTATATAACTATATATTGGTATGTATATAACTAGATGTTGGTATATATTGGTATGTATATAACTAGATATTGGTGTGTATATAACTAGATATTGGTAGGTATATAACTAGATATTGGTATGTATATAACTAGATATTGGTATGTTTATAACTAGATATTGGTATGTATATAACTAGATACTGGTGTGTATATAACTAGATACTGGTATGTATATAACTAGATATTGGTATGTATATAACTAGATACTGGTATGTATATAACTAGATATTGGTATATATTGGTGTGTATATAACTAGATATTGGTATGTATATAACTGGATATTGGTGTGTATATAACTAGATATTGGTGTGTATATAACTAGATACTGGTATGTATATAACTAGATATTGGTATATATTGGTATGTATATAACTAGATACTGGTATGTATATAACTAGATATTGGTAGGTATATAACTAGATATTGATATGTATATAACTAGATACTGGTATGTATATAACTAGATATTGGTATGTATATAACTAGATATTGGTATGTATATAACTAGATACTGGTATATATTGGTATGTATATAACTAGATATTGGTATGTATATAACTAGATACTGGTGTGTATATAACTAGATATTGGTATATATATAACTAGATATTGGTATATATTGGTATGTAATATAACTAGATATTGGTATATATATAACTAGATATTGGTATGTATATAACTAGATACTGGTGTGTATATAACTAGATAATGGTATATATATATATATATTTTTTTACTAGGCAAGTCAGTTAAGAACAAATTCTTATTTTCAATGACGGCCTAGGAACAGTGGGTTAACTGCCTGTTCAGGGGCAGAACGACAGATTTGTACCTTGTCAGCTCGGGGATTCGAACTTGCAACCTTTCGGTTACTAGTCCAACACTCTAACCACTAGGCTACCCTGCCGCCCTGGCAGTTCTAGCCAATTCTTCATATAACTCAATGGTGTGTATAGGCATGTATATAACTCACTGGGGTTAAGTCTTGGTATGATGGTGAGTCTGAGTGTGTTTCCAGCACGTCTCAGTATCTGTGCCAGGTCTCTGTGAGGCAGGGTGACAACGGACCGTCCCTCCACTGACTCTAGCTGGTCACCCGGCTGGATCTGACCTGACCGGGCCGCAGGGCTGCCCCCACGCACTGTCACAAACCTGTGGGACAGCATGGACGAGGCTGGGGTGGGGAGAGAGAGAGAGCGAGAGAGACATAGGGAGGGAGTGAGATAGAGAAAGAGAGATAGAGGGAGGGAGGGAGGGAGGGAGGGAGGGAGGGAGGGAGGGAGGGAGGGAGGGAGGGAGGGAGGGAGGGAGGGAGGGGGAAAGAGAGAGAGAGAGGGAGGGAGGGAGGGAGAGGGAAAGAGAGAGAGAGAGAGGGAAAGAGAGAGAGAGAGAGGGAAAGAGGGAGAGAGAGAGAGAGAGACAGAGAGAGAGTTGAGAGTCAGTACTGTCAGTCATTTAGTTAGTAGTTAACCTGGATACAGTTTGGTGTGAAGTAGAAAGGTATATTAAGAATACAACATATAAAAGGACCAGCAAGGTTAAAGATCAGACAGAACACACAGCATCATGGTAAACCAGGTCTCTACAAGGTTAAAGATCAGACAGAACACACAGCATCATGGTAAACCAGGTCTCTACAAGGTTAAAGATCAGACAGAACACACAGCATCATGGTAAACCAGGTCTCTACAATGAGTAAGTCAAGCACAACAGAGCTCCAACATATACAAGGAACAATTGAAGGTTGAAAAAGCACCTAAATTCTAGTAAATTCTGCAATATACAGTCTGTCCTTTTTTTCCAGTGGAACATGAGGAAGGATATGAGGAAGGGTATGAGGAAGGGTGTGAGCAATGATATGAGGAAGGATATTAGGAAGCATATGAGGAAGCATACAGTTGAACTACAGCTGATGTACCAGTTCTAAAATAGGTCCCTAGCTCAGTGTGTGTGTGTATGTGTGTGTGTGTATGTGTGTGTGTGTGGCGCGTGCATGCACACCTAGCTCAGTCTGTGTGGGCGTGCCATGTACGACAGCTGCGCTAATAATTGATGATTGATTAAATAATTGAGGCAAACTTCCGATGGAAGACATTAAGTGATGCTACGGTATGCTTCAATGGTCATCACTCTGATGTCACAGGGTTCTATCTGGGCTGCAGACTGGAGCAGGGGAGGTTCTAGAATAGAGACAGGGTTCTATCTGGGTTACAGACTGGAGCAGGGGAGGTTCTAGAATAGAGACAGGGTTCTATCTGGGTTACAGACTGGAGCAGGGGAGGTTATAGAATAGAGACAGGGTTCTATCTGGGCTGCAGACTGGACCAGGGGAGGTTATAGAATAGAGACAGGGTTCTATCTTAGATACAGACTGGAGCAGGGGAGGTTCTAGAATAGACACAGGGTTCTATCTGAGTTACAGACTGGAGCAGGGGAGGTTCTAGAATAGAGACAGGGTTCTATCTGGGTTACAGACTGGAGCAGGGGAGGTTCTAGAATAGAGACAGGGTTATATCTGGGCTGCAGACTGGAGAAGGGGAGGTTCTAGAATAAAGGACATTGTTCAACTGTGTATACACACAGACACACAGACACAGAAACACAAAGACACAGACACAGAAACACAAAGACACAGACACAGAAACACACAGACACACAGACACAGACACAGAAACACACAGACACAGACACAGAAACACAAAGACACAGACACAGAAACACAAAGACACAGACACAGAAACACAAAGACACAGACACACAGACACAGAAACACAAAGACACAGAAACACAAAGACACAGACACAGAAACACAAAGACACAGAAACACAAAGACACAGACACAGACACACACAAAAGGGAAATCAAACCCAATTCATTAACAAGGTAGAAGAAAATGTCTGTTTTATTTCTTTTCATGTGAGCAGTACTATAAACTTGATCAAATTAAACACAAATCCTCCAAGCCCCGTGAGAGAGAAAGAGAGGGAGCAGGGGATAGAGAGGGGGCAGAGTGAGAGAAAGGGAGAGGTGGGGGCGAGAGAGAGTGAGAGAAAGAGATATTTGGGGGATAGATAGAGGGAAAGGGAGAGGTGGGGGAAAGAGAGAGAGACAGGAAGAGAGGGAGACAGAGAGGTGGAGGAGAGGGAGAGAGGTGGAGTTGAGGGAGAGAGAGGTGGAGGAAATAAAAAGAGAGAAAGAAAGAGAGAGAGAGAGGTGGAGGAGAGCGAGAGAGACGGGTGGGAAAAGATAGATAGAGAGCGAGAAAGAGAACCAATAAATCACAAAATGGGACAAACACCACATTGAGACTCTGCATGCAGAATTCCTCTGTGTACAACGTAAAACACCAAATAATGCAGAGCAGAATTAGACCGATACCCGCTAATCATCAAAATCCAGAAAATACGTTCCATTCTACAACCACCTAATTGGAAGTGATTCCCAAACCTTCCATAACAAAGCCATCACCTACAGAGAGATGAACCTAGAGAAGAGTCCCCTAAGCAAGCTGGAGCTCTGTTCACAAACACAAACAGAGCCCCAGGACACCAACACAATTAGACCCAACTAAATCATGAGAAAACAACAAGATAATTACTTGAAACATTGGAAAGAATTAACAAAACAACAGAGCAAATGAATGAATGTTATTTGGCCCTAAACAGAGAGTACACAGTGGCAGAATACCCGAGGGAGTGAGACTGACTGACACAAACTTAAGGAAAGCTTTGACTATGTACAGACTCAGTGAGCATAGCCTTGCTATTGAGAAAGGCCGCCGTAGGCAGACATGGCTCTCAAGAGAAGACAGGCTATGTGCTCACTGCCCACAAAATGAGGTGGAAACGGAGCTGCACTTCCTAACCTCCTGCCCAATGTATGACCATATTAGAGACACATATTTCCCTCAGATTACACAGATCCACACAGAATTTTGAAATACTCCCATATCTATTGGGTCACAGCAGCAAGATGTGTGACCTGTTGCCACAAGAAAAGGGCAACCAGTGAAGAACAAACACCACTGTAAATACAACACATATTTATGTTTATTTATTTTCAAATTGTTACAACACTGTATATAGACATAATATGATATTTGAAATGTCTATATTATTTTGAAACGTCTGTGAGTGTAATGTTTACTGTTCATTTTTATTGTTTATTTCACTTTAGTTTATTATCTACCTCACTTGCTTTGGCAATGTTAACACATGTTTCCCATGCCAATAAAGCCCCTTGAATTTAATTTAATATTGAGAGACAGACAGAAAGAGAGAGAGAAAGCGAGACAGAGACAGAGAGAGAGCGATGGACAGAGGGAGAGAGAAAGGGAAAAGTGGAAGGCTCTATAAAGGGTTGAAAGGATTACGAACAGTAAAACACTCAAGAGAGAGGAGAGAGGCTTCAGTCAGAGAAAAGAGGGGGGGCTGAGAGAGAGAGAGAGAGAGAGAGAGAGAGAGAGAGAGAGAGAGACAGAGAGAGAGAGAGAGACAGAGAGAGAGAGTGAGAGAGACAGAGAGAGAGAGAGAGAGAGAGAGAGAGAGGGAGAGAGAGAGAGAGAGAGATAGAGAGAGAGAGAGAGAGAGGGAGAGACAGAGAGAGAGAGAGAGACAGAGAGAGACAGAGAGAGAGAGAGAGGAAGGAGAGAAAGTGACAGAGAGAGAGACAGAGAGAGAGAGAGAGAGGAAGGAGAGAAAGTGACAGAGAGAGGAAGGAGAGAAAGTGACAGAGAGAGAGAGAGAGGATTAAAATATCAGAAACATGGACAAAGTGCATTTGTTGCCAAGCTCAGACCTCAATCTACCTCTCCAACGCGAAGCATGCTGGGAGACTCACATGACATACAGACCAGAACAGGAGTTGTTATTCTTTTTTCTTTGTATTGGTTTTGTTCAGGAAAACAAGATGGCAACGACCAATTCCAACCAGAGGCACGACAACGAAGTATGACAGAATTCAAAAGCATAATTCCACAGATTTTATGGGAATACAAATACAACAGTACTATTTAACAATGACAGGCACAGTATATTACCCTGTTCCCAGGTCAGTTTGTGGAATGTGGTCAACTCTTATTGTATGGTTGTCACAGTATATTAGCCTGTTCCCAGGTCAGTTTGTGGAATGTGGTCAACTCTTATTGTATGGTTGTCACAGTATATTACCCTGTTCCCAGGTCAGTTTGTGGAATGTGGTCAACTCTTATTGTATGGTTGTCACAGTATATTACCCTGTTCCCAGGTCAGTTTGTGGAATGTGGTCAACTCTTATTGTATGGTTGTCACAGTATATTAGCCTGTTCCCAGGTCAGTTTGTGGAATGTGGTCAACTCTTATTGTATGGTTGTCACAGTATATTAGCCTGTTCCCAGGTCAGTTTGTGGAATGTGGTCAACTCTTATTGTATGGTTGTCACAGTATATTAGCCTGTTCCCAGGTCAGTTTGCGTCAAAGCATACTATCTGGTTGTCACACCATAGGAGTTTATGAGATAATGATGATGATTATTTGTTGTTCCTGTTGGACCTGTAACACCACTCTAATGGACCTAGTTAATGATGGTTAACACCACTCCAATGGACCTAGTTAATGATGGTTATCTGTTGTCCCTGTAACACCACTCTAATGGACCTAGTTAATGATGGTTATCTGTTGTCCCTGTAACACCACTCTAATGGACCTAGTTAATGATGGTTAACACCACTCCAATGGACCTAGTTAATGATGGTTATCTGTTGTCCCTGTAACACCACTCTAATGGACCTAGTTAATGATAGTTAACACCACTCCAATGGACCTAGTTAATGATGGTTATCTGTTGTCCCTGTAACACCACTCTAATGTACCTAGTTAATGATGGTTATCTGTTGTCCCTGTAACACCACTCTAATGGACCTAGTTAATGATAGTTAACACCACTCTAATGGACCTAGTTAATGATGGTTATCTGTTGTCCCTGTAACACCACTCTAATGGACCTAGTTAATGATGGTTATCTGTTGTCCCTGTAACACCACTCTAATGGACCTAGTTAATGATGGTTATCTGTTGTCCCTGTAACACCACTCTAATGGACCTAGTTAATGATGGTTATCTGTTGTCCCTGTAACACCACTCTAATGGACCTAGTTATTGATTGTTATCTGATGTCCCTGTAACACCACTCTAATGGACCTAGTTAATGATGGTTATCTGTTGTCCCTGTAACACCAATCACACGCTTACTCTGCCATTTAACGTTTAGCGGTCAGAGAACAGACGCAGCCGTAACATGGCACACACAGACACAGAGAGACACACACACACACACACACACACACACACACACACACACACACACACACACACACACACACACACACACACACACACACACACACACACACAGACACACACACACACACACACAGAGACACACACACACACACACAGAGACACAGAGACACACTCGTACACACACACACACACACACACACACACACACACACACAGAGACACAGAGACACACTCGTACACACACACAGAGACACAGAGACACACTCGTACACACACACACATACACACACACACACACACACACAGAGACACACACACACACACACAGAGACACAGAGACACACTCGTACACACACACACACACACACACAGAGACACAGAGACACACTCGTACACACACACACACAGAGACACAGAGACACACACACACACACACACACACAGAGACACAGAGACACACACGTACACACACACACACAGAGACACAGAGACACACTCGTACACACACACACACAGAGAGAGACAGAGCGTGATAACAGAGCCACAGCTGGAGCTACACTATGTGAAACTAATTCATACCACTTACAACATACAGTGACGTCAAACACATCACATTTTAGAGATGGTGATAATAACATACAGTGGCCTTCAGAAAGTATTCACACCCCTTGACTTTCTCTACATTTTGTTGTTGTGTTGCAGCCTGAATTTAAAATGGATGACATTGACATGTTGTGTCACTGGCCTACACACAATACCCCATAATGTCAAAGTGGAATTATGTTTTTAGACATTTTTACAAATGAATTAAAAAAGAAGAGCTCAAATGTCTTGAGTCAATAAGTATTCGAAACCTTTGTTATGTCAAGCCTGAATACATTCAGGAGTAAAAATGTGCAAGTCACATAATAAGTCTCATGGACTCTGTGTGTAATAATAGTGTTTAACATGATTTTGTTATGACTACCTTCATCTCACACATTACAATTATCTGTAAGGTCCCTCAGTCGAGCAGTGAATTTCAAACATACAGTGGGGCAAAAAAGTATTTAGTCAGCCACCAATTGTGCAAGTTCTCCCACTTAAAAAGATGAGAGAGGCCTGTAATTTTCATCATAGGTACACTTCAACTATGACAGACAAAATGAGAAAGAAAAAAAATCCAGAAAATCACATTGTAGGATTTTTAATGAATTTATTTGCAAATTATGGTGGAAAATAAAAAAACATGAATATTTTCTATTCATTTTTGTTCCATCATCTTTGAAATACAATTATGCGCAATTTCAATTTTGGCCACTAGAGGGCCACTGATTCAATGTACCATTGCATTTCTGTTCATAATGCTGTATCAGGACTGCCCAAATGTGCCTAATTGGTTTATTAATACAATTTCAAGGTCATAACTGTGTACTCTCCTCAAACAATAGCATGGCAATCTTTCACTGTAATAGCTACTGTAAATTAGACAGGTCTGTCTTCCCCACCAATGGGTCTGGCATTGACACCTTTGATAAAGATGAGCAATAATGAAATAAAATAAAATAAATAATTCAAAATATAAATTAAAATTAAAATTGGTCAAAGAAATATATTTTGAAATATATTTGGTTTAACCTCTACGGGATCGGTGCCCCCCCCCCCCCCCCCCCCCCCCCCCGAGCAAACCCGGATCCGGGAGCGTAATCATCGCCTCAAATGCATTAGCATAACGCAGTGGACATAAATACCCCTAGAAACTTTTCCTATTCATGAAAATCACAAATGAAATGAAATAAATATATTCAAACACAAGCTTAGCCTTTTGTTAACAACACTGTCATCTCAGATTTTCAAAATATGCGTTACAGCCAACGCTAGACAAGCATTTGTGTAAGTTTATCATGGCATAATGCTATGCTAGGCTCTGCTGGCAGCAGGCAACATTTTCACGAAAATAAGAAAAGCAACCAAATTAAATAATTTACCTTTGAAGAACTTCAGATGCTTTCACTCAGGAGACTCCCAGGTAAATAGCAAATGTTCCTATGTTTCATTTTCCATTGGTTTTGTCTCGTCTTCCTACACACCTGTTTTCCAATCCCATCAATTACATGTTGTGTATTTAACCCTCTGTTTCCCCTCATGTCTTTGTCAGAGATTGTTTGTTATTATTTTCGGGTTGTTTGTATTGGTAGGCGACGGGTCCTCGAATCCACTTTGTTTAGTGTGTTTCTTCATGGTTTTGGAGTTAGGTTTTGTACGTCATTAAACTACTCCATTTTACCAAAAATAAATTCTCCTGCGCCTGACTTCCTTGCCACCTATACACACGCCTATGACAAACCTCTCACCATTACAATAACAGGAGAGGTTAGCTTTTTATATCATACCCCCAAGACATGCTAACCTCTCACCATTACAATAACAGAGGAGGTTAGCATTATATATCATACCCCCAAGACATGCTAACCTCTCACCATTACAATAACAGGAGAGGTTAGCTTTTTATATCATACCCCCAAGACATGCTAACCTCTCACCATTACAATAACAGGAGAGGTTAGCCTGTCTTGGGGGTATGGTCAGAAATTACCCACACACCAACGCACACACACACACACATCGGGGTGAACCTGCTCCCTCTCTCAGAAGGGAAGAATCAGGGCATTCATTGTCTCCAGCTGAAGAAATGAGGAGATGCCTGAAGAAAGATTCCTGGCGTTCCTCTCTGTCTCAGTGTGTGTGTGTGTGGGGGGGGGGGGGGGGGGGGTCATATATCCTTGTGGGGACCAAAAACTCCCCACAAGGGTATTTAAACAAGGAAAAAAGCTAGGTTCAGGGTTAGGGTTAGAATTAGGGTCAGGGTTAGAATTAGGGTCAGGGTTAGATTTAGGGTCAGGGTTAGAATTAGGGTTAGGGTTAGAATTAGGGTTAGGTTCAGGGTTAGAATTAGGGTTAGGTTCAGGGTTAGGGTTAGAATTAGGGTCAGGGTTAGAATTAGGGTTAGAATTAGGGTTAGGATTAGGGTTAGGTTCAGGGTTAGGGAAAATAGGATTTTGAATCTTTAGGTCCATACGAGGATAGAAGTGTCTGTGACAGGTTAGAGCCAGGAGCTGTAGGGTTATAGTGGGATTGAATAGGAATAATACTACACACAGCCAAGAATACACACACACACACACACACACACACACACACACACCATAAACGCTTATCAATACACACTACTTCCATATCCACACACCTAAAACTAAAGTAAAATTACAGTGTGTCATGGAACAGAACGCTGGACATTTTAATCATTGAATAACAGCAAATATTCCCAAAACCAACTGACAGACACACACGCACACAAACACACACACACACACACACACACACACACACACACACACACACACACACACACACACACACACACACACACACACACACACACACACACACAAGTAAATAGGTACAGACTGAGCGGTAGGTAACTGAGGGTAAATAGTTACATTTTGAGTTCTTCACCGTTTTCAGAACAGATTGCAGTCTCTCCAGC
The DNA here is from genome assembly GCF_002021735.2 of Oncorhynchus kisutch. Lineage (NCBI taxonomy): Eukaryota > Metazoa > Chordata > Actinopteri > Salmoniformes > Salmonidae > Oncorhynchus > Oncorhynchus kisutch. The sequence goes on from NC_034190.2 coordinate 84,999,548, forward strand.
ATTTTCCAAATCCAAATAATCCCCAAATAACCTCAATCTGTGATCTACTTAGACCAAATTAAAGTTGCGAAAAACAGATTTAAAATAAATAAAATGTTGTCTTTAAGCGACTCCAACGTTGTCTCTGACTTTGGTCGACTGTCTGCTTCACGGTACTGACTAACAGAGAGAGAGACAGAAAGGTTGAAACTGAGTGATACAGAGAGAGGGAGGGGGAGGTAGAAAGAGAGAGACAGAGAGAGAGAGAGCGAGAGAGAGACAGAGAGAGAGCGAGACAGAGAGAGAGAGACAGCAAGAGAGAGAGAGAGAGAAACAGAAAGAGAAGGTGAGAGAGAGCAAGAGAGAGAGAGAGAGAGAGAGAGACAGAGCAAGAGAGAGAGAGAGAGAGAGACAGAGAGAGAGACAGAGAGAGAGCGAGACAGAGAGAGAGAGAGAGAGAGAGAGAGAGAGCGAGACAGAGAGAGGATGAGTGAGCCAGAAAGAAAGGAGAGGGAGAAAAAGGAGGGAGAAAAAGCAAGAGTGACAGAGAATGTGAGGGAGAGAGCACATGTGAGTGTGTGTAAGAGAGAAATAGTGAGAGGGAAAATGAGAAAGCATTTTAATACTCAAAATCCCATGAGAAGGAGGGGGGGAACAGAGAGAGAGAAAAAGAGAGCAAGAGAGCGAGAGAGAGAGAGAATGTAAGAGAGAAAGAGAGAGAGAGAGAGAGAGAGAGAGAGAGAAAGCAAGATAGAGAGAGAGAGAGAGAGAGGGGGGGGAGAGAGAAAGCAAGATAGAGAGAGAGAGAGAGAGGAGGGGGGGGGGGGGGGGGGGGGAGAGAGAGAGAGAGAGAGAGAGAGATGTGCACACTGCCCACAAAATTAGGCGGAAACTGAGCTGCACGTCCTAACCTCCTGCCAAATGTATGACCATATTAGAGACACATACTTGCCTCAGATTATACAGTCCCACAAAGAATTAGAAAACAAATCCAATTTGATAAACTCTTATATCTATTGGGTGAAATAAAACAGTGTGCCATCACAGCAGCAATATGTGTGACCTGTTGCCACATGTGTGACCTGTTACTGTTCAATTGATTGTTTATTTCACTTTTGTTTATTATCTATTTCACTTGCTCTGGGAATGTAAACATACAGTGCATTCGGCAAAAGTTGTCAGACATCTTGACTTTTTCCACATTTGGTTACATTACAGCCTTTTTCTAAAATGTTTTTTTTTCCTCGTCAATCTACACACAATACCACATGACATCACAATACCCAATAATGACATCACAATACCCAATAATGACATCACAATACCCATAATGACATCACAATACCCAATAATGACATCACAATACCCAATAATGACATCACAATACCCAATAATGACATCACAATACCTAATAATGACATCACAATACCCAATAATGACATCACAATACCTAATAATGACATCACAATACCTAATAATGACATCACAATACCTAATAATGACATCACAATACCCAATAATAACAAAGCCCATTTGTTGAACCCCCCCTGGAAATATCACATTCACATAAGTATTCAGACCCTTTACTTTGGCAGCGATTACAGCATCCGATCCTCTTGGGTATGACGCTACATGTTTGGCAAACCTGTATTTGGGGAGTTTCACCCATTCTTCTCTGCAGATCCTCTTAAGCTCTGTCAGGTTGGATGGGGAGCGTAGCTGCACAGCTATTTTCAGGTCTCTCCAGGGATGTTCGATCGGGTTCAAGTCCAGGCTCTGGCTGGGCCACTCAAGGACATTCAGAGACTTGTACCAAAGCCACACCTGCGTTGTCTTGGCTGTGTGCTTAGGGTCATTGTCTTATTGGAAGGAGAACCTTCACCCCAGTCTGAGGTCCTGAGCGCTCTGGAGCAGGTTTCATCAAGGATCTCTCTGTACTTTGCTCCGTTCTTCTTTCCCTCGATCCTGACTAGTCTCCCAGTCCCTGCTGCTAAAAACATCCCCACAGCATGATGCTTCCACCACCATGCTTCACCGTAGGGATGGTGCCAGGTTTCCTCCAGATGTGACGCTTGGCATTCAGGCCAGGGAATGTTGTTTCTCATGGTCAGAGTCCTTTAGGTGCAACTTTAGGGCAAACTCCAAGCGGGCTGCCATGTGCCTTTTACTGAGGAGTGGCTTCTGTCTCAGAGCTCCTTCAACCTCATGCTTTTGGTTTTTGCTCTGACAGGCACTGTCAACTGTGGGACCTTATATAGACAGGTGTGTGCCTTTCCAAACCATGTCCAATCACTTTCATTTACCACAGGTGAACTCCAATCAAATTGTAGAAACATCTCGAGGATGGTCAAGGTAAACAGGATTCACTTGAGCTCATTTTCGAGTCTCGAGTCTCAGCAAAGTGTCTGAATACTTAAGTAAATAAGTATACATTTGCAAACATTTCTTAAAATCTGATTTTCACTATGTCATTATGTGGTATTGTGATGTCATTATGTGGTATTGTGATGTCATTATGGGGTATTATGATGTCATTATGGGTATGTGATGTCATTATGGGGTATTGTGATGTCATTATGGGGTATTGTGATGTCATTATGTGGTATTGTGATGTCATTATGGGGTATTGTGATGTCATTATGGGGTATTGTGATGTCATTCTGGGGTATTGTGATGTCATTCTGGGGTATTGTGATGTCATTATGGGGTATTGTGATGTCATTATGGGGTATTGTGATGTCATTCTGGGGTATTGTGATGTCATTCTGGGGTATTGTGATGTCATTATGTGGTATTGTGATGTCATTATGGGGTATTGTGATGTCATTATGGGGTATTGTGATGTCATTCTGGGGTATTGTGATGTCATTCTGGGGTATTGTGATGTCATTATGGGGTATTGTGATGTCATTATGGGGTATTGTGATGTCATTCTGGGGTATTGTGATGTCATTCTGGGGTATTGTGATGTCATTATGGGGTATTGTGATGTCATTATGTGGTATTGTGATGTCATTATGGGGTATTGTGATGTCATTATGGGGTATTGTGATGTCATTCTGGGGTATTGTGATGTCATTCTGGGGTATTGTGATGTCATTATGGGGTATTGTGATGTCATTATGGGGTATTGTGATGTCATTCTGGGGTATTGTGATGTCATTCTGGGGTATTGTGATGTCATTCTGGGGTATTGTGATGTCATTATGGGGTATTGTGATGTCATTATGTTGTATTGTGATGTCATTATGGGGTATTGTGATGTCATTATGTTGTATTGTGATGTCATTATTGGGTATTGTGTGTAGATTGACAAGGATTTGTTTTATTTAATCCATTTTAGAATAAGGCTGTAACGTAACAAAATGTGAAAAAAGGGAAGGGGTCTGAATACTTTCTGAATGAACTGTATGTCTCCCATGCCAATAAAGCCCTTTGAATTTTATATATATATATAGAGAGAGAGAGAGAGGTTGGACAGGAAGTGGTGGGTGGAAAGATATGGAAGGGGGGAGGAAGGTGAAACTCAGGGGAATACCAGAGTAGATGAGTACGGTGAGGTACGATGAGATTCAAACCATGACATCATGTGGTGTGTTTGTGGTGTGTGTATCTGTGTGTGTTTGTGTATCTGTGTGTGTGTGTATCTGTGTGTGTGTGTGTGTGTGTGTGTGTGTGTGTGTGTGTGTGTGTGTGTGTGTGTGTGTGTGTGTGTGTGTATCTGTGTGTGTGTGTGTTTGTGTGTGTGTATCTGTGTGTGTGTGTATCTGTGTGTGTGTGTGTGTGTGTGTGTGTGTGTGTGTGTGTGTGTGTGTGTGTGTATCTGTGTGTGTGTGTGTATCTGTGTGTTTGTGTGTGTGTATCTGTGTGTGTGTGTATCTGTGTGTGTGTGTTAATTACAGCTCACTGCATTTCTGCTTCGAGAACATGAATAGATAGAACACGTGTTTCGAGTGTGAACTCAAATTGACTTATCAAACAGAGACAACGTGGCTGACACAGATAGAAAAACATATTGGCATGAGTGGCACAATACACACACACACACACACACACACACACACACACACACACACACACACACACCACACACACACACACACACACACACACACACACACACACACACACACACACACACACACACACACATACACAGACACACACAGCCACACACACACACACAGACACACACAGCCACACACAGCCACACACACACACACACAGCCACACACACAGCCACACACACACACACAGCCACACACACACACACACACACACACACACACACACACACACACACACACACACACACACACACACCACACACACACACACACACACAGATACACAAATACACACACACAGACAGACAGACAGACAGACGCGAGCATATACAGATACACAAATACACACACACACAGGCGTACAGACACACAGACACAAACTCACACATTAAAGCACACACGCCGGCTTTCAACAATCTCTCTAGGGGTCTCGAAGCTACACTGATGCTCTTTACACAGAACATGTCCTGACCTATATAGATTCAATCAGCTTTTATGTGACTACATGGTGTAAACACTACACATATTAAATGTACTGCACTATAGTAACACGAGACTACTACACTATAGTAACACCAGATTACTACAGTAACACCAGACTACTACACTATAGTAACACCAGACTACTACACTATAGTAACACCAGACTACTAGACTATAGTAACACCAGATTACTACACTATAGTAACACCAGATTACTACAGTAACACCAGACTACTACACTATAGTAACACCAGACTACTAGACTATAGTAACACCAGATTACTACACTATAGTAACACCAGATTACTATAGAAACACCAGGTTACTATAGTAACACCAGTCTACTACACTACACTAACACCAGATCACTACACTACACTAACACCAGATTACTACACTACACTAACACCAGATTATTATAGTAACAGCAGACTACTACACTATAGTAAAACCAGATTACTATAGTAACACCGGATTACTATAGCAACACCAGATTACTACACTAACACCAGATTACTATACTAACACCAGATTACTACACTAACACCAGACTACTACACTACACTAACACCAGATCACTACACTACACTAACACCAGATTACTACACTATAGTAACACCAGATTACTACACTACACTAACACCAGATTGCTACACTACACTAACACCAGATTACTATAGTAACACCAGATTACTACACTACACTAACACCGGATTACTGTAGCAACACCAGACTACTACACTACACTAACACCAGATCACTACACTACACTAACACCAGATTACTACACTATAGTAACACCAGATTACTACACTACACTAACACCAGATTGCTACACTACACTAACACCAGATTACTATAGTAACACCAGATTACTACACTACACTAACACCAGATTGCTACACTACACTAACACCGGATTACTATAGCAACACCAGATTACTACACTAACACCAGATTACTATACTAACACCAGATTACTACACTAACACCAGACTACTACACTACACTAACACCAGATCACTACACTACACTAACACCAGATTACTACACTATAGTAACACCAGATTACTACACTACACTAACACCAGATTGCTACACTACACTAACACCAGATTACTATAGTAACACCAGATTACTACACTCCACTAACACCGGATTACTGTAGCAACACCAGACTACTACACTACACTAACACCAGATCACTACACTACACTAACACCAGATTACTACACTATAGTAACACCAGATTACTACACTACACTAACACCAGATTGCTACACTACACTAACACCAGATTACTATAGTAACACCAGATTACTACACTACACTAACACCAGATTACTACACTACACTAACACCAGATTACTATACTACACTAACACCAGATTACTATAGTAACACCAGATTGCTACACTACACTAACACCAGATTACTATAGTAACACCAGATTACTATACTACACTAACACCAGATTACTACACTACACTAACACCAGATCACTACACTACAGTAACACCAGATTAGTATACTACACTAACACCAGATCGTAAAACTACACTAACACCAGATTACTACACTAACAGCAGATTAGTACACTACACTAACACCAGATTAGTATAGTAACACCAGATTACTACACTAACACCAGATTACTACAATAACACCAGATTACTACACTATGTTAACACCGGATTACCACATTACACTAACACCAGATTACTACACTATACTAACACCAGATCACTACACTACACTAACACCAGATTACTATACTACAGTAACACCAGAATACTACACTATAGTAACACCAGATCGCTACACTATACTAACACCAGATCACTACACTACACTAACACCAGATCACTACACTAGAGTAACACCAGATTACTATACTACAGTAACACCAGATCACTACACTACACTAACATCAGATCACTACACTACACTAACACCAGATCACTACACTACACTAAAAGCAGATTACTACACTACACTAACACCAGATCACTACACTACACTAACACTAGATTACTATACTACACTAACACCAGATTGCTACACTACACTAACACCAGATCACTACACTACACTAACACCAGATCACTACACTACACTAACACTAGATTACTATACTACACTAACACCAGATTGCTACACTACACTAACACCAGATTACTATAGTAACACCAGATTACTACACTACACTAACACCAGATTACTATACTACACTAACACCAGATTACTACACTACACTAACACCAGATTACTACACTACACTAACACCAGATTACTATACTACACTAACACCAGATTACTACACTACACTAACACCAGATTACTACACCACACTAACACCAGATTACTACACTACACTAACACCAGATTACTATACTACACTAACACCAGATCACTACACTACACTAACACCAGATCACTACACTACACTAACACCAGATTACTACACTAACACCATATTACTACACTACACTAACACCAGATTACTACAGTAACACCAGATTACTACACTAACACCAGATTACTACACTACACTAACACCAGATTACTACACTAACACCAGATTACTACACTACAGTAACACCAGATTACTACACTATGTTAACACCAGATTACTACAGGAACACCAGATTACTACACTATGTTAACACCGGATTACTACATTACACTAACACCAGATCGCTACACTATAGTAACACCAGATCGCTACACTATACTAACACCAGATCACTACACTACACTAACACCAGATCACTACACTACAGTAACACCAGAATACTATACTACAGTAACACCAGATCGCTACACTATACTAACACCAGCTCACTACAATACACTAACACCAGATCACTATACTACAGTAACACCAGATCGCTACACTACACTAACACCAGATCACTACACTACACTAACATCAGATTGCTACACTACACTAACACCAGATTACTATACTACAGTAACACCAGATCGCTACACTACAGTGACACCAGATCGCTACACTACACTAACACCAGATCACTACATTACACTAACACCAGATTGCTACACTACACTAACACCAGATCACTACACTACACTAACACCAGATCGCTACACTACACTAACACCAGATTACTATACTAACACCAGACTACTATACTACACTAACACCAGATTACTACACCATGCTAACACCAGATCACTACACTAACACCAGATTACTACACCAGCACCAGATTACTACACTAACACCAGATTACTATAGTAACACCAGTTTACTACACTGACACCAGATTACTATACTACACTAACACCAGATTACTACACTACACTAACACCAGATTACTACACTAACACCAGATCACTACACTAACACCAGTTTACTATAGTAACACCAGATTACTACACTAACACCGGATCACTATAGTAACACCAGATTACTACACCACACTAACACCAGATTACTATACTACACTAACACCAGATTACTATACTACACTAACACCAGATTACTACACTAACACCAGATCACTACACTAACACCAGATCACTATAGTAACACCAGATTACTACACCACACTAACACCAGATTACTACACTAACACCAGATCACTACACTAACACCAGTTTACTATAGTAACACCAGATTACTACACTAACACCGGATCACTATAGTAACACCAGATTACTACACCACACTAACACCAGATTACTATACTACACTAACACCAGATTACTATACTACACTAACACCAGATTACTACACTAACACCAGATCACTACACTAACACCAGATCACTACAGTAACACCAGATTACTACACTAACACCAGATCACTACACTAACACCAGATCACGATAGTAACACCAGATTACTACACCACACTAACACCAGATTACTATACTACACTAACACCAGATTACTATACTACACTAACACCAGATTACTACACTAACACCAGATCACTACACTAACACCAGATCACTACAGTAACACCAGATTACTACACTAACACCAGATCACTACACTAACACCAGATCACTACAGTAACACCAGATTACTACACTAACACCAGATTACTACACTAACACCAGATTGCTATACTAACACCAGATTACTACACCACACTAACACCAGATTATTACACCAAACTAACACCAGATTACTACACTAACACCAGATTACTACACCAAACTAACACCAGATTACTACACTAACACCAGATTACTACACTAACACCAGATTACTGCACTAACACCAGATCACTACACTAACACCAGATCACTACAGTAACACCAGATTACTACACTAACACCAGATTACCACACTAACACCAGATTGCTATACTAACACCAGATTACTACACCACACTAACACCAGATTACTACACCAAACTAACATCAGATTACTACACTAACACCAGATTACTACACCAAACTAACACCAGATTACTACACTAACACCAGATTACTATACTAACACCAGATCACTCCACTAACACCAGATCACTACAGTAACACCAGATTACTACACTAACACCAAATTACCACACTAACACCAGATTGCTATACTAACACCAGATTACTACACCACACTAACACCAGATTACTACACTATAGTAACGCCAGATTACTATAGTAACACCAGATTACTACACTAACACCAGATTATTACACTATAGTAACACCAGATTACTATAGTAACACCAGATTACTACACTAACACCATATTACTATAGTAACACCAGATTACTACACTAACACCATATTACTATAGTAACACCAGATTACTACACTAACACCAGATTATTACACTATAGTAACACCAGATTACTATAGTAACACCAGATTACTACACTAACACCAGATTATTACACTACACTAACACCAGACTACTATAGAAACACCAGAGAATAACTGAACTCTACTGTACTGTACAAGACAGATTCCCTGATTGGTCAAAAAGGCAAACGTGTGGCCTGTGTTGTCCAAAGGTTACAGCCACTGACCCCAGCACACATGTGTTGACTCCCCCCGCCCCATCCCCGGGCTCGCTAGCTAACGTTACGCGTATGATCTGTGTAGTGATATTATTGAATCAGTAAAGCCATTTGCATTGCTAGATATAGCCTAATGTTAGCTAACTAACATTGAACCTAGATGGTTAGCTCTTTAGCTACCTGCTAGATGCATACTACAACTATGACAATGTTTGTATTGGTAATAGTATGAGTCGGGATTATGCCGGTTCATTGTTTAGCTCAGCTAGCTACATGTCTAAAACAAAATACTGTTGACCAGATGATTACGCGAGCCATCAAGTTAGCCAGGTGTGTCTGGGGGGTGGGGGAGGGGGGGGTGATTATGGCCTTCTATTGTATTTCATGAACATGTGTACATGTCTAGGCAATAGTGACCCATCCACTTAACTAGATGTGGCTGGGAGTTATAGCATTTCTTTCACATGACCCATCAATTTAGACAAGTGTGTTGCGTCATCCAATAATGAACAAATATTTATTTATCTGGATGCTTTCTGTTTTTGATATTTGCTAATATACAAGTTTTCCCTTTCACTCTACCCTGTGTGACAAATAAACTTTACATTTGATTTGATATAGTGTGTGTTTACCAGAGACGGTGATGTGAAGAACAACATGACCTGCACCAAAGACAGATTAGGATAAAGGGCCAAGGACGAGATAACGTGTATTTTTACGTGGAGTTTTTTTTAATCTTATTGTAGGCTACTACTTTTACCACTTTTAGTCTTGAAATCTTTGGTTGTTTACTAAACTACTCACTCTCAATTGGGGTTATAAGTTTATCAACATTCAAAGCAGAATTACTTTCCCATTGTTTCCGCAAATACAGCGTATGATGTACAATTTTCTATCTCTGAGACTTTATTTTTTATAAAATAATAATCAAATTTTGCTACATCAGATCGAATTGAGGCGGTCGATCACACAATAAACAGAATTCTACTGTATCTGTTCTGGATGGAAGTGCATTACACATCCACAGATTTGCCCCAGATTTCATAGTTACATAGAGCAGACGTTACAGGTTTATAGTGCTATGAGGCAATGAGATAGCGTTGGCTCATTGAAGCCCTTGTTAATTAAACCAGAGGTGTTGAATACCCAGAAGGCATTGAATCCCTTGTTAATTAAACCAGAGGTGTTGAATACCCAGAAGGCATTAAACAGCATATAACACAACAAATGAATTATCTTTACGACCAGGCCTCATATTCATGAAGCACCTCAGAGTAGGAGTACTGATCTAGGATCAGTTTGCCCATTTATATTAGAATGAATAAAACTATGTGGACAAGCAGAGGATCTGATCCTTAATCAGCATTGGGTTATAAATAAACAATAAATGACTCACCCCCATTGGCCAGGTCCTTTGAGGCGATGATGAAGCCGAACCCCTCCCCCGGCCGTCTCCGTAGCTCCACCTCCTGTCCCCTGACCCCTCCCCCTCGTCTGTCCACCTGGCCCTTGGCCACAGCCCCCATTCCTGCTCCTCCTCCCCAACCTCCAGGGGGCCTCAACACACCCGGGGCCCCAACACCGTTCTCCACCCCAAGCCAGTCTCTGGGTTCCAGGGTGAGAGTTACAGGGACTGAGTCCAGAAAGCTTGTGCTCTGGACCAGGGAGGGGAGATCTGTGGAGGGCGAGGCTGGGGAGAGGTCACTGTGGCTGGGGGGGGGATGGGGGATGTGAGGGAGGTGCAGGGGCACCAAGGCATCTGAGGTGGAGGAGGAGGCAGGCAGGTCAGATGGGAGGCCATGGGAGGAGGAGGGGCCCAGGGGAGAGGGGAGGGGCTTGTAGAGGTTAGGGGAGACAGGAGAGAAGAGCGACCCTGGAGAGAGAGAGAGAGAGAGAGAGAGAGAGAGAGGGAGAATTTGAACACCGAGAGAGAGAGAGAGAGAGAGAGAGAGAGAGAGAGGGGGGGGGAGAGGGAGAGGGAGAGAGAGAGAATTTGAACACCAAGAGAGAGAGAGAGAGAGAGAGGGAGAGGGAGAGGGGAGAGAGAGGGGAGAGGGAGAGGGAGAGGGAGAGGGAGAGGGAGAGGGAGAGGGAGAGAGAGAGGGAGAATTTGAACACCGAGAGAGAGAGAGAGAGAGAGAGAGAGAGAGAGAGAGAGAGAGAGAGAGGGGGAGAGGGAGAGGGAGAGAGAGAGAATTTGAACACCAAGAGAGAGAGAGAGAGAGAGAGAGAGAGGGAGAGGGAGAGGGAGAGAGAGGGAGAGGGAGAGGGAGAGGGAGAGAGAGAAGAGAGAGAGAGAGAGAGGAGAGAGAGAGAGAGAGAATTTGAACACCAAGAGAGAGAGAGAGAGAGAGAGAGAGAGAGAGAGAGAGAGAGAGAGAGAGAGAGAGAGAGAGAGAATTTGAACACCAAGAGAGAGAGAGAGAGAGAGAGAGAGAGGGAGACAGGGAAGAGAGAGCGAAAGAGAGAGAGGTGGGAGAGAGAGAGAGAGAGAGAGGAGGGAGAGACATATAATTTGAACACCAAGAGAGAGACGTTCAGCTCATGTAGACCTATCAGAATGTCAATAGTGAACCCAACACAAGGAAACAGAATCTCTGAGGAGAAACAACCCTGTATCCTGTACACAGTAACCTGGTCTGAAAGCGGTTTACAACCTAAAGTGATAAAGATACATGTTACATTAAGAGAATTTAAACCAAATCCTACTGAAGCTAAATGTAACATACAGAGGATTCATACCTAAAGTACTAAAGTTTCATAAAGAGTATTTAAACAGGAAGAAAACCAGGATGAGGGTACTGCACCAATGCTAGCAACAGCAGTAGTATTACTAGTATGTATATGGGTAAATACAGTGTTTTTTGCGGTAGTATCAGTACTAGAGTATTTATACAGGTAAATACAGTGTATTTGTGGTAGTAATGGTAGTGTTTATACAGGTTATAGTAGTACTAGAGTATTTATAGAGGTTATAGTAGTACTAGAGTATTTATACAGGTTATATAGGTAAATACAGTGTATTGTGGTAGTATTAGTACTAGAGTATTTATACAGGTTATAGTAGTACTAGAGTATTTATACAGGTTATAGTAGTACTAGAGTATTTATACAGTTTATATGGGTAAATACAGTGTATTGTGGTAATAATGGTAGTATTTATACAGGTTATATAGGTAAATACAGTGTATTGTGGTAGTATTAGTACTAGAATATTTATACAGGTTATAGTAGTACTAGAGTATTTATACAGGTTATAGTAGTACTAGAGTATTTATACAGGTTATATAGGTAAATAGCGTATTTGTGGTAGTAATGGTAGTATTTATACAGGTTAAATAGGTTAATGGTCTTACCTCCTCTGTAAACCAACAGCACTACTTCTCCCTGCCTGGTGTGTTTCTGGAGAACCCTCTGGACCTACAGTGTTCAGCAGAGGTCCAAAACAAATGGGCAAACACAGTTTTTTCAAATTAACTTGTAGTGACATTCAGAAACAAGCTCTTATGTACAAGTACCAGTCAAATGTTTGGACACACTGAATAATTTAAGGGTTGTTCTTTATTTGTACTATTTTCTACATCGTAGAATAATAGCGAAGACATCAAAACTATGCAATAACACCTATGGCATCATGGGGTAGCCACAAAAGTCTTAACAAATCATAATATATTTGAGATTTGAGATTTGTCAAAGTAGCCACCCTTTGCCTTGATGACAGCTTTGCACACTCTTGGTATTCTATAAACCAGCTTCATGAGGTAGTCACCTGGAATGCATTTCAATTAACAGGTGTGCCTTCTTAAAAGTTAATTTGTGGAATTTCTTTCCTTTTTAATGCGCATGAGCCAATCAGTTGTGTTGTGACAAGGTAGGTGTGGTATACAGAAGATAGACCTATTTGGTAAAATACCAAGTCCATACTATGTCAAGAACTGCTCAAAGAGAAACAGCAGTCCATCATTCATTTAAGACATGAAGGTCAGTCAATGCAGAACATTTCAAGAACTTTGAAAGTTTCTTCAAGGGCAGTCGCAAAAACCATCAAGTGCTATGATGAAACTGTCTCTCATGAGGACTGCCACAGGAAAGGAAGACCCAGAGTTACCTCTGCTGCAGAGGATACGTTCATTAGAGTTAACTGCACCTCAGATTGCAGCCAAAATAAATGCTTCACAGAGTTCAAGTAACAGACACATCTCAACATCAACTGTTCAGAGGAGACTGTGTGAATCACGCCTTCATGGTCAAATTGCTGCAAATAAACCACTACTAAAGGACACCAATAAGAAGAAGAGACTTGCTTGGGCCAAGAAATACGAGCATTGACATTAGACCGGTGGAGATCTGTCCTTTGGTCTGATGAGTCCAAATTTGAGAATTTTGGTTCCAACTACCGTTTCTTTGTGAGACGCAGAGTAGGTGAACAGATGATCTCTGCATGTCTGGTTCCGATCGTGAAGCATGGAGGAGGAGGTGTGATGGTATGTGGGTGCTTTGCTGGTGACACTGTCAGTGATTTATGTAGAATTCAAGGCACACTTAACCAGCATGGCTGACCTGGCCTCCACAATCACCCGACCTCAACCCAATTGAGATGGTTTGGGATGAGTTGGATCGCAGAGTGAAAAGCAGCCAACACGTGCTCAGCATATGTGGGAACTCCTTCAAGACGGTTGGAAAAGCTTTCTTCATGAAGCTGTTTGAGAGAATACAAAGCTGTCATCAAGGCAAAGGGTGGCTATTTGAAGAATCTCAAATATAAAATATGTTTTGATTTGTTTAACACTATTTTGGTTACTACATGGTTACGACATGATTCCATGTGTGTTATTTCATAGTTTTGATGTCTTCACTATTATTCTACAATGTAGAAAGTAGTAAAAATAAAGAAAAACGGTTGAATGAGTCGGTGTTCTAAAACTCCAAACTTGTGACTGGTACTGTATATACTGAAAAAATAGGCCCGCGGCTGATCCCTGGGCTGGACTGTATATTTGTCCTTAAGTATTCTCTGTGTCAATAACCTTACTCAATGTTGTCGGAATGTTTATACTCCAGAGAGTGATGAGAACGGATGATTACTATTGAGCATTGTTGCAATAAATACCAATCAATAAAATCTTAGCCTCTAGCTGTAGAACTGTCTCCAAAGTTGGTCGTACCTGAGCGAAGCTGAGACTCTGCACGTCAGCGCCGTTGATCTTGACTATCGCATCCCCTGGCTGCAGGGAGGAACACTGCCTTCTGTCCCAGACCCTCTTCACCAGGGCCAGCTGCCCCCCCTGCCCCCCCGCCGTCACACTGAACCCCATCCCACCCCCCTCACTCCTCCCCAGGGGCACAGGGACCAGCTCCCCTCCTCCAGCCCCACCAGGTACTCCCTCACTGGGCGCGCTGTGGCCCCCATGGGGTTGGGCGTTGGCTGGGCAGCCGTTGAAGCCGCAAGGGGGGACCTCCGTGGGTGAGGGGAGCATGAGGGAGGTCTGGGGCATGGGGGGCCGTTGGCAGGGGGCTCCAGGGGTGGTGGCGGTGCACACGTCCGGCTGGGAAATGGGCAGATTGGAGACGGAGATGGGCAGGGTGGAGGTGGTGAAGTCACTCTGGTGGTGGAGTATGGAGGAGGGGGTGGGGAGGGAGTTCGCGTTGTAGCGCATCAGAGACCATCTGATGAAGGAAGAAGATACAGAGGATAAGGACGGAGACAGGATGTCAGATAATATTCTGTTCCAGTCGGACACACAGAGGAAACTAAGAACTGCCCTGCCTCACTAAAATCTTAGCCAAGTTAACAAACAGATTACCGATCATTTAGAATCCCACCATATTTTCTCCACTATGCAATCTGGTCATGGGTGCACCTCAGCCACGCTTAAGGTCCTAAACGATATCATAGCCGCTATCGATAAAAGACAATACTGTGCAGCCGTCTTCATTGACCTGGCCAAGGCTTGGCCATTGTCAATAAATGCACTCTTATTGGCACACTCAATAGCCTTGGTTTCTCAAATGACTGCCTCGCCTGGTTCACCAACTACTTCTCAGATAGAGTTCAGTTTGTCAAATCAGAGGGCCTGTTGTCGGGACCTCTGGCAATCTCTATGGGGGTGCCACAGGGTTCAATACCTGTGGCGACTCTTTTCTCTGTATATATCAATGATGTCACTCTTGCTGATGGTGATTTTCTGATCCACCTCTACCCCTTTTTTCTCCCCAATTTCCCATTGGTAGTTACAGTCTTGTCTCATCGCTGCAACTCCCGTACAGACTTGGGAGAGGCGAAGGTCGAGACCCATGCGTCCTCTGAAACACAACCCAACCACTGCTTCTTGACACAATGCACATCCAACCCAGAAGCCAGCAGCACCAATATGTCGGAAGAAACACCGTACACCTGGCGACCTGGTCAGCATGCACTGTGCCGCGGCCCGCCACAGGAGTCGCTAGTGAGCAATGAGACAAGGATATCCCTGCCGGCCAAACCCTCCCTAACCCGGACGACACTGGGCCAATTGTGCGCCGCCCCATGGACCTCCCGGTCGCAGCCCGGCTGTGACAGAGCCTGGGCTTGAACCCAGAATCTCTGGTGGCACAGCTAGCGCTGCGATGCAGTGCCTTAGACCACTACGCCACCAGGGAGGCTCAGACGACACCATTCCGTATACATCTGGCCTTCTTTGGACACTGTGCTAACAAACCTCCAAATGAGACTCAATGCCATATACAACTCTCCTTCTGTTGCCTCCAACTGCTTTTAAATGCTAGTAAAACTAAATGCATTTTCTTCAACCGATTGCTGCCCGCACCCGCCAGCCCGACTAGCATCACTACTCTGGACGGTTCTGACTTAGAATACGTGAACAACTACAAATACCTAGGTGTCTGGTTAGACTGTAAACTCTCCTCCCAGACTCACATTAAGCATCTCCAATCAAAAATCTTTAATCTAGAATCGGCTTCCTATTTCACAACGAAGCCTCCTTCACTCATGCTGTCAAAAATACCCTCGTAAAATTGACTATCCTACCGATCCTCGACTTCGGCGATGTCATTTACAAAATAGCCTCCAACACTCTACTCAGCAAACTGGATGTAGTCTATCACAGTGCCATCCGTTTTGTCACCAAAGCCCCATATACTACCCACCACTGCGACCTGTATGCTCTCGTTGGCCGGCCCTCACTACATATTCGTCGCCAAACCCACTGGCTCCAGGTGATCTTTAAGTCTTTACTAGGTAAAGCCCCGCCTCATCTCAGCACACTGGTCACCATAGCAACACCCACCCGTAGCACTCGCTCCAGCAGGTATATTTCACTGGTCATCCCCAAAGCCAACACTTCCTTTGGCCACCTTTACTTCCAATTCTCTGCTGCCAATGACTGGAACGAATTGCAAAAATCACTGGAGATTTGGAGATTTATATCTCTCTCTCTAACTTTAAGCATCAGCTGTCAGAGCAGTTTACCGATCACTGTACCTGTACACAGTCAATCTGTAAATAGCCCAACTAACTACCTCATCCCTATATTGTTATTTATCTTCTTGTTCTTTTGCACCCCAGTATCTCTACTTTTTATTTATTTTACCTTTATTTTATTAGGCAAGTCTGATCCCCAATTAAAATCAGTCTCCGAGTCAATATACCGGGGTACAGCTTAGTCGAGGTAATTGAGGTCATTTGTACATGTAGGGGTTAAGTGACATAGATAATAAACATGAGTAGCAGCAGTATAAAAAAAGGGGTGCGGTCCATTTGATTAACTGTTCAGCAGTTTTATGGCTTGGGGGTAGAACCTGTTAAGGAGTCTTTTGGTCCTACACTTGGTGCTCCGGTACCGCTTGACGTGAGGTAGCAGAGAGAACAGTCTATGACTTGGGTGGCTGGAGTCTTTTGACAATTTTTTGGGCCTTCCTCTGTCACCGCCTGGTATATATGTCCTGGATGGTAGAAAGCTTGGCCCCGGTGATGTACTGGGCCGTACACATTACCCTCTGTAGTGTCTTGCGGTCGGACGCCAAGCAGTTTCCATATCAGGAGGTGATTCAACCAGTTAGGATGCTCTCGATGATGCAGATGTGTAACTTTTTGAGGATCTGAGGACCCGTGCCAAATCTTTTCAGTCTCCTGAGGGGGAATAAGCGTTGTCGTGCCCTGTTCACTATAGTTTGTTGGTGATGTGCTCTGCCCTCCTTTTCTTGTAGTCCACGATCAACTCATTTGTCTTGATCACGTTGAGGTAGAGGTTGTTGTCCTGGCACCACACTGCCAGGACTCTGACCACCTCCCTATAGGCTGTCTCATAATTGTTGGTGATCAGGCCTACCACCGTTGCATCATCGTCCAACTTAATGATGGTGCTGGAGTCGTGCCTGGCCACGCAGTCAGGGGTGAACAGGAAGTACAGGAGGGGACTGAGCACGCACCCCTGAGGGGCCCCAGTGTTGAGGATCAGTGTGGCAGATGTGTTGTTACCTACCCTGACCACCTCGGGACGTCCCGTCAGGAAGTCCAGAATCCAGTTGCTGAGGGAGGTGTTCACTCCCAGGGTCCTTAGCTTAGTGATGAGCTTTGAGGGCACTATAGTGTTGAACACTGAGCTGTAGTCAATGAACAGCATTCTAACGTAGGCGTTCCTTTCGTTCCTTAGGTGAGAAAGGGCAGTGTGAAGTGCAATAGAGATCGCGTCACCTTTGGATCATCTGTGGATCTGTTGAGGTGGAATGCGAATTGGAGTGTATTTGAACTATGTTAGCACATCTGATTAAACTGGTCAACTAATAATCAAGCCCTTGACTAATTAATCTCTTAATTACATCAAAATGTGGGGCAGAACTGATACAGTAGTGCACAGAGAAAGCTCTGAACATAAAATATTAGCTTGAGACGGTCATCATGAACGAATTGGAGGGGCTTGGCTGTACATTTCAATGAAACATGGTGAAGCCCCAAAATTGCCCTTGCTAGAAGCATGTGTTTCAGACATAAGGAAGTGGATGGCTGCAAACTTTCTACATTTAAACTCGGACAAAACAGAGATGCTTGTTCTATGTCCCAAGAAACAAAGAGATCTTCTGTTGAATCTGACAATTAATCTTAATGGTTGTACAGTCATCTCAAATAAAACTGTGAAGGACCTCGGTGTTACTCTGGACCCTGATCTCTCTTTTGAAGAACATATCAAGACCATTTCAAGGACAGCTTTTTTCCATCTACGTAACATTGCAAAAATCAGAAACTTTCTGTCCAAAAATGATGCAGAAAAATTTATCCATGCTTTTGTCACTTCTAGGTTAGACTACTGCAATGCTCTACTTTCCGGCTACCCGGATAAAGCACTAAATAAACTTCAGTTAGTGCTAAATACGGCTGCTAGAATCCTGACTAGAACCAAAAAATTTGATCATATTACTCCAGTGCTAGCCTCCCTACACTGGCTTCCTGTCAAAGCAAGGGCTGATTTCAAGGTTTTACTGCTAACCTACAAAGCATTACATGGGCTTGCTCCTACCTATCTCTCTGATTTGGTCCTGCCGTACATACCTACACATACGCTACGGTCACAAGACGCAGGCCTCCTAATTGTCCCTAGAATTTCTAAGCAAACAGCTGGAGGCAGGGCTTTCTCCTATAGAGCTCCATTTTTATGGAACGGTCTGCCAACCCATGTCAGAGACGCAAACTCGGTCTCAACCTTTAAGTCTTTACTGAAGACTCATCTCTTCAGTGGGTCATATGATTGAGTGTAGTCTGGCCCAGGAGTGGGAAGGTGAACGGAAAGGCTCTGGAGCAACGAACCGCCCTTGCTGTCTCTGCCTGGCCAGTTCCCCTCTTTCCACTGGGATTCTCTGCCTCTAACCCTATTACAGGGGCTGAGTCACTGGTTTACTGGGGCTCTCTCATGCCGTCCCTGGAAGGGGTGCGTCACTTGAGTGGGTTGATTCACTGATGTGGTCATCCTGTCTCTGCCTGGCCAGTTCCCCTCTTTCCACTGGGATTCTCTGCCTCTAACCCTATTACATGGGCTGAGTCACTGGTTTACTGGGGCTCTCTCATGCCGTCCCTGGAAGGGGTGCGTCACTTGAGTGGGTTGATTCACTGATGTGGTCATCCTGTCTGGGATGGCGCCCCCCTTGGGTTGTGCCATGGCGGAGATCTTTGTGGGCTATACTCAGCCTTGTCTCAGGATGGTAAGTTGGTGGTTGAAGATATCCCTCTAGTGGTGTGGGGGCTGTGCTTTGGCAAAGTGGGTGGGGTTATATCCTTCCTGTTTGGCCCTGTCCGGGGGTGTCCTCGGATGGGGCCACAGTGTCTCCTGACCACTCCTGTCTCAGCCTCCAGTATTTATGCTGCAGTAGTTTATGTGTCGGGGGCTAGGGTCAGTTTGTTATATCTGGAGTACTTCTCCTGTCCTATTCGGTGTCCTGTGTGAATCTAAGTGTGCGTTCTCTAATTCTCTCCTTCTCTCTTTCTTTCTCTCTCTCTGAGGACCTGAGCCCTAGGACCATGCCCCAGGACTACCTGACATGATGACTCCTTGCTGTCCCCAGTCCACCTGGCCGTGCTGCTGCTCCAGTTTCAACTGTTCTGCCTTACTATTATTCGACCATGCTGGTCATTTATGAACATTTGAACATCTTGGCCATGTTCTGTTATAATCTCCACCCGGCACAGCCAGAAGAGGACTGGCCACCCCACATAGCCTGGTTCCTCTCTAGGTTTCTTCCTAGGTTTTGGCCTTTCTAGGGAGTTTTTCCTAGCCACAGTGCTTCTACACCTGCATTGCTTGCTTTTTGGGGTTTAAGGCTGGGTTTCTGTACAGCACTTTGCGATATCAGCTGATGTACGAAGGGCTATATAAATACATTTGATTTGATTTGATTTGATACATCAGGTGATCTGGTTCAGACTTACAACAACATGGTGAAACATCTGAGGAGAGGTTTGAAAACAACCAAGGTTAGTTAGTTAGGGTTAGTTACCTCTGTGTCGCTCCACCCGAGGCTCCTTCCTCTGAGTCACTCTGGCTGGCGGAGGCGGAGGTTCGTTCAGGCGGGGGAGGAGGGGGGATGCCCCTACTGTGAGAGGAGGAGGGGGCACAGGCTGAGCTGGCGGAAGAGCTAAGGATTCCATTAGACAGCGGGTAGGAGGGGGGAGCCGACAACAGGTCTGCCGCGTTCCCGTTAGCGTCCAGCCCAGACCCTGAGTTTCCCGCCACTCTGAGATAGTTTCCGTTGTGATGAGACAGGGTACGGTTCAGGTTAGCCAGGCCGGGAGGTTGGGGTGGCTCGGTAGGGCCAGGACCGGGGGTGGAGAGGGGCTGAGCGGTGGCTGTGGAGGGAGGGGTGGCTGCAGCACTGAGGGGTTCCAGAGGAGAGGAGGAGGCGGAGGGAGTCAGGGGTTGTTTGGGACAGCCGTCTGGGTTGTAGAGCATGGGATAGCCTCTCCGTAACACAACGTCCACACTGTGACCCATAGGGACAGACTTCAACATCTCTACCACCTCTTTATGAGAGAGACCCAGGACACAGCTGTCATTGATGTAGACCAGGATATCAGCTGGAGAGAGAGAGAGAGATCTCATGTGTTATATCATCCAATACTATAGATCAGTATGTAGTGTATCATCCACTACTATAGATCAGTATGTAGTGTATAGATCAGTATGTAGTGTATCATCCACTACTATAGATCAGTATGTAGTGTATCATCCACTACTATAGATCAGTATGTAGTGTATAGATCAGTATGTAGTGTATAGATCAGTATGTAGTGTATCATCCACTACTATAGATCAGTATGTAGTGTATAGATCAGTATGTAGTGTATCTAAGGTGAGAAGTAATAGCATGTGTGTGGTGCATTCCTGTCTCCAGCATCTGCACGTGAGAGGGTTGGATTGTGTGTGTGTGTGTGTGTGTGTGTGTGTGTGTGTGTGTGTGTGTGTGTGTGTGTGTGTGTGTGTGTGTGTGTGTGTGTGTGTGTGTGTGTGTGTGTGTGTGTGTGTGTGTGTGTGTGCACGTGTGTGTGTGTCAGTGACAGTGGGATTACATTCTCCGGGCCCAGTAGAGCAGGATTAGGAATAGATTAGGAGATTCTGACCACAATCAAACCCACCAGAGAGAGAGAGAGAGAGTGGGAGAGCAAGAGAGAGAGAGAGAGAGTGGGAGAGAGAGAGAGAAAGAGAGAGAGTGGGAGAGCAAGAGAGAAATAGAAGAAGAGATGAAAGGAAACGGCAGAGAGATGAAAGTATAGGGCAGAGAGATGCCGTCTCTCAGTTTAACTAACTAATACACAAATCAGCAGGTGTCATTGAGTCAGGTTAATCTACCTGTGTTAATCTACCTGTGTTAATCTACCTGTGTTAATCTACCTGTGTTAATCTACCTGTGTTAATCTACCTGTGTTAATCAAATGTGTTAAATCTACCTGTGTTAATCAAACATGTGTTAAATCTACCTGTGTTAAATCTACCTGTGTTAAATCTACCTGTGTTAATCAAACGTGTTAAATCTACCTGTGTTAAATCTACCTGTGTTAAATCTACCTGTGTTAAATCTACCTGTGTTAATCAAACATGTGTTAAATCTACCTGTGTTAAATCTACCAGTGTTAATCAAACCTGTGTTAAATCTACCTGTGTTAAATCTACCTCTGTTAAATCTACCTGTGTTAAATCTACCTGTGTTAATCAAACGTGTTAAATCTACCTGTGTTAAATCTACCTGTGTTAAATCTACCTGTGTTAATGAAATGTGTTAAATCTACCTGTGTTAAATCTACATGTGTTAAATCTACCTGTGTTAAATCTACCTGTGTTAAATCTACCTGTGTTAATCAAACATGTGTTAAATCTACCTGTGTTAAATCTACCTGTGTTAATCAAACCTCTGTTAAATCTATCTGTGTTAATAAATAAAAAAATCTACTTTTTTTAACCAGACAAGTCAGTTAAGAACAAATTGTTATTTATAATTCCGGCCTCCCAGGGAACAGTGGGTTAACTGCCTTGTTCAGTGGCAGAACGACAGATTCTTACCTTGTCAGCTCGGGGTTTCGATCAAGCAACCTTTCGGTTATTGGCCCAATGATCTAACCACTAGGCTACCTGCCGCCCCAAATACCTGCGGTAATCCTGCCTGTGTTATTCCTACCTGTGTTATTCCTGCCTGTGTTAATCCTGCCTGTGTTAATCCTACCTGTGTTAATCCTACCTGTGTTAATCCTACCTGTGTTAATCATACTTATGTTGAGTGCACCTGCATTAATCTGTATATACCTGTGTTGAGTGCACCTGTGTTAATCTGTATATACTTATGTTGAGTGCACCTGTGTTAATCTGTATATACTTATGTTGAGTGTACCTGTGTTAATCTGTATATACTTATGTTGAGTGCACCTGTGTTAATCTGTATATACTTATGTTGAGTGTACCTGTGTTAATCTGTGTTGAGTGTACCTGTGTTAATCTGTATATACTTATGTTGAGTGTACCTGTGTTAATCTGTATATACCTGTGTTGAGTGTACCTGTGTTAATCTGTATATACTTATGTTGAGTGCACCTGTGTTAATCTGTATATACTTATGTTGAGTGTACCTGTGTTAATCTGTATATACTTATGTTGAGTGCACCTGTGTTAATCTGTATATACTTATGTTGAGTGCACCTGTGTTAATCTGTATATACTTATGTTGAGTGTACCTGTGTTAATCTGTATATACTTATGTTGAGTGCACCTGTGTTAATCTGTATATACTTATGTTGAGTGTACCTGTGTTAATCTGTATATACTTATGTTGAGTGTACCTGTGTTAATCTGTATATACTTATGTTGAGTGTACCTGTGTTAATCTGTATATACTTATGTTGAGTGTACCTGTGTTAATCTGTATATACTTATGTTGAGTGTACCTGTGTTAATCTGTATATACTTATGTTGAGTGTACCTGTGTTAATCTGTATATACTTATGTTGAGTGCACCTGTGTTAATCTGTATATACTTATGTTGAGTGTACCTGTGTTAATCTGTATATACTTATGTTGAGTGTACCTGTGTTAATCTGTATATACCTGTGTTGAGTGTACCTGTGTTAATCTGTATATACTTATGTTGAGTGCACCTGTGTTAATCTGTATATACTTATGTTGAGTGTACCTGTGTTAATCTGTATATACTTATGTTGAGTGTACCTGTGTTAATCTGTATATACTTATGTTGAGTGTACCTGTGTTAATCTGTATATACCTGTGTTGAGTGTACCTGTGTTAATCTGTATATACTTATTTTGAGTGCACCTGTGTTAATCTGTATATACTTATGTTGAGTGCACCTGTGTTAATCTGTATATACTTATGTTGAGTGTACCTGTGTTAATCTGTATATACTTATGTTGAGTGTACCTGTGTTAATCTGTATATACCTGTGTTGAGTGCACCTGTGTTAATCTGTATATACTTATGTTGAGTGTACCTGTGTTAATCTGTATATACTTATGTTGAGTGTACCTGTGTTAATCTGTATATACTTATGTTGAGTGTACCTGTGTTAATCTGTATATACTTATGTTGAGTGTACCTGTGTTAATCTGTATATACTTATGTTGAGTGTACCTGTGTTAATCTGTATATACTTATGTTGAGTGTACCTGTGTTAATCTGTATATACTTATGTTGAGTGTACATGTGTTAATCTGTATATACTTATGTTGAGTGTACCTGTGTTAATCTGTATATACTTATGTTGAGTGTACCTGTGTTAATCTGTATATACTTATGTTGAGTGTACCTGTGTTAATCTGTATATACCTGTGTTGAGTGCACCTGTGTTAATCTGTATATACTTATGTTGAGTGTACCTGTGTTAATCTGTATATACTTATGTTGAGTGTACCTGTGTTAATCTGTATATACTTATGTTGAGTGTACCTGTGTTAATCTGTATATACTTATGTTGAGTGTACCTGTGTTAATCTGTATATACTTATGTTGAGTGTACCTGTGTTAATCTGTATATACTTATGTTGAGTATACCTGTGTTAATCTGTATATACCTGTGTTGAGTGCACCTGCGTTAATCTGTATATACCTGTGTTGAGTGCACCTGCGTTAATCTGTATATACCTGTGTTGAGTGCACCTGCGTTAATCTGTATATACCTGTGTTGAGTGTACCTGTGTTAATCTGTATATACCTGTGTTGAGTGTACCTGCGTTAATCTGTATGTATTTATGTTGAGTGCACCTGCGTTAATCTGTGTTGAGTGTACCTGCGTTAATCTGTATATACCTGTGTTGAGTGTACATGTGTTAATCTGTATATACCTGTGTTGAGTGTACCTGTGTTAATCTGTATATACCTGTGTTGAGTGTACCTGCGTTAATCTGTATGTATTTATGTTGAGTGCACCTGCGTTAATCTGTGTTGAGTGTACCTGCGTTAATCTGTATATACCTGTGTTGAGTGTACATGTGTTAATCTGTATATACCTGTGTTGAGTGTACCTGCGTTAATCTGTATGTATTTATGTTGAGTGCACCTGCGTTAATCTGTGTTGAGTGTACCTGTGTTAATCTGTATATACCTGTGTTGAGTGTACCTGCGTTAATCTGTATATACCTGTGTTGAGTGTACCTGTGTTAATCTGTATATACCTGTGTTGAGTGTACCTGTGTTAATCTGTATATACCTGTGTTGAGTGTACCTGCGTTAATCTGTATATACTTATGTTGAGTGCACCTGCGTTAATCTGTGTTGAGTGTACCTGTGTTAATCTGTATATACCTGTGTTGAGTGTACCTGCGTTAATCTGTATATACCTGTGTTGAGTGTACCTGTGTTAATCTGTATATACCTGTGTTGAGTGTACCTGTGTTAATCTGTATATACCTGTGTTGAGTGTACCTGCGTTAATCTGTATGTACTTATGTTGAGTGCACCTGCGTTAATCTGTGTTGAGTGTACCTGTGTTAATCTGTATATACCTGTGTTGAGTGTACCTGCGTTAATCTGTATATACCTGTGTTGAGTGTACCTGTGTTAATCTGTATATACCTGTGTTGAGTGTACCTGTGTTAATCTGTATATACCTGTGTTGAGTGTACCTGCGTTAATCTGTATATACCTGTGTTGAGTGTACCTGTGTTAATCTGTATATACCTGTGTTGAGTGTACCTTTGTTAATCTGTATATACCTGTGTTGAGTGTACCTGCGTTAATCTGTATATACTTATGTTGAGTGCACCTGCGTTAATCTGTATATACTTATGTTGAGTGCACCTGCGTTAATCTGTGTTGAGTGTACCTGTGTTAATCTGTATATACTTATGTTGAGTGCACCTGCGTTAATCTGTGTTGAGTGTACCTGTGTTAATCTGTATATACCTGCGTTGAGTGTACCTGTGTTAATCTGTATATACCTGTGTTGAGTGTACCTGTGTTAATCCTACCTGTGCTGAGGGCGGGTGGTCCTCCGGGTGTAACGCTGTAGACCTGGAGAAACTCTCTCTGTTTGCTTCCTCCTACTATGTTGAAGCCGAACCCTCGCGGCCCTTTAGACAGACGGGTGTGGATGGAATAGCCCTTCAGCTCTGCCGGCTGGTCCGTGAACGCAGGCACTATGGGGATATGGGGAGAATATGCAACATTGTTTTTTGAGCGTTACTATTTTATTTACTCAGGTTAGTCTCATAGAAGAAGTCAAATCATGTCTAGAGAAAAGCACAGGCCAGGTCACAACCCTCTATATCTCTTATACATATATGGTGTCCTGTCTGTATGTGTGTGAATCCAGGTTTTATAACTCATCCTCTGTCGCCCCCTGCTGTTCAATTATATGTATTACCTGTGCCGTTCACGTACAAAATTCATTTTTTTGTAACACACAACATTATTACATGGCAACAGAACATTAGACACCTTTTCCTGTCTATAAATGCAGAAAATGTAGAAATATGGCTCTATTTGAAATGAACAACACAGCCTCAGAGATTGACAACACTTGACTCAAACATGAAAGAGACAAACTAAGATGAGAGACTGGGGATAAAGAAGAGAGGGGAAGGAGAGGTGGTAGAGCTGGAGAGACAGGGAGGAAAGGGAGGAAATGGAGATGGGGAAGAGAGGCAGGGGAGGGAGGGAGGGAGGGAGGGAGGGAGGGAGGGAGGGAGGGAGGGAGGGAGGGAGGGAGGGAGGGAGGGAGGGAGGGAGGGAGGGAGGGAGGGAGGGAGGGAGGGAGGGAGGGAGGGGTGGTAGAACTGGAGAGACAGGGAGGAAAGGGAGGAAATGGAGATGGGGAAGAGAGGCAGGGGAGGGAGGGAGGAAGGAAGGAAGGAAGGAAGGGAGGGAGGGAGGGAGGGAGGGAGGGAGGGAGGGAGGGAGGGAGGGAGGGAGGGAGGGAGGGAGGGAGGGAGGGAGGGAGGGAGGGAGGGAGGGAGGGGAGGGAGGGAGGGAGGGGAGGGAGGGAGAGGTGGTAGAACTGGAGAGACAGTGAGGAAAGGGAGATATGGGAGATAGTGGAAGAGAGGCAGGTAGAGGGAGGGAGAGCTGGAGAGAAAGGGAGGAAAGGGAGATATGGGAGATAGTGGAAGAGAGGCAGGTAGAGGGAGGGAGAGCTGGAGAGAAAGGGAGGAAAGGGAGATAGTGGAAGAGAGGCAGGTAGAGGGAGGGAGAGCTGGAGAGACAGGGAGGAAAGGGAGATAGTGGAAGAGAGGCAGGTAGAGGGAGGGTTTAAGAGGAGCTGAGCGGGTAGAGTGAGTAGACAGAAAGGTCTAGGAGACTCACACTCTGTTTTGCTGAGGATCTCCCTGCTCTGAGCTCTGGGGTCCAGCCAGCTGGTGGTCTTAGAGATGTGACTGAGGAAGAGATAACAAGCATCATCATCATCATCATCATCATCATCACCACAATAACCTGTACCTCCCACCACACTATATCGTCATCACTTCACTCCCACACCAATCTCTACACTCTCTACTAACTCTATGTAGTAAAGCTCTACTCTCTCTCTACTAACTCTATGTAGTAAAGCTCTACTCTCTCTCTACTAGCTCTATGTAGTAAAGCTCTACTCTCTCTCCTAACTCTCTGTAGTAAAGCTCTACTCTCTCTCTACTCACTCTATGTAGTAAGGCTCTCCTGAGTCGCTGAATGCCAGCTCCCAATTCTCGGGCAGTGCCCCTCCACCTCGTGTGGCGATGCTACTCCCTCCATTCTCTTCTCCCACGCCGTCCCTTGAGTCCCAGGATTGGCTGAGAGCTAGCGCTGTGGGCGGGGCACTGCTGATGCCTACTGAACCTCCTGCCAAGACAACAGACACATATACAGACAAACACAGAGAATGTGAAGCAGTAACCAACCACATTTCTACTAACAACAGTTTTACATCAACACACACACACACACACACACACTTCAATAACTTGTCCCTTCTACTTTAAGTCACACATTCATGAAGTAATTCACCCCCCCCCCCGCGATATTTCATCACTTTAGTTATTCCCGTTAACCAATCACTGTTCCTCGATGCCCTGTAGACTCATTTTACCTCCTGCGTGGTGTAATGCACACCGGCAATTCAAACAAGGAAACAACATGGCGCTTCAGACAAACAGAGGACGGTTAAATTATCTGATTATACTCTGCCAATACTTTGATTGTTATTCTCATCATATATTTCATATTGCTAGAGCATGTACGTTTAAACGGCCAACTTTATACACGGCAGAAATATTGTTAAACAGGTTTACGTTGTTTTAGTAACTGGCGTGTGCAAAGAAACACCCGACTTTGGCGCCTTAGGTCAAAATATTGTTGGCAAGCGGAATGCGCTGACTCAATACAACGTCCTCTTTGGTTTCAGGAGTCTTGACTTTTACCTTGAAGAGATACAATGAAGAGGCCTTCTTCAAACAATAATTTGTTTCAGTGTCGTTGTCTACAAGTCACGAACATGCATTCTATGACAGAGATAGACACACACACAACGGACACAAAACACACACACACAGAGTAACACACACACAGAGTAACACACACACACACACACACACACACACACACACACACACACACACACACACACACACACACACACACACACACACACACACACACACTCTCTCTTAAAATAGTCCTTTAACTCAGGACAATCTCCAATGTAAGGTCCAGATGTAAACAGATGTCCTTAGACAGACTGAGTCCCCATTGGCCCTGGTTAAAATGCATTACCTCTGACTCAGATCATTGGCCCTGGTTAAAGTGCATTACCTCTGACTCAGATCATTGGCCCTGGTTAAAGTGCATTACCTCTGACTCAGATCATTGGTGCTGGTTAAAGGCAGTGCATTACCTCTGACTCAGACCATTGGCCCTGGATAAAGGCAGCAGATTACCTCTGACTCAGATCATTGGCCCTGGTTAAAGGCAGTGCATTACCTCTGACTCAGATCACTGGCCCTGGTTAAAGGCAGAACCTTACCTCTGACTCAGACCATTGGCCCTGGTTAAAGGCAGTGATTTACCTCTGACTCAGACCATTAGCCCTGGTTAAAGGCAGTGCAGTACCTCTTACTCAGATCATTGGCCCTGGTTAAAGGCAGTGCATTACCTCTGACTCAGATCATTGTCCCTGGTTCAAGGCAGTGCATTACCTCTGACTCAGATCATTGGCCCTGGTTAAAGTGCATTACCTCTGACTCAGACCATTAGCCCTGGTTAAAGGCAGTGCAGTACCTCTTACTCAGATCATTGGCCCTGGTTAAAGGCAGTGCATTACCTCTTACTCAGATCATTGGCCCTGGTTAAAGGCAGTGCATTACCTCTGACTCAGATCATTGTCCCTGGTTCAAGGCAGTGCATTACCTCTGACTCAGATCATTGGCCCTGGTTAAAGTGCATTACCTCTGACTCAGATCATTGGCCCTGGTTGAAGGCAGTGCATTACCTCTGACTCAGATCATTGGTCCTGGTTGAAGGCAGTGCATTACCTCTGACTCAGACCATTGCCCCTGGTTAAAGGCAGTGCATTACCTCTGACTCAGATCATTCGCCCTGGTTAAAGTGCATTACCTCTGAATCAGATCATTGGCCCTGGTTGAAGGCAGTGCATTACCTCTGACTCAGATCATTGGCCCTGGTTGAAGGCAGTGCATTACCTCTGACTCAGATCACTGGCCCTGGTTAAAGGCAGCACCTTACCTCTGACTCAGACCATTGGCCCTGGTTAAAGGCAGTGCATTACCTCTGACTCAGACCATTAGCCCTGGTTAAAGGCAGTGCAGTACCTCTTACTCAGATCATTGGCCCTGGTTAAAGGCAGTGCATTACCTCTGACTCAGATCATTGTCCCTGGTTCAAGGCAGTGCATTACCTCTGACTCAGATCATTGGCCCTGGTTAAAGTGCATTACCTCTGACTCAGACCATTAGCCCTGGTTAAAGGCAGTGCAGTACCTCTTACTCAGATCATTGGCCCTGGTTAAAGGCAGTGCATTACCTCTTACTCAGATCATTGGCCCTGGTTAAAGGCAGTGCATTACCTCTGACTCAGATCATTGTCCCTGGTTCAAGGCAGTGCATTACCTCTGACTCAGATCATTGGCCCTGGTTAAAGTGCATTACCTCTGACTCAGATCATTGGCCCTGGTTGAAGGCAGTGCATTACCTCTGACTCAGATCATTGGTCCTGGTTGAAGGCAGTGCATTACCTCTGACTCAGACCATTGCCCCTGGTTAAAGGCAGTGCATTACCCCTGACTCAGATCATTCGCCCTGGTTAAAGTGCATTACCTCTGAATCAGATCATTGGCCCTGGTTGAAGGCAGTGCATTACATCTGACTCAGATCATTGGCCCTGGTTGAAGGCAGTGCATTACCTCTGAATCAGATCATTGGTCCTGGTTGAAGGCAGTGCATTACCACTGACTCAGACCATTGGCCCTGGTTAAAGGCAGTGCATTACCTCTGACTCAGACCATTGGCCCGGGTTAAAGGCAGTGCATTACCTCTGACTCAGATCATTGGCCCTGGTTAAAGGCAGTGCATTACCTCTGACTCAGATCATTGGCCCTGGTTAAAGGCAGTGCATTACCTCTGACTCAGACCATTGGCCCTGGTTAAAGGCAGTGCATTACCTCTGACTCAGACCATTGGCCCTGGTTAAAGGCAGTGCATTACCTCTGACTCAGATCATTGGCCCTGGTTAAAGGCAGTGCATTACATCTCTCTCTACTAACTCTATGTAGTAAAGCTCTACTCTCTCTCTACTAACTCTATGTAGTAAACCTCTACTCTCTCTCTACTAACTCTATGTAGTAAAGCTCTACTCTACTCTCTCTCTACTAACTCTATGTAGTCTTATCCCTTCCTACATCCCTTCCCACGTTATCCTACAGATGGATCCCTTCCCACGTTATCCTACAGATGGATCTCTTCCCACGTTATCCTACAGATGGATCCCTTCCCACGTTATCCTACAGATGGATCTCTTCCCACGTTATCCTACAGATGGATCCCTTCCCACGTTATCCTACAGATGGATCCCTTCCCACGTTATCCTACAGATGGATCCCTTCCCACGTTATCCTACAGATGGATCTCTTCCCAAGTTATCCTACAGATGGATCCCTTCCCACGTTATCCTACAGATGGATCTCTTCCCACGTTATCCTACAGATGGTTCTCTTCCCATGTTATCCTACAGATGGATCCCTTCCCACGTTATCCTACGGATCCACGTTATATATACTACGGATAGATCCCTTCCCACGTTATCCTACAGATGGATCTCTTCCCACGTTATCCTACACATGGATCCCTTCCCACGTTATCCTACAGATGGATCTCTTCCCACGTTATCCTACAGATGGATCCCTTCCCACATTATCCTACAGATGGATCCCTTCCCATGTTATCCTACAGATGGACCCCTTCCCACGTTATCCTACAGATGGATCTCTTCCCAAGTTATCCTACAGATGGATCCCTTCCCACGTTATCCTACAGATGGATCCCTTCCCACGTTATCCTACAGATGGATCTCTTCCCATGTTATCCTACAGATGGATCCCTTCCCACGTTATCCTACGGATCCACGTTATCCTACGGATAGATCCCTTCCCACGTTATCCTACAGATGGATCTCTTCCCACGTTATCCTACGGATCCACGTTATCCTACAGATGGATCCCTTCCCACATTATCCTACAGATGGATCTCTTCCCACGTTATCCTACAGATGGATCCCTTCCCACGTTATCCTACAGATGGATCTCTTCCCACGTTATCCTACAGATGGATCCCTTCCCACGTTATCCTACAGATGGATCCCTTCCCACGTTATCCTACAGATGGATCCCTTCCCACGTTATCCTACAGATGGATCTCTTCCCAAGTTATCCTACAGATGGATCCCTTCCCACGTTATCCTACAGATGGATCTACGGATAGATCCCTTCCCACGTTATCCTACAGATGGATCTCTTCCCACGTTATCCTACGGATCCACGTTATCCTACAGATGGATCCCTTCCCACATTATCCTACAGATGGATCTCTTCCCACGTTATCCTACAGATGGATCCCTTCCCACGTTATCCTACAGATGGATCTCTTCCCACGTTATCCTACAGATGGATCCCTTCCCACGTTATCCTACAGATGGATCTCTTCCCACGTTATCCTACAGATGGATCCCTTCCCACGTTATCCTACAGATGGATCCCTTCCCACGTTATCCTACAGATGGATCCCTTCCCACGTTATCCTACAGATGGATCTCTTCCCAAGTTATCCTACAGATGGATCCCTTCCCACGTTATCCTACAGATGGATCTCTTCCCACGTTATCCTACAGATGGATCTCTTCCCATGTTATCCTACAGATGGATCCCTTCCCACGTTATCCTACGGATCCACGTTATCCTACGGATAGATCCCTTCCCACGTTATCCTACAGATGGATCTCTTCCCACGTTATCCTACACATGGATCCCTTCCCACGTTATCCTACAGATGGATCTCTTCCCACGTTATCCTACAGATGGATCCCTTCCCACATTATCCTACAGATGGATCCCTTCCCACGTTATCCTACAGATGGACCCCTTCCCACGTTATCCTACAGATGGATCTCTTCCCAAGTTATCCTACAGATGGATCCCTTCCCACGTTATCCTACAGATGGATCCCTTCCCACGTTATCCTACAGATGGATCTCTTCCCATGTTATCCTACAGATGGATCCCTTCCCACGTTATCCTACGGATCCACGTTATCCTACGGATATATCCCTTCCCACGTTATCCTACAGATGGATCTCTTCCCACGTTATCCTACGGATCCACGTTATCCTACAGATGGATCCCTTCCCACATTATCCTACAGATGGATCTCTTCCCACGTTATCCTACAGATGGATCCCTTTCCACGTTATCCTACAGATGGATCCCTTCCCACGTTATCCTACAAATGGATCCCTTCCCACATTATCCTACAGATGGATCTCTTCCCACGTTATCCTTCGGATGGATCCCTTCCCACGTTATCCTACAGATGGATCCCTTCCCACGTTATCCTACAGATGGATCCCTTCCCACGTTATCCTACAGATGGATCCCTTCCCACGTTATCCTACAAATGGATCCCTTCCCACGTTATCCTACAGATGGATCTCTTCCCACGTTATCCTTCGGATGGATCCCTTCCCACGTTATCCTACGGATCCACGTTATCCTACGGATGGATCCCTTCCCACGTTATCCTACGGATCCACGTCATCCTACGGATGGATCTCTTCCCACGTTATCCTACAGATGGATCTTTTCCCACGTTATCCTACGGATGGATCTCTTCCCTCTTCTCAGCTCTGCTCTGGGTCATCATACCCCATAATACAAGTAGACGCGCAACGCAAAGACAAAACTATCTTCGAACTTCTCTACCTGAACTTGTCCATTAAGGATGATATTTGTTCTCTGTTTTGATTTCCTACTACCCTACTGAACATGACCCAGGTGTTGACTTATTAGGTGATATTCCCACTGTCTGATCAGTGGTTGACTTATTAGGCGATATTCCCACTGTCTGATCAGTGGTTGACTTATTAGGTGATATTCTAATGAGGAAAAACAGACCCCATCCGGTCTTTGATTATAAAACCAGTTCTACCACAAGGACCATAGTTACTCCTTCCTCCTCCTCCTCCCCTTAAGTACCCCAATGGGGGGTCAAGGGGGTCAACTGTAGACACTTTTATGATGT